>NC_132989.1:22710381-23034756 GCF_048564905.1 Vicugna pacos | reverse complement strand
TTTAGAATTTTTTTTTAAACAATTACCTTTTTGACAAATTAGCAGTGGACCCAGTTTTGGGGGGCACGGAGGACAGGGCTGGAGAGGGAGTGGAAGTCGTAAGTGGGCTGGGAGCTGGGAGTGGAGCTGTGAGAACGACATGGTGTTACTTTATTGCTAAAAGGGAAATCAAATACACCGTCGAGTGGCTCTTCTCGGTCCCAGCGTGACCATGCATCCAATCTAAAGAATCTGAAATGCAAAGGACATGCAGGCATAAAATAGAAAAGACGACCTGTAAACGAAGGTGCTGCAGAGGACGGAGGGGCGTCCTGGAGGCCATGAAGGAGGAGGAGCCGCGAACATTGGGGCCCTGGCAGAGCTACCCCCTCCCCGGGGCTGGGGCTGTTGGGAAGACCTCTTTCTCAGTGCCCCCTCCCTTAGCAGCAGTGAGGAGCGGGGAGGCCCCCTCCCCATTCTGATTGCTGTCGCTGGGCCTTAGTCTCCCCCTGGAGGTTACCTGACCCCAACTCTAGCTCCAAGCCTAGGATCCTCACTCTCTCCTCAGGGGACCCAGGACTTGCAGATCTTGCACGGGGGTAAAGCTACTCCGGACCTCACTTCCTTCCTAGGCGCCCCCGCTAGCCCTGCCCTAGCCCCCTGCCCCGCCTCGCCCCCACCTGACCCCAAACCGCACAGCCTCTTCTCTCCCGCTTTCTCTCACCACCTCCTGCCCCGGCCCCCAGCTCAGGATCCTACATTCCCCCTACCCCGCAACCCAGACTTCTCTCCAGGAGCTCCAGATTAGCGTACAGCAAAAGGCACCACAATATAGGTTTCTATTAAAGAGTCAAAAAATTGGCCCATCTCTCTTTTTTTTGTTGTTTCTTTTTTTTTTCCGAAGCTGTAAATCAGGATGTTACATATAAATAGTTTCCCTATAAAAACGTCTTTGCCGTTAGCTAGTATTATAAGACAATTTTTGCTAAAATGAAAATAAAACATTTTGTTATACCTTTTTCCTTTTATAGAAAATAAAAATATTTTTATTTCTTTTTTTCCTCTTTTCTCTCTCCAGTCGGCGGTCTCTGTTCTCCTTAAAGACAGTGGGGCAGGCGAGGCGGAGGGGGCGGCGGGCGGCGGGGGCCCTAAAGGGGCGCCGAGTCCTGCTTGGCCCGCGGGGGCGGCCCGCGGCTGTGTCTGCTGCTGGCCCGCGTGCTGTGGCTGTCCAGGGAGTAGTAAGTCCTGCTGTCGGCCGCCGGGCACAGCGGCGGCGAGTCCGAGCGCAGCGCGTCGTGCGCCGAGCGCAGGCCGAGGAAAGGCGTGCTCTCGGCCGCCAGAGCCCCGTCCGCGTCGTCTGCGTCGTCGTCCGAGGCGGAGGCCGAGCCGCCTCCCGAGCCGCTGCTCAGCGACAGCGAGTCCCGCGCCGCGCGTGCGCGCTGCGCCGCCAGCCCGTTGAGGCGCGAGCGGCGCCAGCGCCGGGGCCCCGCGGACGTCCTGCGAGACGCGCCGCGGGCGCGTGGCCGCGGCGGCGGCGGGGGCGCGCACTCCTGCGTGGTCTCGTACTCGTCGTCCTCGGGGATGCGAAAGGGGCTGGCGGGCAGGCTGCCCAGGCTGCCGCCGAGTGCGCAGGCCCCGCGCCGCGGCCCCGGCCCCGCCGCGGGGTAGTAGTAGCTGTCGTAGCTGCGCTGCATGTCCGCGCCTGGCCCCGGGCCCGGACCTGGGGGCGCCGGGTGCCGCAGGAGCGGCTGCTGCTCCGCCAGGCGGTAGCTGAAGGGCGCGGCGGGCGGCAGCGACACGGCGTGCGCCGAGTTGGGGGACGTAATCTCGAAAGTCGGCACCTGAGTGGCCAGCGAGTAATGGAAGTCCACGGGAGAGAGGCGCGCGGGCGTGGTCAGGGCCGACACGTACCTGCGGGGAGAGGCAGAGGAGTGGGCCGGTGGCCAGGGGATGGGGCAGACCCCAACGCAAAGCAGTGGTCTTGCCCGGGATCCCTCCTGCAAGAACCATGGTGGTAATCCTCAGTGACCGTAAGCTATTTCCTTAATCTCTCTGAGCCTCAGTTTCCTTTTCTGTTAAGCGGGAATAACCACAGTGCTCATTCCATAGCGTTGTTGGGATGATTCCATAAATGTATCAGTGGTCCTTGGCTGTGGGGATGCGCATGGAAACCGGTATTCCTGAATGGTTACTTTGGCTCAGGCTCAGTCTCAGTCTCAGGCTGGGGCATTTTACACGTACGATCACATTCTGTAGAGGCTTATGTCAGTTCCATACTACACGTGAGGAAACTGAGACTCACAGTATTTAAGTGACTTACTCAAGGTTCGTACAGCCAGGAAGTAAGTGGTAGAGCTGGGATTTGAACCCAGGCCAAGCAGGAACCAGGACTCATACTGCCCAATTCCTCATTTTAGTTCCTGCATTCAGCCATCTCTATGACTAGGACTCATCTCCCCTCGGGGACAATTCATCCTATGGCTGATGGCTACAGTGGGGGAAATATTTCTGTTAAATTGAAGTTAAAGCTGCCTCAGGGAAGTGACTGCTTACACGTACTCAGGTAGGGTCCTCAGCCTAGAGCTCACAGTTAACAAAGCTCCACTGTAGTATCTCTGCTTGAGGCTAAAGACCACCAATTCCTTCAAAAGTTTGCCCTTGCTAATGTCTCCCTCTCTGCCAGGCACCTGTCCTTTTTCTTTCTGCACATTTCCCTTGCTGAGTCAACCAGCGTCTTGCTGGTTGTCCATCTCAGGATAGGGACCATCCACCTCTATGTCTCTTTCAAACTGTAGAGCCAGAGTTCGCCAAAGCCACTGCTCTCCAGAGTCCTTGCTCCTGAGTCCCCATTACTGTCTTTCTGAATCACCTGACTCCCCTCTCTTCCCTCTCCCACATGCACATGCATCAAGTCCTACCCACTCCCTTTCTCCTGGAACACACCCTCCACCCTGCTCTACTCCATCTGGGGACTAGTTATTCACTCTGGTCATTCCCACACCCAGGGTTTTAACTCCTTCAGCCTATGCAGTTACCAGAACAGTCTTTTAAAGTCACATCTCTGCTTTAGGAGGCCCTTCCTGCTTACCCACCCAGGGCTGTGGGCACCTGTCTGCCCCGGCCTGCCTGTTCAGTCCCAGCTCCACTCCCCACAGCCCACCCTGCTCTAGGCACCTCATTCACCAGCCATACTCTTAGTGCCTCTGTTGGAACAGCTTAAGATGTTCCCCTTGCCTGGAAGTCTTTCCCCTTCTCTCTACCTCCCATCCATTAAGGAGTCCTGTTGCTGTTGTTACTATTGCTAACAGTAGCTACACCTTGGGAGCACCAGCTCCATGTCAAGTATGAGGCAAAGAGCTTTGTGTACATGATCTTAGGTCGCCTCCACAAGAACCATGCATGATAGGTGTAGTGTTCCCTGTTCTACAGCTGAGGAAACAAAGGTACAGAGGTGATCACTCTGCCCCAAATCACACAGGTGGTTGGGCTTGGAAAGGCTGGTCTTGGAAAAACCTAAATGCTTCCCAGAGCCTCTAGTCAGACTGGGTTTCTCTGCCCTGGTGGGGTGTCCTGTGCTTAGCACTTTCCATAGGCAGCTGTGAGTTTCAGTGGTTATGTCCAGGGCTGGGAGCTCCTTGGGAGCTAGAACCAGGTGGACCACCCCTGGATCCCAGGCAGGCAGTCCAGCACAGGGCCTTGCATGGAGTAGGCTGTGCTGAACCTGCTCTACCCCAGCCTGGAGTTCCTGGTACCATGCACCTTTTTCTGCTCTCCTTCCACAGGCCCCACTTGCCAAGGGCCATTCAAGGGCTGAGCAAGCTGGGGGCCACCCCCTGTGACTCCTGGCTTGGAGTCAGGGAAGGGGAGTTTCCTGGTTCTCACTGCATTCAGTGCTCGGGAACCCAATGGCATCTTGATCTGTGGGAACCTTGTTGCTGACACTGCCAGGGCCTTTGGGCATTCTTGGCTCATTCCTATCCTGCGTGGTTGGTCTCCTTGTAGCCAACCTCCCTTCCCACACTTCAGTCTGCTCAATCTTGGTATCTCTTCCTGCTGAGATATGGGGCCTCTAAGTAACACCAGGGTAGGGCAACCTCATGTTCTGGTTTGTCCAAGAGAGCCCCTGTTTGTTCCTGATGTTCCAGTGCTATGATTAATACCACCCCTTTCTACTCTGAAAAGTGTCCTAGAAGGACAATTAAATTAAATGGTCGCAATACCCCAGGGTCCACTGGCTTGGTTGTAGTCCTTGCCTGTCATTAACATGCTGATGACTGTGAGCAGATCATTTAACCTTTCAGAGACCTTGTTTGCCGATCTGGAAATAGAGCTGAGGCTCTTCGGAGTGTCCCTGAAGGTGACCTGAGGGTCAGCCCTGGGTCAGTGGTGCCAGCTCTCTGGCCAAGGTGGGGCACAGGTCACAGGGTGGGAACTGACCTCTCGCTGTGAGGGGAGTCCCGCAGGGAGTCTATGGAATCGTGGTAAGGTGGCGCAGCAGCCCTGCTCTGCTCCTCCAGGCTGTAGGCTGCTGCCCGCCGCGCCCGGGCCTCCACACACGCTGGGCTGTTGCACTTGCTGGTGCCCACTGATGACAGCATGATGCCCGATTGGGAGTCAGAGGTCAGGCTCTCAGAACGTTCCAGGCTCCACGTGTGGCTCTCATGCCTGGAGAAGCCAGGTGGGGATGAGGTGAGGGGTCAGGAATGGGCAGGGCAGCCCAGCAGGTATGGTCCCAGGCCTGCCCCTTCCCTGGTTCTGCATTCCATCTCAGGCTCCCTCAGCTCACTGCCCTTCACTCTGGGCTGACATGTAATCTTGTAAATGCCAAACCCTGATATTGGGAGGAAGAGAGATGGGGTCCTGTGGATGGGTGAGCTGCGACGTGCAGCAGCTTCTTCCTTTCCTCCCTGCAACCCCTCCCCTACCCTCTGGGACCCTTCCACTCCCATGGCCCTTAGCCACCTGTCTCAGGAGCCCAGTCCCAGTGACCAGTATATGGGGACTCTGCCTATTCCATGCTGTTACCCAGGGAAGACAGGGGCCAAACATGTCCTTTCTTGAGCTCTGTGAGCCTTTGTGCTTATGTAGACAGGCCTCCCTACCTCTGGAGAGGAGGCTAAGGTGGACTAGGTTCGTGTGGGCAAACCCAGGGAGGACATTAAATGGCTGTGGATATTTGAGTGAGTAGGTACTTGATGGCAGATGAAATGGTGTTGATGAAGTCCAAACAAAACTAAACTAAATGTTAGGTGGCAGCACAGTGATGGCTGTTGTTCCTCTGGGGCCAGTTTAGACTAGAAAAAGGAATCTGGTCTCCCGAGGATCTGGATGAATGTTTGGTAGTGGATTCTGGTTTGAAGCCCCCCTTCATCCTCCTGCTCAGAGGGACCCTCAGTACAGAGCCCAGCCTGGCTGGGAGTTTTCTGCGGGTCCCCAGGCAGGTGTGTGGTGCACATGTGCATACAGGAGTCTGCAAGTCTGTGTGGGTCTTGGTGGTGCCCACCTGTGGCTGGAGGTGGGCGTGGCTGTGGAGCAGTGGTGGGAAGGAGAACAGGAGTGACTCCCAGAGAAGGTGGTCTCCGTTTCCCTCCGGATGACATGGTCTGTGGCTGGCACATTCTTGGAGATATACTGGAACAGACAGAGAGTTGGGGGCGTAGTTAGTGACGATCAAGTTGGCCCTCCTTTCTAGTGGGGATGGGGAAGTGAGGCACTAAGCTCCAGGTAGGGGGATGGTCTATTGGATAAGTGACTCTGTGCTGGGGCAGCAATGGCCCCTGGAAATCAATCCCCCTGACTTTCCTTAAGGATGTAGTCCAGGCGAGGCTAAGTCATCCTGGTGAGGCAAGGCTAGGCTAGCAGGCAAGGCTGAGCATGGGATGGACTTATTGCCTTCCTGGCCCATTCTTGCAGGGAGCGTGAGAAGGCAGGCTGTACAACGAGAGCTCAGAGTAGGGCCAGGGACCACCACTCACGTCTGCCATCTGGATCTCCTCAGGGTCCAGCCGGGGGTGACTGGGCCCGTTGGCCAAGCTCCGGTTCTGGTGGGCCGGGCACATGTTCTGCCGAAGGTGGTTGTGCATCTGCTTCCGCTGTTTTCTGCACAGGGGAGGGTGCGTTAGCCTGGCACCATCCCCCCTGCCCTCCTCCGCCCCTACTCACACACACACACAAAGTATGAACTTCCCTAGCTGTCACTCCAGGGGAACCACTCTACCTCTGCCCTGGACTGTCATGGCAGGCAGTCTCCTGTGCTCAGGCTGCCCTCAGCCAGGACCTCTCCAACCTACCCCCTACCTCATCACTATCAACCTGAATTCAGCAGGAGTGGTAATGAGCTTTGGCTCTGCTGAGATTAGAACCCCACTACTTTCTAGCTGTGTAATCCTGAGCAAGTTACTGAAACCCTCCATGTTTCATTTTCCTCATCTGTAAAATGGACTGACCATCTACTCATTCCAAAGACCACTGAGGATTAATAGTAGATAAAATATTCAAGCACAGTGCTGGCCCATTCACTCACTCATTCATTTATATGGTATTTATGGGGTTGTTATTATGTGCCAGATGCTCTTTTGGAGCCCAGGAGACTGATACAGTTCCTGCCCTCATGGAGCCTGCAGGCCAGTAGAGAAGACAGATGATAAACACATAAACAAATAAATTAGATACTTTCAGCAAAGTGCTATGAAGAAAATAAAACAGGGTGCTGTGGTCAGGCAGTCAAGGCCTGTGGGGCTACTTTACTTTGGCACATATTAAGTGTTTAGTACATTTGTTTTGTAATCAGCAAGTCTAATCATGTCACTCCCCTGTTAAAAATCCTTCATTGGGTCTCAGTGTCTCATTTCTCTCCCCACCCCAGCTTGTTGCATCCGTGGAGGACTTGTTTCTGATCCTCCACTGGGCCTGCCCTCTCTGGATTCTGGGCCTTTGTACAGACTATTACATCCAACTACACCACCTTCTTTGCCTCTTCACCTGCTAACTCCTGCTCATCTCTCAGGCCCAGTCTAAATGCACCTTTCTCAGGGAAACCCTTCCTGCCCTCCAGCTGAGGTTAGGCACCCCTGAAATATATCCCATGATACTGGACATCTGTCCAGCAGGCATTGAATGAAAGTTTGTTGAAGAAATGGGTATATGTAGTGGAGGCTGAAACATGGGGCTTGCCTTTCCCTCCAGTTCTTGGCCTCAGTGTTCCTACATGTACCTAGTATCCTCCTCTGGGTTCCCTAAGCCCCAAATCTCAAAGCTGGAAGGGCCTTCGATCTCACAGACAGGGGCAGCAGCAGTCAAGACCTAGTAGCTCAGTCCCCCTAATGGTGGCTATGCCCAGACTCTTGCTTTCTAGGTAAGAATGGATATGGCAAACCTCTTTCCGTATTACATCACTCTATAACCTGTGATGGCTCTCTGTCGTCTGCAGGATAAAGCCAGGCTCCCTAGGTTGTCGGTCAAGGCCCTATGGTGCTATTGAGGTTCCAGCTGTTCTTTTAGACTTGTGTGCCTTTTTTCTTACCCCAATCCTTGGCACCAACTAGCCTGGGCTGCGCAAGCTTCATGAACACACCTGACCCTCCCCTGCATTTGTCTTTTAGCTTGCATTGTTCTACATGCAGAAGGGCCCAGCCCTCTTTCTGCCCCTTGCTCCTAGGTTCTGACCCCACCTTTCCTCTGCTCAGGGGTGGCCCATCTCCACCTTCTCTGTGTTCTTGCCTGGATGGCTCCTAAGTGAGGAGGTCTCTTTTTCCCCTGGGAAGGTGCCTGACTCTCTGTGCTTCTCCACCCCCAACACTGCCCAATTCCTGCCTACTGGACAGGACAGATGCTGCCTCATAGGATCCCCTGAGGTCCATGCTAGGATCACACCCATTTCACAGATGAGGACTCAGAGAGGCTCATCAGTTTCCTCAGGGTCATGGAAAATGGCAGAGCTGGATTTGAACCCAAATCTGCCTTCTCCCAACGCCTGTGCTCATGATCATTCTTGTTCAGTCCTCTGGGTCCTGTCTCCCCCACCCTCTGCTCCTGCTTCTTGGCCCAGCCCTTTGGCCTCCCACCAGCTGCAGAAGCTCCTGAGGGGCAGTGGGGCACAGGAGCTCGAGAGGTGAGGCCTGGCCTGGTGGGGTGGGGAGGAGAGCCCATCCTCACAAAAGCAGTCCCTGGTTGGCCTGCCCCCGGGCTGAGTGCCTGACACTCACTTGGTCTTGCAGTAGGCCACCACGCAGACGATGCCCACGACCAGCAGGGCCACGCAGATGCCAGTGATAGTCAGGACCCTCTTCTGGTACAGCTCCTCAGCTTCTGCAGAGGCAGAAGGTGTGAGGCGGTAGGGCGAGAGGCAGACCCATGGGGACAGTGGTGCAGAGACCCTCCCAAAACCTTGGGCTCCCTCCAGCTCAGGTGCTGACCAGCTCCTTTCCATCTCTTCCCTCCTCAGCCAGTACCCCTCACTTCTGTTCTCCCAGCTCCACCCACCCATGGATCTGGTCACAAGTGGCTACCCCTGAGTTCACCTTCCCAAATCCTGCTCTCTGCCTGGAGCACGTGAGTGGAAAATGTTGGGGATGGAGGAAGGGGAATGGACGTGAAGTTCCCAAGGCCATAGGGGAGGGCAACCCACTATGGCCTGTGGCTGCAAAGAGCCTTGATGGGCTAGGGGAGGCTGGCCTTCATGGCAGTGAACATGCAGACCCTGGGCAAAGGCCTGGCTGGCCACTTTGGCTTCTGTAAGAAGATAGAGAGTGGCTTGTTCTGGGCTGGTGACAGGACTTCAGGCCCAGAGGCTGGACTTTGGAGGGATGCCAGAACCAGGAGCAAGGACAGAGCAGACCAGGCCCACAGAGGCGGGCATAGTGAGAAAAGCCTTGGTTTATCCCTGCAACCTGGTCAGGGTTGCGGCCCTGGCCCATTCCAGCCCTCCCTGTCTTTGCTTGTGAGGCCCCTGAAGGGCAGCACAGCCCTCTGGCATCTAGGACAGTCCTTGTGCTCAAGGAGCAGCTCCCAACCTTCTGAAGGAGCTGAGCTAGGCTGGGCCTCAAAGCCTTCAAAAAGACCCGACTGTCCCCTCTATCTCCCACTTTCTGGTGGGGCAACTCCTACCCTTCTAGAACAGAGAAAGCCAGGAGGAAGTAAAGGAAAAAGGTGACAGCACCAGCCGTGGTCAAGGCCTACAGCTGAGACACCCCACCCCTGCTCACACCTGTACCTGCTGGCCGGCCCCTCCGTATCGCTCCCCTCCCACCAGCTCAGGGATAAGTTGGCTCAGGGCCCAATGTCTTGGTGGAGCCCTGGGCAGTGTCCCTAAGCCCCTAGGCTTGCAGCGCCTCTTGTGGCAAAGGTGCATGGCAGCAAACACGGAGTACAAACCCCCTAGACACACATACCTAGAAGATGATACCTTTCTGACACAAAAGATGCTTCACAAAGATACACTCATACACACATCCAAGAGGCGCGCACACACACAGGCAGTCATGCCCATCGACACCCAGTCCTGCAGAGTCTTTAACAAACAGCCTTCTACCCCAGATCCACCCCTCCAGGCTCTGTGGTCCTGGTCCTGCCTCCGGTTCTCATCCCCGTCCACCCCTCAGTCCTCCAGTCAGGCCTCCGTCTCCGTCCCTCCTGAGACCACTCTGGTCATAGTCACCAACAACCAACCCCCCTGCTGCCAAGTCTATAGTTGTTGGCTTCCGTCTCAGCAGCCTCCCCCTGCTGGGCCTGCTCCCCCGATGGTCTTCTCTCCTGGGGCTCCTCCTCCTGCACTGGCTGATCTCTCTGTTTTAGTTGCTGCTTCCTCCTCTTCTCTGTGGGCTGCAAGGTAGAAGGGCCAGAGCTCTCAAGCTTCTTTCTCTCTTCACCTGCCCTCTCTTCCTCTGTTGTCTCACCCAGACTCAGACTTGAAATCCCACCTGTATGCAGCTGAATCTCACATTTCTCTTTCCTGTCCTGACTTCCCCTTGAGCTCCGGAATCCTATATCCAGTCCTATAGCGAAGCAGAAGCACTGATCCCCTCCTCTTTCCCAGCCTGCTCCCTGCTTGTCTGTCTCTTCGGTGCCAGCACTACCTTTCTTGTTGCATAGGCTCCAAACCTTGGAATTGTTCCTGATCTCCCCACCAACTCTGATACCTGATCCCTCAGCAAATCATCTCAGCTCTACCTCCCAAGTAGATGCTGGGTCTGACCACTTCTTACCGTTTCACCTGCTTCCAGCTACTCCAAGACGATGCCGTCTCTGCCCTGGACAGCTGCTCACCTTCTGACTGGTTTCTGTGCTCCCACTCCTCCACACCCTGTCCCCTCACCCAGTCTATTCTCTGCCCCAAAGCCACATTGATTTTCAACCAGAAAGCAGATCATTTTACTCCTCTGCTTAAAAACTCACAACAGTGTCCCCCTGCAATCTGAATACAACCCAAAGCCTTACCATGGCCTACGAGGCCCAAGGTCGCCTGGATACTTCCTTTACATCTCATCTGTGGTCCTCTTCCCCACGTCTGCTATGCTCCCCAGTCGCTGGCAGTCTTTCCATCCATCAAACAAGGCAAGCCCATCCAACCACACCAGCCCTAACTTGCTGTGCCTCCTGCCTCAAACACTCTCCCCCCATTGTTTGCAGGACTGGCTGCTTTTCCTTGGGTTTTAGCCCAAATGTCACTTCACTGGACAAGCCATTTAGCTAGAGTGGCTCCCCACCCGGGCTAGGCATGATCCCGTTACCTTTTCTTTTCTGTAGAGCACTACCACCACCTGATCTCTCTCCTGCTTGTGTGTTGTGTCTGGGAGCACTGGGAGGGCAGGGACTCTGTGTGCCAGATTGGCAGTCTGGCCACCTCTGGGGCTCAGTAGAAGTTTGTTGAGGTGGTGGGTGAGTGAATATACAGACCACCTTTACAGACACAGACATACTTACACGCAGTCACACTCACCTCTGCACCCACTGCTCACACTCAGCCCTTAGCAACAAAGATGTCCCACTGCACCCCTCTGTGTACTCATACCCTGCACTGAGACACCTAACAAGGTCCCTGACATTTCACCTCACAGAACAACATAGACATGCACACCTACAGATTCACCCCTGCACCTCTTGCCACCATCACAGACGCCATACAGACTCAGTACCTCTCCTCTCCACCTCGTCAGAACAGACAGACAGGAAGACTCTTATACACAGACTTTCAGCTCCGTCTTCTACTGAGAACAGCTGATAGTAGCTAGGTGGTGGGAAATCTCGGCCTCCCCAAACGTGTCACGAGCATAGCCTTTTCTTAACCGCAGGCTCTGCACCCGTCTGAGCCTCAACCCCACCGAGCTCCTGCATCTCTCCTGCTATAATATGTCTGGACCAGGGTGGAGCCTCCCAGCACAAAGCGAGAGAGCTGGAACAACTGACCACTCAAAGTTCCTTCCTGCCCAAAGCATCTTCCAAGGCCCAGAGGGCAGTTTCAGCAGGGAGGTAAGGTTCTGAGTTGGGAGGCAGGAGGGCAGGCATCAGAGGCCAGCCCCCTGGACCCTTGCTGGTGTTGCCCACAGACAAACACACGTACCATTGTGGGGACAGATCATGAAGGGATCGACAGCCTCAAGCAGATGGCAAAGCCTGGCAGACAGACACAGGGCAGGGGGCAGAGACAAATGGGTGTGATCAGCCGCCAGCCTGGTGCAGAATGAAAAGCAATGGAAATGGAAATGGGAAAAGGAAGGAGGATTAAAGTCAAATCGAAAGGGATGCCTCTCTGCACAACTCTCCAAACCAGGATTCCATGGCTCTCAGATACCCGCTCTCTGAGGGGCCTGGCTCTTGTCTGGGCAACCGACTGGGCTGCGCACAGCTCAGGGGGCCGCTGCCCTCTGAGGCTTCTGGGTGATTGGCCCCAGGCAGGGGGGCACTACTGTACACTGGGGGCACAGTCTGAACCCCAGGGTACTCTGCTGTTTATGAGCTTTTCTCGTCTCTCCCAAATCAGTTTAGTTTATGATAGGACATTCTGATGGGGACAGGGGAGGTTTTTGGAATCGTCCCTTTTCCATTTTGGGGGAAAGGAAACCAAACATCCAGCACACTTGGTGTCAGAGGCTGCGGAGAGGGGCTGTGTGGATGGTGCTGATGGACACACAGAGGCTCCGTACCCTTTAGTTCAAATCCAAGGTGCTCTGGCAGTGCAGAGGAGAGGAGGCCGGAGAGGGGAAGGGATGGAGGGAGAGAGACAGATAGAGATGGGGGAGGGGGCGGGAGAGAGAGAGAGAAACGTTGGTCAGGACTCTTCAGACACCAGCAGCCAGCCTGTGAGGTGAAAGCAGGTTAGTGGTGTTCCCTCCCGGCCACCTGAGCCCCTTTCCTGGCACCCAGTCCCCAGGAGCCCCTGAGAGGGGTGGAGAGAGGAAATGTTAGGGTCAGCAGGCAGGGCACGTTCTTTAGAGATGAGCTGTGGGGTTAGTACCTGGTGGGGAGGCAGAGGCGCAAGAGTCAGTTGGCACATGTCCCCAGGGAGGGAAAGTGAGTGGGGGCAGGGGTCGGAGGAGGCCCCAGTCTCCACTCCCAGCTCCAGGCCGTTGGCACTCTCCAGCCCCTCCTGGAGACAGCTTGCTCAGCCTGCGCTCATTCATGGGGCCCTTTTCTGTTTAGAATGAGGGCGTGGGGTACTCAGACTAGTCCCTTGTCCCTGTCCTGCCCCCATGGGCCTCACTGGCCTGCCCCTCTCCTAGGAGCCTTGCATGGAGACTCTGAGTTTGTAGGGAGCAGAAGTGGGGCGAGGAGGAGGCTCCAGGGGGCAGGTCACGTCTCCACTTGACACCCTCAACACCCTGGGAGCCTGCAGGGGCTAGGCCTCGGGGTCTGAGCCTGATTTCACCACTTTGGAAAGCGAACTGTGACTTGGAGGAGATGAGTGGGTTCACTTGTAGAACACCTGTGCCCCTTAAATTGCAGCCAGTGGCACTCTTTGAAGTGGGATCATGTTATAAATGTGTGATTTCAGGGTCCTGCAAGGTAGACACCCAGGCCATGGGAGGGTTAGATAAAAGGCCCAGTCTAGGCATCAGCTGTCACTGAGCCGCTGTGTGACTGTACTTCCCTGCCTGTCTGGCTCTCAGTCTCTGCATCTGTTAAATGGGGATCAGGCCTAGCCATGGGGTTTCTAGAAGGTATGCAACCTGGCTGTGCTTCAGAATCACCCAGACCAATGGAACCAGGCTCCGGGGTGGGAGCCCAGACATCTCAGAGGTTTTTTTGGAAAGCTCACCTACCATTCTCAGGTAGCAGCCAACACCTGTCTGCTGGATTTGTGTCTCAGTTTTGTCCCTAATTTGCTGTGTGCATGTAGGCAAGTCACAGTCACTGTTTCCTCATCTGTCAAAAGTGCTTGTGCACAGTGAGGAAGACAGCGGGGCAGTGTGCACGGCCCACTACACGGCCTCCCTGCACGCATGGCAGCTGTTAGACCCAGGGAGGAGGTGGGACTGTGCTCTGATGTTCTCATGTCCTGCAGAGGAAGTGGAGCACGGGCACATCAGCAGCAAGTCCTGGGCATCATCCAGCCCCAGATCTCTCCTCTGCTTCCTGATAGGGATTCTAGAGGGTTCTGCAGTTGGAAGAGGGCAAGAGAGTAGGATGGCTCTGAGCCAAGGACTGAAGATGGCTCTGAATGACAGAGCCTTGAGGAATACCCCAGGGCTCTGACCCCCACTTCCATGTAAGGACTACACAACTCAAAGCATGAACCCCAGCTCTTCCAAACATGAGCCCTTCTGTGTACTCCTGTTAGATGCGAGGCTGGGGGTGATCTCGAATGTGGTTTCTGTACAGTCTTATGCTTACTGCTTGGAGGTAGGAGTCACCTTAAGCACAGTGAGTCCACTCCTCTCCCAGGCCTCCCAGGGTGGGCCAGCTGTGCCAAGCCGGCAGTACGAGCTTGACAAACTCAAAGGGTCCTCGGGGGCAACTCTCACCGAGTAGTTAATCCTGTGGCCCTGGGGACCCTCCAGGCAGCTTGAGAGAGCTCACAGTGTCTGGATATCCAGCCAGTCTCCCCAGAGGGAACAGCCCAGCTTGACCACAGCACTCCAGACACCAAGAGACGGTGGTTCCTAGAACCGGTTTGCGCCTCTCTTTTGGTGGTGGTTGTACTAGATAAGGCAGCTGGGGCCCAGTGGTGCTGGGATACTTTCCCAAGGTCACACAGCAAATTAGGAAGCAGAAGGGAGACCGGAGGCCAGGTCTCTGGCCTCCTGGGGCTAAACCATGGCTATTCCTGCCCATGGAGTCCCTGGGCAAGCCTGGCTGGCTAGTCCTCAGGACAGTGGCCATCTGGAGAAGTGAGCAGGGCTCCCAAAGCCATCTAAAGAGTTTTCTCCTGCATCTCTCCCCCGGGAACCAAGTGTTAGCAGCAGCAGCTTTTGGGGCTCCTGACTGACCTTCCCTTTGAGTCTTCATTCTGGACATGTCCTATGACACAGGGTCACAGGTACCCAGACAAGGAGCTCATGATGTGGACCTCAAGCATGTGCTCATGTGCTTGTGCCAGCAGGTGTCAGCACGTGTGTGTGTGTGTGTGTGTGTGTGTGTGTGTGTGTATGTGTGCAGGTGTGTGTGCTCTTGTACCTCGTGGGTGAACAAGTTTTGACTCTGGGGAAGTGGAGGAGCTGTTAGGGGAAGAAGAAGCTTTAAAGTGCTACCGTGGCCACAGGCTCTGTTTCCATGGCCTCTGCAGAAGGTAACCAGGCCTCGGGGCTGTCTGGGCAGAGGGGGAAGTCTGACACTTTGCTCAGATGTGCTGGGAGTCAGGCTCCAGGGCACTGATGCTGGCCTTCTAGCTCCCACCCCTCACCACCAGCAGTAGCTGGGAAAGGAGCTGAACTGTGCTCAAACAACGCTGGTAGGCTCTCGATTAAGCCCTTCGTAGGCATCACTGCGCTTCATCCTCACAGCAACCCTAAAGGCATAAATGCCATTATTCCCATTTTGCAGATGAGAAAACAAAAAAAGAGGTTAAATGAGGCCCCAGAAGAGTAAGCTCAGCTGCTGGCATTTTTATTCAGGTCTACCTGAATCGAAAGCCTGAACTCTGAAGCTGGCATTTTCACTCCATTTTCAATAATTATCTGATAGAGCAGTTCATGAAGCTCTGGGAAAAAATGCTTGAAGAGTATAAATCATTTACCAGAAGGTCCGAGCAATGATCCCTATAACACTAGGCAAAAAAGCTGCATTTCCAGGCTCTTTTCTGGGCTCCTGGGGCCCTGCTGACCCTCCCAGAAGATCCGAGCTGAAAGCTGAAGCAGCCCAGCTGGCAGAGAAGCTTGGACAGTGGCCGAGTTTTGGAGGCTCTGCTGTTCTGATTCAGGATGGGTTGGGACTCCCTGTCCAGAACAGTCCCATAAGCCAGGAAGGCTCTGGGCCTAAGGGTGAAAAGGACTAGGACCTCCGTTGCCTCTCTCCCTGGTCCTCGGCCCGCCTGGCTGCTCTGGCCTCCTGACCTCCAGTCCTCCAGTGGGACTGGATCTGAGTGCAATTCTTCCTTGAGCCTGGGGTCTGGAGAATTCTGTTGGGCCACGTGCCCACAGCTCCGCTCTTATCCCGACAGCCTTCCTCCCTGGCCTCCAACTGGAGGGGGCTGGGAGGAGCACTCTCTCCAACACCCATTAAGATAGTTGACCATCTGGGCTGACCAGCCCCTACCTCCCTGGGGTCTCTACTTCCTGAGTCTTGGTTTCCCACCTCCTGTCGGGGAAGAAGGGATGGCAATGTCTAGGCTTTTGTGCTGTGCTCTGAGGAGGACTGAAAGGCTCCTTTCTCTACCGTGCCCCTAACCCCTTTTCTCCAAGGGCAACCTAAATGGGCTCCTGCCCTCAGCCTCTTCTGGAGCCCCACTTCTCCATGCCCAGGCACCAGCAATCTGGTTCTAATTCCTCATGGGACCCAGCTGTCCTCCTTGGAGAGGAGGAGGTGGGTGGTGGGTCGAGCAGGGACCTAGTGTGCTCTGAAGGCTGGGTGACAGGGTCCCACCTTGCAGGCCAGCAAACTGCTGGGCCCCAAATGGAGTCCAGGCCAGGCTGAGGCTTTCTGCTGTTCCACCTCCAGCAGGCACCTGAAGGAACTGCTCCCATCCCCCAAAAAACACAGTTATGGCCTCATCCTTCGGCCACAGTGCTCATATTTTTCTCATCAAAGTTTGCAAACCAGAAAGCTCCAACCTCAGAAGTGGAAGAAAGGAAGGGAATAAAGTCCTGGATGGGGACTCAGACCAGAGAGGGTCTGGAGAGAGTCACCAGTTACCCCTTGATTCCAGCAAACTCCTCCCTGGCCCCCCAACATTTAGCTGCATAGATGTCTCTGATCTCTGGTCTCCAATGAAAACCAATGCCCCTGGGCCTGCTTTTCCTCAACTCCCCTTCCCCACTCGCCCCCATCACTGAAAATCAAACCAAAACAAGCTCTGGCCAGACCTAAAGGCCAGCTTCCTGAGAACTTGTTTCCCTCTCTCAAACACACCAGCACACATGTGCACACGCTCTCTGCCCAGCCCCACGCGCAGCCTGACATCCTCAAACAGGGCTTCAGCAGCAGGTGAGGGCTCTGCAAATGTGTTTTCCCATTCTGGCCCGGCTGCCTGACCCCAGTGGTGAAGGGGCCTGAGTATGGCTCTGGTCGGCTGCAGAGAGAATTCCTTGTTACTGCGACCAGGCAGCACAGCGACATATGAGGTGGGGGTGGCAGAAGGCATATCAGTATCAGTCTACTCTGCATGAAACTGAGCAGGACCCTGCAGGGCCTTTGCTGGGAAAGACCCTCTGGTGACCCCAGCAGGTCTAGTTTGTAGAAAAGCTTTAGCCTCCTAGGCTTTTCTCGAGTTCCAAAGAGCAGATTTAATCAGAGAAGTGAGAAAATGCAGAAACAAAGGAAAACAGACAAACAAGACAAAGTAATTGCAGTTTTGCCGTAAAACAAAGTCAAGGACTTTCAGTTTCTCCTCAAGGGCCATACATCATATCCTGAGCCATATCCTTGTGTTGCTCTGCAGACACTGAAACTCCCACCAGGTGGAAAACCTTAACTTCGTGCTGACCACCAGCACGTGGACCCCAGACTGATTGGAACCAGGAGTTGATGATTGGGATTCCTGAACCATCACCCTGTTACCTCGCCGTCAGCCAATCAGAGAACTGAGCACGAGCTGATCACGCACCTCGTGACGCTCACCCTCACAGATTCTTTAAAAACCCCTCCCGTGAGCGGCTCGTACTCTTTGCTTGATACCTTGCCACAAACGCTGTCTTTTCCTTCTCCTTTCTTTCTCCTTTCCTTCACTGCAACCGGGTTTAGTAGGTTGGCTTTGCTGCCTGTTGGGCAAGCGGACCCAAGCTTGGCTCGCTGAAAGCACGGGCTTCTAGTTAGGACTGAGAAGAGCCCAGGGCACCCTGGTGTCTCCCCACACCCAAACTCTCTAAGCAAAGGCCCCATCTTTCCTGCTGGGTAGGGTTGGGGGTAGGGGGGAATGTCAGTCACCAGGGAAGAAAAGAAATAGAAGAAAGAGACATACTGGAGAAGTTGACCATTGCGAACTGCTGACACCTGTCCCCGGTGTATCCCACAGGACACCTACCAAAAGAAAGAAAACCAGAAAGAGAGAGCCAGGATAGCAAGACATAGGCATTGCAACACCCCGGCACGGGCTCCTGCCAATGCCAGCTGGGTTCCTTGCCACTGTTACCATTTGTACTGGCTTTGCTACTCTGCCCCTTACCTGTAGCCCTGAGCTTTAAACCCAAGGATTAGGCCAAAAATGAAAAACAAAGCAAAACAAAAGAACTAACAAACCAAAATACAAAAAAGGAAAAGAGAAACAAAAAAACAGCCAAAGATCAAAACAACCAACACCCCTGGCCCTATGCCCTACAACGGGGGGGTGGGGGGGACTGCACCCGAAAGCTTTCTAAGGAGCAGGGACTCGTGTTTGTATCTTCAAACATACTTTGCTTAGGATCTGGCATGTACAATCGCAAAGGCAGTTTCTCCAAACATCTCTGTCCGAAGAATCCGTTTGGACATCTGGAGAAGGAAAAGGGGAAAAATCACAGAACAAACTGGCATCATCCGCGAGGCTTAGGTTAGAAATCAAAGTGCACAGTGATGAATGAGAAAACCAAGTCGAGCGCTGGGGCACACTCGTTGCTGAAGGGGCTGGAGTAGGGGCTGGGTGGAGGGCTCGGAAATCTCCTTCAAAATCTTTCTAATCCATGTGGCTCAGGGTGATGGGGAAGCTGGGGTGGGGCGGGGAAGATGATTTAGGGAAACAGGGTAGGGAATTGGGAACTTATTGCCTAAAGGTCCTAATGTCTGTTGAGACTTCCCTTCTGTCCTGCCTGGGGCCCCATGAAGCCAGAATTTGAGCCCTTTGGTGCCAGATAGTCGGCAGGCGGGTGGGGGCTGGGAGATTTCTGGAATACCAAAGTCCTGGGGAGCCAGTCCTTCCAGACCCTTCCAAAGGGTTCTCTCCAGTGCTGGTTCTCATCCATGAAACAGCACCCAGAAAGCTCAAAGAACTCAGGAATGCTGTTCCCAGACTGTGCTCACAACAAAGAGGGCCTTGGAGATGTCTTATCTGTTCCCTCAGGGAGGCTTCTGTGGCCAAATAAGTTTAGGAAATCCATCCCCAGGTTTCCTTGAAGAGTTGCAGTGCGCACTGGGTTATGAAAGGCTATGAAAAGTTGTGTAGGAGGAAAGAGCTGAACTTTCCAGTATGTTCCAAGTTTATCTGACCGTGGAAGCCGTTTTTTGAGGAACTCTTGTGAACACACGATTTGGGGAAGGCTACCCTAGAGCAGGATACATGGGAAAAGCTTAGTGGGAAACAGGTGGAGCTGGAATTACCAGCATCCCCAAACTGGCGGGCTGAGGGCAGGTGTGGGGCATTTGGCTGCACGTGGCAGAATCATGATGGAAGGCTGGGGGGTGGGTACTGAAGCCGGCTCCACACCAGGGGGCCTGCTGGCTGACTGAGACGCCTGCCCTTTCCCGTTGACCTGCTCCTCCTCCATCGCTGCCTGGCTCTGGGGGGAGCTCATCCTCCCACGTTGCCTCCTCTGTAGCTGCATCTACCTGCTCCCATCTCGACCTTGTCCTTAACCCCAAGGTCCACTTCCTTTTGCTCTCTGGCTGCTACTCTCTTCTCAAATAAGTCCCTGTCTTGTAGATTTTGGGGAGACATGCCCAGCCCTGTACTCTCTTCTGAACCCCAGCAAGGCCAGATACCTAAGGGAAGCTTACAGACAGGGCAACACTGACCCCCCTGCCCCAGGCCCCTAAATCAAAGGTGGGTCTGTGCTCTTCTAATTTAGGGAATTAGTTAGCCCATCACCAGCGTCCTGTCAATAACATTAATCAGTAAGCTTTCCTGAGAGGTGAGTGTACTCGACCTCTTAGCATTCTAGTGTATACCAACCATCAGTAGCCCCTTGAACTTAAGGAGGGGGATGGCCATTGGATGTGAAGGACACTCACAAAAATTCTGTGGCCTCCAACCTAGCCTGGAGGTTTGGGAGTGGTTGGTGGGCAAATAGACGGAGTCTCTCTGGACCTAAACAGGAGGCTGGTCCTTGTAGTGGCAGTGTGTGTGCAGTCTACCTGGCCAGTGAGCAGTAGTGAAGGGGGGAAGTGTGTCTGAAGAAGTTGGGGGGGAGCCTGCAAGTGACGTCAGTGCACATTCATCCTGTTGAACAAGGTGGCTTGCAGGAGGAGGCTACCACTTTGTCGGTACATCCTTTTCTGATTCCTCCCCCTTGTCCCCAGTCACCCCAGCCCAGGGAAATGGAGGTAGTGGCTAAGGCTTCCCAACCAGCTCTGGTCAGGCTCAGCTCTAGGAAACTGATTCCACTTGGGATGGGGACTTAGAGGCATGGGAGTGATTTTTTTTTTTTTAAGCAGCAGCACCTTTTGGGGGTGAAGGATATAAAGACTCAGGAAATTGCCAAAATGACTCTTGGAATCCACAAAGGAATAAGAAAGATAGTTTTGACTGTGTTCAGTGACTGAGATTAGCACGGCTCCTGGAGATAGGGGAAACTTGTGTGCTCGCATGCATAAGAGTGAGAATGGGGAAGTGCGGGGCAGGAGAGAATCCAGGGGAACTGTATCCCCTGCTGATAGTCAGGATGCCGTCCCATGGCTCTTGGAGACAGATAATAATTAAGCATATCCCTGCGTTCCTGGTCCCACAACCCAGCCTATACTATCCCAGCTGTATCCTAGCTTTCATGCCCACAGAGTCACACAACTCCGGGTGGCACCAGGGACACGGTCTACAACACTCTAACATGCCTCACCTTCCTGCCCTGGGAAAGCGTGTTCCCTGCTGGCTGAACAAAAAGAAAAGGCAGTGGGGGGTGGGCGCTGCCTGGGGCTGGGGAGGAGTAAAACCTGTGCTGATTTTTTTCTGGCACTGGCTCCTTTCAGGGGGCTTTTGGACACCCCTGTTTTCTCCTTAGCCCTGCTTGTTGAGGATAAGCCATGTCCAGGAGGCTGGGGCTTCCCTAGAGAAGGCTTGAGGGGGTTAGGCCTACAGCCTCTCTGCTCTCAGGACCTGGGAATGGGTTGGGTACAAACTACATTAGCCTATCAACCAGGAGCAGGGGCTGAACTTGGCATGGGCGGCTGGCTGGTAGTGGGAACAGGGATTTGACCCTCTGAGTTGCAAAGATATGGCACAGATTAGGAGGAGTGGAAGGTACCAGGCTTCCTAGCTCTCCCCCCCAAGCTGTTGTCTCTGAGTACGGGAAGGTCTGTGCTCAGGGCTGGAGAAGAGCCAGGGGTGAGAGAGGGGCAGAGAGGAGAGCCCACGGGCTGCATCTAGGGTGACAGAGGTTGGGACTCTGCCTCCCCGTTTTCTCACCCCCAATCCCGGGCCTCAGTTTCTCCTTTTGGTAGCCTGGGGATAATGCCATGTGTGCTGCCCTCACCCAGGGGAGGGGGAGGATGAAGGATGAGGGTGTGCCCCGGGCCGGGAGGGAGTGAAATGTCCCTGGCCTCAGGAGGGGCAGGGGTGGAGGTGTGGAGAGGATGAGCAGGCAGATGGGTATGGGATGGGGGAATCATCTGAACACGGGGTCGGGGGAGCAGAAGGGATGGGGTGATGAGCTGATGGGAAAGGGAGGCATGCCACTGGTATGTGCACAGGACTGGAAAGAGTCTTGTTCTGTCATCATCCCCTGAACCAGTCCCCAAGAGTCACGCACCAACCGTGCTCTATAAAAACACGGAGAGAAGAGGAGAAAGCAGCAAGAGGAAGTGCAGAGGCCCCTGTCTGGCCCAGACAGGAGACAGTCACCTTGATTTGGACCCCCATTTTCAAATCCCCCTAAGTTTTCTTTTTTAAAACAAAACTGAGTATCAGTGACACTATTTCTTTTGGCTCTGAATTCCAGAAAAACAGGAGGGACGGAGTGTGCCTGCTTTCCAACACTCCCTGCAGGGCTCTGAACCAATACACAACAACAAGTGTCAGAAAACCAGGAAGGAAAACTGATTTTTGTAGAAACTGGAATGAAACTGACCAGTCTAGTTTCATTATCCAAGCTAAGCGGAAATGCAAAAAAATCAAAATAAAAAGTAAACAAACAGCACAAATGGTAAGACGTGAGTTCCGGTTCCTAAACTCTTTTCCTTTTTATTCCATCCATTCCATTCAGGGTGTCATCAGGAACCCCAAGAGGCCTGCCCCCCTTCCCTCCCGGCTCACCCACCCCCAGAATGGCCTCTGGGTTCTGCCCTGCCCCCCTCCCCCCTGTCCTTCTCCAGCACAGCTCTGGGGACCTGCCCTCCTGATCACAATCCCCACCAGGGATGCCCCTCTCTCCCGGCGGCTCAGGGAGTCAGGAAAGTTGGTCCTAGGAGCCCAGGGTGTGTGGAGATGGGGAGGTGGTGGTTCTGGGTACTAGGTTCAAGTTCTAAGCGGTGAACCCCAGTTGTCCTGGTGGGGAGGGGAAACAGGACAGCATCTTCACAATGGCTCAGGCTTCTGCACTCTGCTCCTCTCAGATTTAGCTGGGCAAACCCAGACGGTTGTTGGGGTACAGCCTTGCTGGCAGGGCCCTCGGAGAACCCGTTACTGCTCATTACTCACTTTCCCACACTAAACTCTAGCACTGAAGCTCTGGGTCCCATGGCCCTTCTCAGCCCCGGCACTGTCCCTGGGTGGCTGCAACCTTCCCTGCCTGGAGCCAGGGCTGATTTCAGGGACAGTGCTGGATCTCTTCAAGGTTCTGGGATCCAAGGGGCTAGGGAAGAGGAGAGGCCTGGCGTGTGTGTGTTGTGGGGGACAAAGACGAAGGAGGATGGGGGTGCCAGGACTAGGCCATCTCTGTGAAGTATTCCAGAACTCTTACGAGTTTCTATAGATAAATACTCAAGAGCATTTTCAAGGCTATAATGTTCCCTGGGGTCTGTGGCACTAAGGTAGCAGCTTCCTAGAGGCAGGATGAGGGGCTGAGTCTGGGCTGAGAACTTCCCTGGGGGACGTGCTGTTGCTTTGGGGACTTGTCCCTTGAGATTTGGTGGGGGCGGATGGCAGCAGGTGAGGGTGGGGCCAAGGTGAATGCCAGGGAAGGAGGCCTGTGGGGCAAGAGGCACAGATGTGCCTGGTAGTCAGGCTCAGCTCGCCCAGCACTGAGGGGAGCGTGTGAAGAACGCCTGGCTCATCATTATCACATTGTGAGGTGGAGGGGTCTGGAGGCAAGGCTGTAGGCAGGAGGTGGGTGCAGCTCTGTAGCTGGAGCCCAGAGGCAGGAGAGCCGAGGAGTGCTGATCTGACCTTGTGTACGGGGAGGGCAAACGCCTCTCTGAATCGCCATCCATCCTCTGCTGGCCTTTGCCCAGATGCAATGGAATGGGGCAGCTTTGGCACCTTACCAGTGCCCTAGGCTTAGGCTGCTTTGAAAACCAAAGTTGTTGACTAGGCTCCCTCCCTCCCTCCCCTCCCTCCTCAGGATCCGGCCAGAACCTGTGCCGCCCTCACCAAGCTCCCCAGCCCGCTCCTTGCTCACCCGCCAGAGAATCTGTCAAGGGGGCGCTGGGGGACCCCGCTTCCAGAAGATCTGACTGGGCCTGAACAAGCCTCCCTGGTGACTCTGCTCCTACGTGCCCTGTCTGCGAAGGGGGGCAGGGGGTTCTGTGCTCCTGCCTGACTGGAGAGCAGGCTCTGGCCCTTGGGGAGGCCGGGGAATCCCAACTCATGACATGCTTCTCCCCAACCCTGACTTCCCCCACTCGGCCACACCTGGAGAGGTGTCCTTGCTGGTGACCCTTCACCCCACATAGAGGGACTCAGGACTGAAGTGGCACAGGCAGCAGCCAGGGCATCTCTGGACACTGGGGTCCTGCTGGGCAGGGAGAGCAGCCAGGTCCCGAGGTGAGCACGGGGGCAGAGACCTCAGCTGTCAGGGGCTCTGGGACCCGTGCTCTAGCTGACCCTGCCTCACTGCTGGGGAAGATGCACCCGGGCAGTGTTCATCAGAACGAAGTTGGGAGAGTTGCTGAGAGATGGGAGAGGAGGGAGAAAGAGACAGGAGAGAGTGCGAACCCAGTGCCTGGGGCACAGACTGGTCTCCCCATCTCTAAAAGGTGCTGGTAAAGGGTGAGCACTGGGAGGTGGGGTGAGCGGGGGCCTGGGAAACTGGGACTGAGGAAACCCTGAGCCCTTACAGCTTACATCGCCCTGTATTCCAGGAAAGGGCTAGGAATTGGGGCACACCTCCCTGTCTACACCCCTTGGAGACCCCTTATCACTGGCTTGAAGCCCACTTTTCCTAGAGCCCTCCACTTCTGCCCAGCCTCTCCCCCTACTCTCGCCCCCATGCCCGCCCCCACTGGTCACTTACTTGCAGGAGAGCTGGTTGATGCCCTCGATGTAGTAGCAGACGCCTCCATTGACACAGTAGGACTTGGCTGTCTCGTTGCACTTCCGGGCGTGCCCCGACCAGGATGACAGGGTGGTGCTCACTGGAGGTAAAAGAGACACGTGCCAGTGACCCACTGAGTCTCCCTCTAAACCCCAGGAATCACTCCTTCATGGCCCACCTCAAAGCTGGACGATCAGAGGCTACAGGAATGGCTGGGGGAGGGAAGGTCTGGTGGTCCCTCCCAGTCAGCAACGAGGCCGAGGGGAGGCCACCGTGAGCTCTGACCGTCTGCCCAGCACCACCTCATACCCTCCCTCCAGGCAAACCTCCACAGGCCGGGAAGATTTTCTTTTTTTGGAGAGGGTGAGAGGCTAGCAGAAACTGCTCCATCTTCTGGGATAAGGGCCCACCTCCGCTGCTTTCTGTCTGCCTGCCTTTCTTGGGGCTCCACTGCATTTGGGTGAGATGCCATGTCCTATGTGGGGCACAAGCTGCAAAGGGAGACATTTACGTCCTCCTGCACTGTCAGGCTCTCGTGGACCAGTGTATAGATGGAGGGAGCTGAGCTTTGAGGGAAACGACATTGGACATTGTCCTTTTCTTAAGATCTATGGAGATGTGCGAAGAATTGTAGATTCCATCTCTTTCCTCTTTGTCCCAGCGGGACAAAGTGTCTCAGAAATGGTCCAGAGTACACTATGCCTGACTCCAGAAGCATCCGGGGCCTCCATGTCCACCCTTGCCAGGCAGTCCCCACCTCCCCCCCCAAGTCAGCTGCTGTAAACCCAAGGCTTCAGGTTGCTGGGGAGGAGATGGGCTGCGGGACAGCTGGGATGTGGAAATGAGGTGACAGCAGGACTGGGCTTTAAAGGCCACTAACCCAGACTGCACATCTGATAGAGGAGATCCATTTCATAAGCAAAAATAGCGAAAGCTCTGCTCCCCAATGGGATGGTATCTAGAAAGCTGGTTTCAAGTGAAAATTCTTACCGCATGGATGTCAGTTTTCATCTGTTAGCTAGCCCCCTTGGCCTGCGTATCTATATTGGGCAGCTAGAAACGGGTTCCTGCTGCCTCCTTAGCCCCTGAGGTTCTGAGGGCCTCTCACACCCACCCAGCAGTGGCCTCTTGACTGCTCATCCTACCTTGGCTGATCCTGTCTCCTCGGGGTATTGAGTCTCCATCATCCCCCGCAGTCAGGAGAGGAGGGCAGGCACTTGGCGCCCTCAGTGTTTAGACGTGTGGGGAGACAGATGGAGCGTGGGGACTGGGAGTGTATACACAGCTCTGCCTCTGTATATGTCTGGGGAGCTTGCTGATAAAACCCATCGGGCAGGGCCAGCTCCCACCTTCCCCTCCACATCATGCCTGCCGCTGGTCTGGCATCCTTGAGCCCCACCCCTCTTGACGTCTCCCACCTCTGCTCAACCCAACACCCAGCTGGGACCCACATGCTTCTGGGTCAGTGAGACCCAGGGAAACTAAAAAAGGGACAGAGAAGAGAAACAGCTGAGGTGACCACGCCTGTGAGTTGTAAAATCTCATTGCTAGAGGACCTTAGAGGTTGTCCTGCCCTTGGGTTACATTGCCAAGGAGGAGTGAGGAAAGTGAGCAGGGAAGTGCCTGTCCAGAGTCCAGTGTGTGTTGTGTCAAGGTCTCAGGGCTCCTGATGCCCAGTTGAGCATCCTCACTAGGTACCTGGTCCCTCGTGGGAGTACACGTCAACACCAAGGCTTGACAGGCAGATGAATGCAAACACGGTGTGGACCACAGGCCTGGGTCCTCTCATGGGCCTTGGCCAAACCAGAGAAACCTCAGTCTCGTTTGATGCCCTCTGCAGGCGAGGGTGGCAGAGCCTGCCCACTGCTGCGCAGAGTGAGCAGTGGGCAACAGTGAGGAGCGGGGCAGGACCCCAGCTGCATACAGCACGTTTGTGCTCACCAAGGCTTTGGGAGGCAGACGATGGCTCCTGAAGGAAGACAAGATCTTGGCTGGGATCTGTGGCCTGGGGCTGCCAGGACCGTGCCATCATGGGGACTAGGCTGAGACCCCAGAAAGGCAAAAAAGGGAAGGCAAGGAGGGGAGCCAGCACCAGAGGTGTGGGGGAAATTACCACAGGCCTTTCCACCTCAGAAAGAAGTACATTGAGGCCACCTCTGTGATGGCAGGGCCCTCCCAAGTCACCAAGGTGCAACTCTGCTGGTGGTAAAGGCTCCCGCCTGGAAGATTTCCACACTGAAGGTGTGCAGACACACAGCTCCAGCTCACAGGGGCTCCTAAGGGGCTCCCTTGTCAGCCTCTATTTCTTCACTGTGTTCTCCCGTGTTTGCAGAAGTGACAATGACAGATGGACCCCAAGTGGGAGAATCTGGCTGCCCCTTTGACACCACCCCAGGGATGGCGCCTGGTGCCCCCCAAACTCGGCTCCCAGTCATCTCACCTCCCACTTTCTCCTCCAAGCTTGCTCATCTCAGCGACTGAACAGCACAAACCAAAGGCCTAGAGTACATCTTTGATTTCTGGTCTTCCTTTGTTCTGCCAGCTGTCTGTCTGTCACAGAGGGCTGCCCGTCTCCCTCCTCACAAGTCTCTGCCCCTGTCTCGCTACCACCTCCCCAGCCCAGGCCTCCAGGGTCTCTTTCTTGGGTGACCGCAACTACCTCCTCACGGGTCTTTCTGCCCTCCCACTTGCCTTCATCTCTAACCTGTTAGCTTTGCAGCTGCTGAAGCGGTCTTTAAAATATGTAAATTGATCAGTCATTTCAATGATCAAAACCCTCCAATGGCTTCCATGTGTGCTCAGAAGAACGCCTCCCACCCCGTCCCCAAGTCTCATCTGGGCCTCTCCACCTCTCCTCTGTGTCCTGTGCCTCTCTTGCAGTGTATTCCGACTACACTGGCTTAGTCCATCCCCTCTAAGAAGCCAGGGTACCTTCTTGTCCAGGATTTTCAAAATATCAGTGTCTCAGAGAGGCTGCTCAGGCTCCCCCCTTACTCCTTGCCTTAGCTTCATAACTTGTACTTATTCTATCATAATCAAAGGACTGGTTTTGCAATTATTAGCTGTCTAAGGCTTAGCTCCTCCACTAGAATGTAAGCTCCATCCAGGCAGCGGCCACATCAGTCGTGTTCACCAGTGAATGAACCGCAGTGTCTAGCTTAGCGTTTGACATGTAATAAGTGCTTAACAAATACTTTTAGACATTTGTAACGGGCAAATGAACATCTGATTCTTTAGAGAAAGGTGCCTTCTACTACTACTAGTCTGGTCTCCTTAACCTGCTATCTTTTCTGTAGATAAAAGCACTGTCTCTTATTAAATGCAAATATTCCTGGGAGGTCATTAAGGAAATGGAAACCAAAACCACAGTGAGACACCACCTCTACCCACTCTGATGGCTATAATAAAAGAGGTGGATAATGAAAAGTGGTGAAGATGCAGAAAAACTGCAACTCTCGTACTTTGCTGGTGGGAGCGTAAAGTGGCGCAGCTATTTGGAAACATAGCTGATAGTTCCTCAAAATTAAACAGTTACCTAGGAGTTGAATTGCTGGGTCATATGGTATCTACCCAAGAGAACTGAAAACATATGTCCATGCAGACTTGTACATGAATGTTATAGCAGCATTATTCATAACGACCAAATGTGGAAACAACTAGAATGATGCAACAACCTAAACTGAAGAACGTTTAAACAAAATGTGGTAGAGCCATGCAATGGAATATCACTTGGCCATGAAAAGGCATAAGTGCGGCTACATGCTACAATGTGAGTGAACCTCAGACACTAAGTGGAAGAAACCAGTCATGAAGGGCCACATATTGTATGATTCTACTTAAATGTAAATATCCAGAGTAAGTAAGTCCATAGAAGCAGAAAGTAGATTCTGGTTGCCAGGGGCTGGGGAGGGGCATTTAAAGAATTGATTTAAAGAAAACACCTATGAAGGGGAAACCCAGGAAGCCTCTGTCAGCCTTTAGTGTCTTGTATAAAAGAGTTTATAGGGGCCAGAGGAGAGCATGGGCCAGGAGAGGGGAGCTGAGGCTGTGCTTCCAGCTCCTGCAAGGGCTTTTCTCCCGTGCATATGGGGAAAGCTCTCCTCATCTTTCAAGGCCCAGATCAAGTGTCCCTTCATCCATTAAGGCTTTCCTCCTACCTGCCTGGGATGTCCCCTCTCCCTGAGATGTTGCTAAGTTGCCTGACCTTCGTCAGTGCGTCAGAACAGGCAGATGCTTTGAGTTCAATTCTGGTACTTCTAGCTTCAAGTCAGCTGAGGGACTCTGCTGGGAGCCGAGACTGACTCCTCAGCTCACAACAGGGTCTTGCTGCGTGAGGCCTTTCTAAAGGCTTGAATGAGAGTACATGTGTGTATGTATGTGATTAAACAGCCTTTTTAGGCCCAAAGGTGTAAGGGACAGGCCCAGAAGCCTCTCCAGGGCTTCCCTGGTCTTGTGACATCCCAGGTCAAACCTACCTATCCTCTGGGGTGAAGCCAGGCCCCACCCCACATCCTGGGACTGGTATAGCCACCCTGCAGCATTCCCCAGTTTTTTCACCTGGGGATGAGACAGCTGGTTTGTCTAACTCAGAAGTGGGTTGAATCAAACTGATTGTTTTGTTCAAAGCACCACAAACTTGCTGACTCCTCCTCCCAGCCAACTCAGGAAAGCTGTCTCTTGTGAGCTGGCAGAGCTGAGACTGTAAGAAGGGTCTGCTCTGATCAGAAGAAATGGGGAGTGACTGCTCATGGGCACGGAGTTTCTTTCTGAAATGATGAAAATGTTTTGGAATTAGTGACAGTGATTATGTAACTGTGAATATACCCAACCCACTGAGTTGTATACTGTAAAAAGGGTGAATTTTATGGTATGTAAATTATACCTCAAATTGTTAAAAAAACAAAAACCAAAATAAACCCACCTGGGAAGGGTAAACCCAGGAGGTCCCTATCAGCCATTAGAGTGTTGGTGTGAGTGAGTTTATCGCCCTGAGGAGAGAATGGGCCAGGAGGGAGCTGATGCTGTGCACACGGTCTCCCTGCTGCCAGCTCCTGCAACTGCTTTTCCCCCCTGCGCGTGGAGAACCTCTGCTCACCTTTCAAGGCTGCAGTGATGCCCCTTGAGCAGTTGCTGCTCCCTCTCAGCCCTCCTGTGCCTTCTTCTGGCTGCCCCACCCCTGTTGCCCTGGCTTCCCTGGGGCCAAGCCAACCCACCCTGGGATGAGTCAGAGGGGGGCAGGCCCAGTTGCCCGCTACCCGCCCTCCACCCCCCCAGGGTGGGGTTGCTGCAGGTCGTCTGGGTTCCACGGGTAAACAAGGAGCCTGAGCATCTCTGCTTGGGAGAATGTCCCCGGTGAGGCCTCCTGGCCCCCTGTAGTGGCCCTGTTCACCTCCCCACTTCAAGGGTAGGCACTTGCCTGCAACGGACTGAACAGGCAACTGAAGTGGTGCGATGTGAGTGTGTGTGGTAGTGGCGGCGGCAGCCATGAGGTGCACAGGATGTCAGCTTGAACATCAAAGTGTAGATCTCAGGATTTTAGGGAAAAGGGGCTTAGAGATCATCTAGCGCAGCTTCAGGTGGGAACAGTGAAGACAGGGAGATGGAGGAACTTGCCTAGGGGTGCACGGCAAAGCTGAGACCACAGCTCTGCATGCTGCTCTCCTGCCGGGCTGGAGGGCTGAGAGGCACAGAGCCCTCAGGGCCCAGCCCGAACGCCACTGCCTGATCCCTAACTGAGCAGGACATGGGCTGCTGAGGGCTGACAGGAGACCACATGTGGGGTGAGGCTGCAGCTTATCAGAAGGGTCTCAACAGTGCCCTGCCTCTGCCCCAAGCCCTGGGCGGAAGAGAGGACGCTACTGTGGTTTCCTGCATGGTGTGGAAACCTTCCCTCTTCCTCTGCTCTCAGCACCCTTCTAGGGAAGTGCCCCTGTGTAGCCATCACTCACAGTCCTCTACCTGTCAGCACCCACTCTGTGCACACTCACACACCTGGCAAGGACAGCCCCGCGGCCCCCTGAGCACATGGCCAGTGGGGCACTGGACAGGAATCCATCCTTGTGACTCTATAAACGAAGACAGAGACAAAGCTATCTCCTCTCCCTGGGTGGCAGGCTGGGATGATGTAAACCTGGAGGTATCTGAGGCCGTGGCCTCCTCTTCACAACCCCTTCCCCAAATGTGGGAGAAGACCATTTCACAGGAGGAGAGTAAGAGGCCAGCATGCCATGGGAGGGAGCGTCCTGACCCCTGCTCTAAGTTCCTGTCATGTCTAAGGCCAGTTCTATCTCTGGACTTCTCAGTTTTATAAACTGATAAATTCCTTACAGTAGTTTCAAGTTGGTTCTTTTCTATTCTAACCAAGAAAGTCTTGAAAAATAAAACAGGGAGCCTCAAATCCCAAGTGGATCTGAGAATGTCTGCCCACTCTGGCTGGAGGGAGGCCCCCAGTGTGTCCGTTTTCCCAGCTTGGGATGGGCTGGGAGGAGCAGGAGGGTCCAGGTAGCCCTCCTGCAGCCACGCCCACGCTGGGGTACGTGGAGTCAGTAAAGGCCTTGGACCAGGTTCTCTGTTCTTTTCTGTACTATTTACTGGGTGCCGACTAGAGCCCAGCACTGTGGTGGGCCCTGAGGCCGCAGTGGTAAACAGGCTAGACAGAGCCCCACGGAGCTTAGGGGCTCAGTGTTTGCCAAATACTTAAACATTGCGTAGCTCTGTCTTTAAAATAATCTATCTGTTTGACTCTGGGCAGGATATTCAGCTTCTCTCAGCTTCAGTCTCATAATTCACAAAATACAGCACGGGGTCGAGTCAGGTCTCTGGAGGAAATGTGGAGCCTGGCACAGAGCATGCACTCAGGGAATGGTAGTTATTACTGCAATTCTTGGGGAGAAGGCATTCTCCCTGCTTCCCCAACTCCTGGGCTCACAATCCACCGGGAGGTCACACCCACAGAGGGAGTTCAGCAACAGGGTGAGAATTAAAGAAGGATCTGATTGAGTTCAAGAGCTACACAAGACCGCAGTGGACCGAGAAGTGGCCCGGGGGAGGGGCCTGTGCTGGGAGTGACGCTGCAGTGGGTTGGGGCGGTCAGGAGGACAGCTGCCTGGGAGAGCTGGCTCGGGAGGAAGAGTGAAAATGGGATGAGGGGGCCAACTGCAGTTAGGGTTGAAAAGACCGTTTGGGTCAGACTGGGAAGAGCTGGGCTGTGGGACAAAGTCCTAGCTCTGTGGCTCCATGGCTCAGGCACCAGAGGATGAAAGCATCTTAAGAGGCTGTTGTTCTGGTTCAGGTGAGCAGGGATGAAATCTGGTCAGGGATGCCCCTGAAATAGGGTTGGAATCAAAAGGACAGGTGTGAAAGAAAGATCCAGAAAGAAGACTGACCATGACCTGAAGACTCAGCCCTATTAGACGGAGGAGCCCAAGAGGCTGGGGGAACGGGGGATCCTTCACAATACAGAACAGACAAGGTCTGAGGCCTGGTTTTCCTCTGAGGGTCTGAGGGTAGGGAAGGTTCCAGGTTCTCAATAGACAGTGCTGGGTGCAGGGGAACTGGTCGGTTGTCTGGTGGAAGCACAGGGATGAAGGCAGATGCAGGATTAGACTGTGACAGAGACAGTCCTGGAAGTGAATCCAAACAACCAGCGTAGCCAAGTGGTACGCTCAGGCTGGGTGTCAGGAGGAGGAGAGAGCTTTGGGGTTCTGAGCACCTGGGCTATAAGGGTGCCGTGGGGTCCTGACCTCACATGTCTCCCAGGGAGGGGGTGACCTGTTGGGAGAGGGGCCCACCATCCCTGAACAGAGGCTGCACCCAAGCCTGCCACCCATGGCCCTGCGGAGATGGCTGCCTGCGCTCAGGCGCCCAGCAAATCAGCAGGCAGGCGGCTCGCACACACCCTGGGCCTGCCTCTCCCGGAGCCCAGCTTCTGGCAGCCCAGCCTCCCATAATTGCCTTCTAAAAATATCCTTCCCCCACCCCCACCTCTTGATTTCAAAATATTTAGTTTTCAGGGTATTTAAAATGAGAGCTGGCGGCTCTTCCAGGTCCAGATAACAAAGCTAAACATTTATGCTTGGACTGCATTTCTCTGAATCGGCCCAGATCTCAGGGCTTGATAGGGCAGCGGCAGGAGGGAGGGGAGTCAAGTGCGGGTGGGTCATGCGTGGGCCGCCCCACCGAACCCCTCTAGGACCCCTCCCTTGGTTGGGGGACCACCTACCGCTGTTGACGAAGAGCCGGCCCCTGACGGTGTCCTTCCCCAGGATGTTCTCGGCCTCGCAGACGTACTCCCCAGCGTCCTCCACCTTCACCTTGTTGAACTGTAGTCGTGAGTTCTTTCTGGTTAAAGGAGGGGATAAGAGAGGGGAGAGGTGTGAGTCAGGGCTCAGGCCGGCTGTGGCTCCCCAGTGGTCACCCAGCGGCCACCTCTCCTTGCAGAGCCACAATGTCTGCATGGTGGCCAGGAAGTCAATTCCCTCAGACCAGCCACTTCTGGGGTCCAGGTGGAATGTGGAGTCCCCAGAGCTGGAGGGAGACCTGGGCACTCACAACACAGGCTGGGACTAGTGGTGACATTTGTACTAAGACTGAATCCTCACATCCACTTTTCCAGGGCTGGACCTCGTTGTAACCATGTTTCTAAGGGAGGAAACTGGAGTCCCTTAGGAAGTCACATGGCCACCTCCCTCCTCTTTCAGTGCCCTTCTCCCAGTCCCGGCATGTCTCCCGCCACCCGTTTCCAACAGAGCAGCCTCTGGCTCACCAGCTCCCTCAGCCTCCCCTTAGAAGCAGCAGCCCCATCACTCTTGATACACAGGACCCATTCTCAGGTTCCCATGGCAATTGTCCAGTCTCCTAGTCCAAACCTGTGGCTCTCCCCTGCCTTTATGTCCAGCCCTGCCACTAAGAGGCACTCTGTGGCCTCTCCAAGGGCTTTTGCTTCATTCATTCATTCAACAAGTGTTTACCGAGTGCCTTCTGTGTGCAGGGAGCTTGGATACCTCAGGGAACAAAAAGATCCTAACCTCAAGGCGTCCTTGACCCTCACGGCTAATCTGGAGGGGAGGACAGGGCAGGACAGATGGGAAAACTGAGCCCCAGAGGGGCTTCCGGACTTGTCCAAGGGCAACTGGCAAGGCAAAGGCAGAGATGGATGGAGGAGCTGGCGTTGGTGAGGATGTGGGTCCCAAGCAGCACATGGACCGTCTCCCTGAGCCTGACGCTGAGTCCAGCCCCCTCTGTGGAGGGCTTCGCACCCAGTCCCTGCATGCCGAGAGTTGTGGGGCCAGGCCTGGGAAGGGACTCTAGGGCAGTGTGTGACTCCAGAGCATCTGGCCCTGGTTCCCCTCTTCTTTCTGAAGGCTCTGCCAAACCTCTCCTTCCTTCTGGGCCCCAGGGTGTCCTGGGCTCTGCAAGACCTGTTCACACCTCCCACCCCTCCCTCAGCCCCAGTGCTCTTTGTAGCCAGTCTGAGCTCTGGATAAAGCCCAGAGTGGGAAACCAGAAGCAGCAGAAAAATTTCTTGACATGATATAATCTCCTTCTCTTTAGTTAAATAAGATCCCTAGTATGTAGTGGGTTGAAGGGGTACTGGAACAGGAGGTAGGGTAGCAGATATGTCACTACCCTGAACTCAGGGCTGGAGAAACGGCCATGAAGCTGATGGGGGAAGGAGGGCAGTGAGCAGAGAGGCTGGGCCGGGGTAGCAGAGATGGCAGAATGACTCATATCCATCCCCGGACTGTGCTTTGAGGACCTGTCTCCTGGGTGCCACCTCAGCCTCTGGGCTGGGCCTCTCCCCAGACCTCCTGACTCTAAGACCCCCCAAACCAGCCTCCACGAGGTTGTCTTGTCAAAGAGGCCCTTTTGCTGTGATGATGTCCTCTCCGATGTTACAGTGACAGCTGCCTAACTCCCCTCCACCCCTCCCAGCCCAAGTCAGTCTCTGTCTCCTTGGCCTGGTGTCTGCCTCTAATTCTCTTCTGTCAATTCAAGTTTGTTCTCTTCATTAGAAAACAGAACCCTGGAGGCCCCTCTGGCCAAGACAGCCTCTCCTTCCTGGCTCCAGCCTAATTAGATGCCACAAATCCCAGCTGCCCCAGGACTTGGCTTCTCTGGCTTCTTGGCCACCAGCTCTTCCTTGACACTAGATGAGCAGAGTTGGGGGGAGCACCTGAGGGTCACAGGTGTCAATGTATAGGGGACACAGAGCCAGAACCTCCTTGTCAGCCATAGCCGAATTCAAAGCAGCTTCCCTTATACGACATCACACGCAGCAGGATGAGGTGGAGCCAGGTTCAAAGTACCTGGAGGGATAAAAGCTAAAACTGGAAGGAAGTTCTTCCCACATGGGAGGGGTGTGAGAGCTTGGAAAGGAGGCCCGGGGCTCAGGGAGAGCCCCTCCCCTTTGAGGAACTAGAAAGAGGCAAGGGGACAGAAAGCCTGACCCCCGTGGGTTTGCTGGTTGCAGGCATCTGAGGTGACCAGGTGTGTGATAATCGCCCTGGTTCCAGGGAGTTGGCCCCAGCCTGCACAAGAGGTTTTAGGGTCAGAGCTGAAGGGTGAGGAGACCACTCCCTGAAGGCACGGAGACCATTACATTCTCTTCTCCTTGCTCCTAGCTCTGGTCGGAAGCTCCAAGGACTCGGGACTCTCTCATGCTCTCCTGGCAGGCCTGGTATCCCCTCGCCGGGCTGACCCGGTCCTGCCCCCACAATGGATGCCCCTCCCCTCCTTCCTCAGCCAGTCTTCTGCTGGCAGAGATGGGATCTGGGCGGCTGCCTCCTCCACCCGTCCGCAAGTTTTCCTCAGTGCCTACCTCCTGCTGCCTGCCCGAGGGGCCTGTTCCAGCCTGCCCCTCATAAATAAGAGAACCGGTGGTTCTGCAGGGGAGGGCCCCATGTCCAGGGCTGGGGGAGTCGGTTTTGTCCTGGCACAGGAAGGCTTGGGTGAGACACCTCAGTGTGACAGCCCCGGAGACAGGCAGCACCCACTGAGAAGGGGGTCTCCGCAGACCAAAAGTGATGTCAAGACAGAGTGTGGCCTGGCCGAATGGAGCGCTGGGAGGGAGAGAGTTGTGAGCTGCAGTGTGGGCTGAAGGAAGGGGATTTTGTCAGAAAGGAGACCCCTGCCCCCGTGCCAGGTGAAGTGTGTGTGTAGAGGTGGCAGCTGTCTCTGGGTCACAAAGAGGAAATCAGAAAGTCTCCATCATGACCCACACCTCCAACCCAACAACTCACTGCAGGAAGCCCGGGGCACAATGGGTGGAACAAGGAAGTGTTGGAAATGCAGCAAATGGGACAGATTCCTGACAGGAAGGGGGCTGGGGGCACAAGGCAGGCTCTTAGGGGTCCCCAGCACCCAGGAGAAGACCCAGGATGACATGTCCAGGCCCCGTTTCAGGACTGGGTTACCCATCTGTCCAATGATGCTGAGGCTTGATCAGGACAGTAACTTGTTGCAAGTCCACCTCAACCCAAAGGACATCCTGTCCAGTCCCAGTGTCCCCCTGCACCCAGCAGAGGAGAGCGAGTCCTGCAAAATCCTCATCAATTCACACCGAAAGGAGACCTCCTCTACCAAGCCACACAGGCGAGGGGGTGTTCATAGGGGTGAACCTGGAGGCTCTCTCGTGCTGGGACAGACAGCCCCCCAACCATGCTATGAAGCTGTGTCTAAGGCCCCATGAGAGGAGACAAGAGCTTGTTGGAGGGCTCAGGAGGGTGACCCAGAGGATGTGACATTCAAGCTGGGCCTTGGAGAATTTTATAAGGGACAAGAAGGGGGGAGCTGCCAGCACAGGGAACAGCCTGGGCCCCCATCCAGGTGAGGTAAGACCAGAGATCAGGAGCATCCAGGTGTTAGGAAACAGACAGGGACAGGGAGTGGGTCAGAGGCCAGGAAGAGGAGCAGTGGAAGGGCCCCAAGGCCTAGGCTGTTCCTGGCGTTCAGCAGGCTCTCAGGATCTGGCAGCTAAGTGAACGAAGGATCAGATATGGACCCTGTTGGAAAGATCATCCCCTGTCAGAGTCACAGGGGTCAGTGACTCTGCCGACCTCTCAAATCACAAGCAAAACCACATGTATGAGGCACATGTTTTATGAAGAAGGGTCAAGGAAGGCCTTTACCAGACTCTTCACTGGAGGCGCCCTGTCTGCTCCAGTCACTGGTGCATCTCTAGCCTCTGGTGGAGTGTCTGGCACATAATTGACACTCAGCCTGTATATGTGACATACAGAAATGAATTCACAAAGGGACCTGGGACTGAGAAAAGGTGGGGAGTGGCTAAGTGTGGGACAGTGGAGGAAAAGAGGCTGGAGGCTGGGAGGACAGAAGTGGGCAGGGCAGGGAGAAGGGTGCCTGTTTCCAAAGACATGGTATCTAACTGGAGGAGGTGGCACAGGGGCAGGTGCTGGGCAGCGGTCGGTCTGGTTCTGCCACAGCTGAGAGGGGAGCACAGCAGGGCAGAGGTGAGAGGCCAGACTAGGGCATTCTGGATTAGAGATGTTTGTAGGATATCTCAGGGGTGGTATCTAAGAGTTTAGCTGGCAGCATAGGTCTGGAACTCAGGAAAGAATAAAAGCCATCAAACTAGAGATGGGGGCTTGGGGTCATCAGGTATGAGAGGGTGAAGTCACCCACAGGTGGAAAAGGGAGCGAGCAGAAGAGCGAAGCGCCAAACACAGGAAAGTTGCAATATCCACGATGCCTGAGAGGGTAATTAGATGCAGAGGAGGACTACAGGGCCAAGGGAGCAGGTGGTACCCACATGCCAATGGCTGCTAAGAGGCCTGGCGCCCAGGAAGCTCTGAGGTGGCTGGGTCTATCAAGAGCTGCAGCTACAAAATGCTGGGGGTGCGTTTACAGGGCAGATTCTAGCCGAGCAAAGAGAAGTGGAGGGCCAGACAGTGTGGAGTCAGTGGGCGTGAAACTCACGCGCCGCAGTGGTGGAGGGAAGGAGTGGGATGGGGCAGCAGCCAGAGGAGGAACAAGAGACGGCAATGCAGAGGGAAAGCTTTTAGAAGAGAAGCAGTTTGTTGTTAGCAGTTTGTTGGTCGGGAGAGAGGCTGAAGTCACCCAAGAGAGGAGTTTGGTGGTGGCACAAGGGCTGTGAGGGCAGGTGTGTTTGAGTGAGTGGGAGTATGGCATGGGGTCGTGAAAGGGGATGAGGATGGGCCACATCGGGGACTTCCCGAGAGTAATGGGGAGGGCAAGCAGAACGCTCTGCCTTGACTTCATCTCAGTGAAATGGGGGGAGAGGCCATCTACCAGGAAGAGGGGACAGGAGGGAGACGGGGCCCTAACAGCTCCAGAAGCCGGTCTACTCTTCTCTTCCGCTTGGAGCCGGGTTTGGCAGGGCAGCGGGAAGGGGTGAGGGGGACTCAGAAGGTGATCTTGATGGGCAACCCGAATTTCTTGCTAGCTCTGTAGACTGAGGACACCCCGGGCCCCCTCCTTGCAATTTCCCTTAGGAAACTCTTCTTTCAGCCTTTGATCTGAACCCAATCCTTCTTCAATTACCTCGTTTTCTGCCTGGACTACTTGCCAGGGTGACTAGTCCTACCTTAGCCCCCGGCTCTTGGAAGGAGAGTCAGAAAACTGAAAGCATCTCCCAGATCCGACCCCTGACCCCCACTCCGTCTCTCACACATTCCAGAGAATAAGGCCCAGGGGCAGGCTGTACATCTGGGGCCACAGGACAAACCAGGAGCAGCCTGAGCCCTGACCTTCTTTCCATCACTTTCTGTTGTGGGGCAGGTTGTGTCTAAAATCATTTTCATTTTCATTTGGGGGAGTGAGGAGGAAATGACGGCTCCTCTGGAGGGGCAGGAAAGGCTGAGGTGTGCCTCAGCCAGAGAGGGAAGTCCACCGGGCTTTCAGGGCCTGCAGAGCAGAGGTCAGACAGAACTTGTGTTCAGCCAGCAGGTGGGCGCCTCTCTTCTCGCTTGGCCTGCCTTCCCTTCAGGAGCTGAAGGACAGGATAGAGGTGAGGGGCTGCCCTTGGACTCTTGTCTCCTCTGGTGCCTACAGCCCTCTCTGCCCATCCAATCCAAGATGGAAGAGAGGCCATCTTCACAGCCCAGTGATCCTAGATTAAAGACCATTCCCATGTCACAGGGGTCCTGTCTGGCATACGGAGTCCTGACACCAGTGCAAGCCATGTGCCTTTCCCCTTACCTGGCTCTCTGCCCAGTGACAGCCTGTGGAGCTGAGGAACCAGCCCATCATCACACGTGACCTCCCAGACACATTCTAGAGTCAGAGTCCTTCACCCAAGACTGCCCAGTGGTGAGTTTCAGGCACTGTGGCAGATCCTTTGAGAAGTTTTAGGGACAAAAGGGGACTTCCACAGTTAAAGCTGACTTTGAGACTCAAATTGCCTTTACCCATCCAGGGACATTAATTCAGCAGCCACTGACTGCAGGACCTCAGCACAGGGGCCCAGAGCTGCAAGGAGAAATTGGGCATGGCAAAAAAAAAAAAAAAAACCAGGGGGACCAGAGCTGGTTCCATGGGTGGATCTGGGGGTCCGGCCCTGAGCTCTTTCCAGCTCAGGTCTCCTCTTCTCAGGAAGGAGGGAGGGCGGCTGGGCGGCAGGAGGGAGGAAGGGAAGCTGCTCACCTGCCGTTGCCGTACTTGATGCGAATGTCGCGGCTGCGGTTGAGCTCCTTGCCATCCTTGAACCAGCGGTAGGAGGGCTGGGGGTTACCGGCTGCTGCCTCACACTTCAGTGATTGCTTCTCACCCACCTGTCCCGTCTGGCTCTTCATCTTCTTCAGCTTGGGCCGGGTGGCTGTAGGGGTACAAGGCAGGAGGTGAGCGTGGTGGTGGTGGGGGGGCAGTGCCAAGCATGAGCAGCGGAGGAAAGGCCACTTCCTGGGGGGCTGGAGGAAGGAGAGGGTCCTGGGAGCCACCCCTCCTGGTGTCGTTTACCAGTTCAAGTCAATGTCTGGGATGATGTCATTGTGCGTGCTGCCTATGGAGAGTTTCCCCTCACACCTGGAATGGTACTCAGAATTTTCTATACATTAGCTGATGAAAATAACCCTATGAGTTCATTGCAATGATTAAACCCATTTACAGATGGGGAAAACGGAGGCTCAGAATGGTGAAGTCACTTCCCCAAGGTGATGAAGCTGGAATTCAAACTTAGATAATGAGGACTGAAATCAAGGAGACCTAAGTCCTGTCCCAGACCCCAGGGGACATAGCTGGGCCAAAATGACAGACACACCTCGTGTCCTCAGGAAATTCAGTCTGGCAGAGGAGCGAGCTGTAACCTGGCAGTGACATCACAGCATGGTTCATGGAGGCTTGGGAGTGCTGAAGCCCTGAGGAGTGACCTCAACCCAGGCTGGGGGAAGAGCTAACTTAGCTAAGAGCTAAAGGATGGGGCTAGAAGCAGGGAGGGTGGTAAGCCAAGCAGAGTCAGCGCTGTGGTTTAGGAGAATTGCATGTGGTCTGGGGAGGTGGGCCGACTTGAATGGGCGTAGTGGAGTGGCTGTGTGGGGGACAGGGTGTGGGGCTACACTGCTGGGCACAGGCCCAGTCAGGGCCATAGGGGTGCAAATGCTGAGCTAAGAGGCTTTGCCCGTTTTTTCTTGACCTCCATTCTATTTCCACATGCCCTGGTCTCGCATGTTTCACCTCCTTTCTCCCCATCCCCTAACAACTTAAAAAAAAAAAAAAAGGAAAATGTACTCTGCTCTTGGAAGGTGATGGCAAGCCCATGCTCTCTGCTGGGGTGTGTGATAATTTCCATCAGGACAGCCCTTTACAGGATGCTGTCATTTGGTCCCCTGAGCTCTATAAGACAGGTGTCACTGTTGACATAAAGTGTGAAGATGAGACTCAGAGAGCTTAAGAAACTTGGCCAAGGTCACACAGTCAGGCAGCCAGGCAGACAAACAGCTGGGATTGAAGCCCAGGTATCTGGATTTGCAGCGTGTCAGGCTGATGTCTGCTTCTGCAGCCTCAGTGTCTCTTTAAGGATGGGAGAACCTAGCTGAAGGAAGGGTCTGCTGACACCTGGAGTGTTGTCTGGGGACTGACTGGCTCCATTTTGGCCATTGGTCCTTCCCTTAGCAGCTCAGAGCAACAGCCTGAGCTAGCTCTGGATGAAGACAGGTCTGAGGGCCTGGCCAAAGATAGGGCCCCCTCAGTGGACCTGACCCTGGGCTGGGGCTGTTAGTAGGGAGTAAATGACAGTGGGGTGCCAGGACAAAGGCGGTATGGAGAGAAAGGGCTCCCAAAGCCTTAAAAAATACATTACACAGACAAAAAACAGTGCTTGTGAAGTGATTTTTGTTCATTTTAGAAAATTTAAAAATACAGATGGATAAAAAGGAGGAAACAAAGGCACACATTATCCCAGTGCTCAGAGACAGCACACACACACCTAACATCTATTTTTAAGCAAAATGGGATCAGTGCCAGTAACATGTTTTCTTTCATTTAATGAAACACTGTAAGCCTTTCACCTTGGCACTAAATATTAATAACATTTCCCAAACCAACTTCTTAGGACATGCATATCCAGAGAGATAATAGATATCACTTGTAAAAGAGTTCCAAGAGCAAATCATTTTGGGAAATACGTGGGTAAACAGTTAAAGAAGTATCTTTGACTTCAGTATGCTTCTCCAAGTAAGGGTCTTAGAGCTTTTTCTGGGAACCCTTAGTAGCATTTCAAGGAAATACATGGAATAAGTTCTATAACATAACTTATGTGCATATATATTTATAGATGTATGAATATTTTAATAGTATATTCACATGATCAGAATTCAAGAAGTGAAGAGTATATGGCTGAAAAAACAAGTCCCCCTCTAATTTCTGACCATGGCCTTTCCAGGAGGCAACCAATTTTATCAGTTCCTTTTATATCCTTTTAGAGATCATTAATGCATAGACAAAAAGCTCTAATATTCACACACATTTTTCTATAGCATCATTTCAGGGTCGTGTAATATTCCCATACAGGTATATCATAATTTATGTAACCAATTCCTATCATGGGGTATTCAGCATATGTTCTCACCTTCCTCACCACACCCCCATTACAAACAAGACCAGAGGAACGTCCTTGCAGCTTCATCTTCATTTATAGCCTGTGCACAACATCCTTTGTTCACATCGTGTATACTGTGCAGGCAGTGAGGCTCCTGACTCAGACTGCCTGGGTTCAAATCCAGGCTTTGCCACTTGTTAGCTCTGTGTCCTCAGGCCATTGTCTTAATCCTTTTGTGCCTCAGTTTCCTGCCTGTAAAACACTGGTGATATAAACAGCTTCTGCCTCATGGGATGATGGCTGTAGGGATTATATGAGATAATGCATGGAGAGCCTGGCATACACAGAGCATTTAATAAAGGTTAGCTGTTACTGTTATTATCCGCAATTATTTCCTAAGGCAATCTTCCTAAAAGTGGAATTGCTGCGTCAGAAGGGTATGCAATCTTCCTCAGCTTTACACGTTGCCAAATTGTATTCTGGAAAGGTTGCACCAATTTGCACTCCCACCAGTGAATGACAGGGCCTGTTTTTTCCACAGCCTCACCAACACGAGGTATTATCAAGTATTTAATCTCCGTCAATTAGCTAGGCAAAAGATAACGCCTCTTTGTTGCTTTAATTTGCATTTATTTGATTCCTGGTGAGGCTGACTGCTTTTCATAAGTGTGTTGGCTCATTGTTATTTCTATTCTTTTTGAATTGCCTATTCTTGTCTGTGGTCTGTTTTTCTACTGGGTGCTCATCTTCTTTCTGATCTGTAAGAGTTCTTTATAAGTATTAAGGCTACTCACTTTTTGCTACAATTTTTTTCTCCAGTTATCTCTTTCTTATAGTCTTCATATTTGGTTTATAATTTTTGTTTGTTTTTGTCACCTGGAGATTGGATGCATATCAACCTATCAATCTGTGGGCCTTTCAGGAACTTCATTCATTATTCTAAGTGTAATTGAAGTCCTGCCTCAGCATCCTTTGCTCTTACGTACACCACACCCTCTTCCATCTGCTTGCTCTGGGGCCCCCAGTCACTCTTCATCAATAGTTCTTAGCCCTAGATGCTAATAAGAACCATAGGGGGAGCTTTAAAAAGTATGTAGGTGCCTGGGACATGTCCTAGACATTCTCTCTCTCTCTCTTTTTAAATTGAAGTATAGTCAGTTACAATATGTCAATTTCTGGTGTACTATCCTAGACATTCTGAAGCAGGGCCTGTGAGAAGGAGGTCCAGGTGTGTGGGTTTTAAAAATATATGATAAATATGTAACATCCCAGGCAAGTGCACATATCCTACACTTGATCTTAACCAAAAGGCCAAGAAGTGATAATGCACACATCCTAAGTGTACAGCTCAGGACTAGCTGCATACTGAACGCATCTTCATAGCTGGCTATTTTGCTCCAAGGTTCGGTTGACACCCAGTGATCTACCCTCTTGATCATCTGGTGACCTCCAACTAGGCTCCTCCCCCTTCTTGTGAGCTGGGACACAAAGAGCTCTTTTCAGGTTCTCAGGTGATTCCTTCCCCTGTTTGGAGAGCACTGACTTTCCTTGAGGTTCTGAGACAAAGGAGCCCCCCTGACTCCCCCTCCCTCCCGATGAGCCTGGTGGGAGGAGATGGTGGTCACTCTACTACCTCCTGACATGTGTCCTGGTGTAGTACTATGCACTAGGCCCATGGCCACTGCCCAGCGGTGGTGGTGATGGTCACATAGAGACCCAGAAACAGCAGGCACGACCCAATTCAGAGGGCCTGAGGAACTAGGGGCGTCAAAGTCAGTCCCTGCCACCAATGGAAAACCCAGGACTGTTTCCCATCACAAGGAGCCACCCCATCTAGTGGGAACCCTGTGAGACCCAACAGCCACTTCTTGACAGCCTGCTCACTTGTTCCCCATTCATCCATTCGTTCATCCTACTACATGCCGGGCACTGCTCTGGGGCCTGGGTGTAGAGCAGTGAACGAGACAGATAAGCTTCCTGCTCCTAGACAGCCTGCATTAGTGAGGAGGGTAGATAATAGCAAAAAATCTCAGGAAACATGAGGCAGTAATAAGCCCTGGGATAAAGGCCTTGAGGTGAGAATGAGTTCAGTGAGTTCAAGGGATGAAAGATGCCCAGGTGGCTGGAAGATTCTGGAAAGCAGGGGTGGCATGAGGGGAAGTAGGCCCAGGTGGCTGACGTGAGGCTATGTGAGCCAGGACGAGAAGTCTGGGTCTGTTTTGCCTTTTCTTTTCCCACTGTTTCTGTGCCTACTAGAAAAATTGAAATTAGGTATGCAGATCACACTAGATTCCTATGAGACAGCCCTGGTCTAAAGAATGACAAAATAGAAGTTAGCGTACATTTGAATCATGCCCTGTTCTTTACCAAGAGTATTCTTTTCTATCTCTTAACGGTTCCTCACAGTCATCATCTGAGATGCCGAAAACTGTCTCCTGTTCCAGCAGCATCTGGTCCTCCTCCCTCCCAGATATCTTAGTTCACGGCTCTTTGAAAGCCAAAGATAGGTGTTTGGAAAAGGAAGAGGACCCCAAGAGCAGGTTGCATTTTATGCTTCAGGCAAGTCCCTAGGAGGGAGGGGTGGCAGCTCAGAATGCCCACTGGGTGGCACCAGGAACACTGCCCAGAGGACCTCTGCACCCTCACTGCTGGGCCTGGAGCCTCATCAGGCTTTCTGTGGCGAGAAGTGTGGACAACCTGCCCCAGACGGCCTTGGATTTTTGTAGATGTGATGGGAAAGCATCAGAAGTTTGTAAGTTGAGAAAGGATTTGATCTTACTTTCTGCATATTAAGCTCATTCTTATCCTGAGCCCCATTGCTTCTCCCCCCGGATCCAGGACCAGCCACAGTCTCTCAGCCCCTTAGTCAGTCAACATGTGATTACTGAGTGCCTACTCTGTGCCAGGTTCTGGGCTTTGTCCCAGACAGTGATGGATCTAGCCACATACGGAGTAATCACTCCCACACACTGCGGAGTCTAGCTTGTTGTTCTCTGTTATTGTTTTGTTACATAAGAAATACATTTCTGTTGTAGAAAAATTATACAACACAAGTAAGGAAAAAGAAAAGCACGTTTAACCCGTTCAATTACCACCAGAGAGAGAACCACTGTCAACATTTTGAAATATCTCCTGCAAGACTTTTCTCTTTAAAACAGCTTATATCCTACTTTTTTTCTGGTCAATACGTTGTAAAGACATTTCCCCAAGTCTAGAACTTTAGATCTAAATAATTTTAGAGGCTGCATAATATTCCGTTGCTCAGATGAATTTGTTAGGTTGTCTCCAATGTTCTGCTAATATTAACGATACTGCCAAAAACTTCTCTGTAAATTCAGCTTTGCTGCCAAAGGGAGGAGTCACAGCCCTGAGGGTCCGTGTGTCTGTCATGGCACAGAGAGGGGACTCTCAAAGGCCCAGCACAGAGAAGAGCGGACAGATGAGAGGCTTCAGGGAGAAGCAAGAGGAAGATGTGTGCTCAAAAGAAGGGGATGGAAATTCCAACACCTTGCCTCCACACCTGTCACTGATACCCCGCTTCCCCTGGGGCTGCTCCTTCTCCACACATGGAGGGTCAGGCGGCAAGCTGACGGCCTCAGTGGCCCTTGGGTGTTGGTCCCTTCACCTCCCATAACGTCTCCTCCTCAGGCCAAGCCGTGTCTCCTGACCTCCCATCCTCCTTGAGAGGTTATTTCGCCCCATTTCCTTCTTCCTGGAACGGGGCCCAACTAAGCGGCAGGACTAGGACGTTCTGGAGCGGGGGTGTGGGGACATCCCCTCTGGCAACTTTGTAGTAAGAGGAAGGTCTCTCACGGACGACCTGGGTCTCTACAAAAAGATTTCCTTTGACGGAGGGTCCCATAAAACCTTAAGACACACTTCAGCTGCCACAGGTCGGACCGTGGGTATCTGGGGGCTTCTGCTTCCTCGTCACCTGATGCCAAGCCAGGGCATCTGGCCTGCATCTGTGTGACAAGGAATCCCCAGAAAGCACCTCTCTGAAGATAACAACAGTCAGAACAACCAGGGCTGCTCCTTTCCCACATCCCAGCCCCGAGGCCAGGAGGTACCGCTGCTGCCAGCAGCCTGACCTCATTCCTCTCAGCAGTGGGCGGTGGGTGCGGAGCCCGCAGAGATCTGAGAGCAAGACAGACGCCCGGGACACGGCCAGGCAGCCCAGCCAGGAGGCCCTGGCCCAGCCTCCCTCCCAGCAACCAGGGGGCAGGGGCAGTGGACTCTTAAAAGGGTTAATGATCCTCACCTCATGACTAAGGCTGAGCAGTCCCCTTTGCAGGGCAACACCTGGAGACAATGCGGCCAGCCTGCCTGGCATCAAAGTCTCGCACTGTCCTGCTGCTGACAGGCTGCGAGCTGGCCCCCTCCCCACCCTTCTCCCACCCACAAAGTGACTGTGACCTATTGGAGGTTAATTACAGACTCCAAGTTCAAATGAAAAAGAAAGAAAGAAAACAACAACTAACCCTACAGCTGGTTTGAGTGGGCACAGAGGGCCTGCTCTGAAACGGGCCTTCCGGCGTCCTCCCCGTGGCCTGCCCGGGAGCCACTCGATGTGCACAGGCCAGGCCTCCCAGAGGGAGTGTGTGCCCCGCTGGGCCCCTTGGCTTTCCCTGAGCCACCACTCCTCGGCAAACCAGGCAGAGCCTGATGCCTGGGCTTGCCTTGCCCTCTTCTCACATCCATCCAACAAATACCCACCTCCAACAGTCACTGTGATGTGCCAGGCCCCTACCAAGCATCAGGGATCTGGTGCTGAGCAAGACACAGCCCCTGTGGTCGGGCTCCACCGAGACTGGGATGGGGCAGAGCCTCACTGAGGGCCACTTTCCCTGCACCAGGGAAAGCCAGCCTGGACCTGATGGGCTCTCAGCTTAGCAGGCCAGGAGCCTGGCACCTCAGCTGCAAGGTAGAGAAGAGGGGCCAGGGCTGGTTGGGAATGGGAGCTAGGGAGGGGAGGCAGAAGCTGGTGCAGGTGGGGGGTGGGGTGGTAAGAAGGGGAAGGGAGGATGGAGGAGACAAAACTTGGCATCTCTAAGACCAGCAGAGATATTTCCTGCCTTTAGCTTCCCCTGACCATCCAGCAGAACCCAACCGCTGACACTCAGCCCTCCAGTGTGAGGGCAGGGCATGAACAGGCCCAGCCTGGCCACCAGGGCCAGCACTGTGCCCGCCCCGCCCCAGCCCCTCTGCCAGGAGCCAGGCAGCCTGACAAGCGCTGCCGCCTCGGGGCCCTCCCATGCGGTTCCTTGCCCAGGCTCAGGACTGAGACGTAGGACACGGGCAGCAGAGATGGGGGAGTGTGGGGAAGGCCACCTCTGCCTGGGAAGATGGCACAGGGTCACAGAGCAGAGGTACCAGTTGCCAGGGCAGCATTCAGGTACTAGCACAGATGTGCAGTGTCCCTGGTTCTCATCAGCGCTTGGGGCACAGGCCACAGACACCTCATTTTGGCTCAGAGGAGCAGCACAAAACAGAGGAAAGAGTGATGACTGAGGACACAACAGCCCAGGTCTTCATCCTGCTCTCCCCACTTTCCAGCTGTCCATCCTTAGGTGAGTGGGTTAGCCTCTCTAGGCCTCAGGTGACTCACCTATAAATGACACCCTGCCTGTCTTAGAGAAAGCTCTCTATGGACAGATGGAAGAGATTCTCATCTCTTTCACTGCTGGGGGTGGAGGTAGGGACAAAGCAGATGATGGTCCTGGAAGGCCATTACCACGTGGCCAACTCTGCTTAGTCTCCTCGTTGGGGAAGGCTGAGCCCTGGCCCCGGGGAGCCCTCAGTGAAGAAAGCCTGCTGCTGATGGACTAGGCCACCCCTTGTTTGAGGAAACCAGAGAGAGCTGAGGAGGGGATTCCAGAGCCCCTGTCCCCTTTGGGATGGGTCTGCACTTTCGGCCTCATGAGCCTGGCTGGAGAAAGTTGTTCCTGAAGCTCTGGGTCATGGGGAAATGAAGTGGGGTCAGGAAAAGGGGAGGCACCTTCTACACCAGACAAGACTGGCTTCTCAAACTGAGATGCACGCAAAGCCACAGGATGACCTCAGTGGGCCTCTTTCTGAAGGTTTTGCCAAGCTCATTAAGGAAAAGCAGCACATTTGTATGAAAACAAACCTATGATGGAGTACAATATCAAGTTTATGTGGATTTTAAGATAAAATAAAAATACAAGAATTCAAAGAAATGTTAGGTTTTAGAGAAAGGTCTTAGCAGGCAAGGATACATGCCCATATGCTCGCCAAATGCAGATACCCCAGTGGGTGCAGGAGGCCCAGGCTGCCAGACGCCTGGCCACCCTCCTGGCAAGTCATCCAGGGAAAGTCCTAGATGAAGCACTCTGGGGTCTGGGAGGGCTGAGATGTGGTCCTAGTGGTCCAGGCTAGTGAGAGAGGACTCTGGAAAGAACTCACCTTAAAACAAATCACTGCCTAGACCTTCAGTCACTAGCTCACATGCAACATGTGGAAAACCAGTTTCTCCATCTTCTCAACCAAGACTGCTCTTTCTCCTGGGTTCCCTTGTTCAGTCACCTTGTCTACTGGACAACTCTGTGTCTGTCTTGATCCTCCCTAAAGGTGGAGGCCAGTCACCTTCCACCAAGCCTCACCCTCATAACCCTCCATCTGCTAGGCCCTGTTTCAGGCCATACTGCTCCCCCAGAACCACTCCACCAACAGTGGACACTGGGAATTGAGAAACCTTCCTTGGCTCCATGATGTCTGTAGAAGAAAAGCTGAGGCCTTCCTTGGCTAGCAGCCAGTGGGGACGCTCACTGGGTCAGTGAATGGCCCCCTTCCCATACACACCTCTCCCTCCCACTTCCCTTCATTCAGGAGTTGTATATTCCAGGCAAACCAAATCACAGGCTGTTCCCCAAATGTGCCTGCTTTGTATTCTGCCTGCCTCATACGCTCTACTCACGTTCCCCACCCCCACCACCACCATGCCAGTCCCCTCCCCACATAGAAGCAGTTAGAGTCAGACACAGAGGCATTCTGGCTCTGCCCAGTGTCTTGTATGACTAGACAAGTTACTTAACCTCTCTGAGCCTTAGTTCCTTGGCTGTAAAACAGGGACATCGTCACCCACCTCTCAAGACTGTGGTAAGAATTAAATGAGGATAATGTATGTCAAGAACTTAGCACGGTGCCTGGAACAGAGAGAGCTCAATATAGCTGGCGGTCCTTATGAATTTAAATCCCTCAAGATCACCTTAGATGCCACCACTGTCTCTAATCCACCCAGCCAAGAGCAACCGCTGCTTCACATAGACTCCTTGAGCATTTCACCTGCCTACTTGGGGCTTCCTACCTGGGAGCAAGCTGGGTTCTTATCTTTCTAGACCGAGGACCTCAAGGAGGGGAAGTGTCTAGCATTGCTACACTCCTGGTGCCTGCACTGAGTAGGTGCTCACTGCTCACTGGCTGGAAGAATGAATTAATGATGTAAGTCTGGGCTGTGACTAATGGGTGCCTCACCATGGCCCAGATCAAGACTGCTACAAGGACTCGGGAGGGTGGGGCCTCTTGATGGCTAATCCCAGGGCCCACCCAACATACCTCTTCAACTCGGCCCTTTCCTGCCCCCTCAGCCAAAACAGGCATCTGCCCCAGGAGAGCAGAGCAGATGGTGCAAGGGGGGCCTCACTGAAGGACGACTCTTGCTTGGACCCCTGGGGTCCGATGGCTGAGCGGCCCCTGGCTGAGGGCAGGAAGCTCAGCCAGGGAAAGCTCTTCCCGTGAGACTGTTCCTCCTCAAAGAGGAGAAGGGGACCACTAGGTGCCCGTGCACAGTGGGGATGAGCTCGTAATGGCCTCCTTCACGACTTCGCTCAGCATGCACTGGGCTCTCCGGACGTGCTAGGTGCTGAGGGTCAGGTGACACGGCCTCGCCCCGGTAGGGTTCTACTAAGTGGGGGTACTGCCCACACAGGGGGATCAATACTGAAACGGGGAGGCGTTGGCGGCACAGAGGATACACTGCAGCCCCCCTCCTCCCTTTGGGGCCAGGGAAGGCTCTGCGGAGGGGGCAAAGCCTGTGCTGGGCCTGAAGGGTGACAGGAATTGGCTGAGAGAGATGGGAGACAGTGCTCCTGGCAAAGGGAACAACAAGTTCAAAGGAGCGCAGCAGGAGACCACGGTGCACTCAGGGAATCCAGGCCACAGTGGTCGGGGGAGGGACAGTGTCGCCAGAAGCCACTGCTCTCCTGGCCAGGTAGCTGCCACAACTTTTGCCTTGTGGGTGTGCAAACTTCTCTCTCTGGGCCTCAGTTTCCCCATTTGTACATGAAGGAACTGGACCATGAGCTCATCTCCAGCCTTGGCTGACTGCAAGAGATGTCACAGGCCTCAGCCAGGCCCAAGCCTCCAGAATCCTTCTAAAGTGCTGCTGGCTGGTGCGCTGTCCCTAGGCAAAGCCCACAGCGCCCCCCACCCACCATCACCGCACAGGTCCGAACTAATCGGCTGGGACTACTGCAGGAGCCCTGGCTGTGCCCTCCTCTTGCCCATCCTTCCACAAACCAGTGGTGGCTATTGCCCAAATAGCGGCTCTGGGAGACCAGGTCAGCCTCCGACTTCACTCCCTGCTGTTTCAGAGAAGTCTAAACTCACCGGCCTGACATTTGGAAAACCTGTTTGGCCCTGATGGTCTCTCTCTCCTGTTGGGCAGCGTTGCTCTTGATTTCCCAAACACCCTCTGTTCCCCATTTTTGTTCACGTGGTTTCCTCAGCTGGAATGCCCGGTCCCTTCAGATCTCTCTACCACAGTGCTTCCATTTCTCCAAGGTCTACCTCAGCCCCATCTCCTCCAGAAGGCCTCCCCAGATTCCTCTGATGGGACTGAGTCTCTCTTCTATCCACTCTGTGTCACTCCTTTCCAGGGTCAGCCTTGCAACTGTAGTTAGGTCTGTCCCCATCTTTCTCAGTCTGCAAGGTGGCAACCCCGTTCCCCTTGTAGCCCATGAGCTTCGTGCCTGCCACAGATGCTGATGTGCTGGGTGAGCAGTGGTGGGGCTGGCAGGACCTCTGCAGAGCTCTGCTCTGGGAGGCTGGGCCACAGCTCAGCCAGTGGTTCTCACACTGTAGCACACATCACAGTCAGCCAGAGAGCTTGCTGAAACATACATGCTGGCCCCATCCCCACAGTTTCTGATTTAGAAGGTCAGGGGTAGGGGGACCGAGAGCTTGGATTACTAGCAAGTTTCAAATTGATTCTTTAAACCAGTTTCCCACTGTAAATCTTCACCTTTTGCACAAGGGGCTCCACAGGACCAGAAAACTACCCAGACTGGTGCTAGATCTAGCTGGATTCTCTGGACCCCCAGTTTGATTTCTGGCTAGACAACTTGACCATAATAACCTCGGGCTTCACAGGAACTCTTCTCTGTTGGTACAGCCTCATTGAGTCAGTGCCCCAGAGTTCCTGTTTACACCTTACTGCCCCAATCACAATGCAAGCTCCTTCTGAGGGCAGGAACTCAACCTGCTCATCTTTGTATTCTTAAACCCTGTCCAACATCCCAGGAAGCAGTTGTGTGATGGGAAGGACCTGATCCAACAAGTGGACCAACAGAGCATCCAATGTTCCTCACTGGTTTGTCTTGAGGGGCACAGACAGTGGAAGAGTCCAGAGCCAGGTAGTCTGTATGTGGCAAGGCAGAGGAGGGGGCAGACTTGAGCTTAAGATCCCATCCTGCCACTAATTTATGCTGGATGACAGGCAAGTCATGGACTCTCCCTGCCTTAGTTTTCTCATCTGTGAAGTGGGGATGATAAAATAGTCCCTATACTTCAGAGAACCAGTACTGGTGTGTAGTAAGTGCTCAGTAAATGTGTCCTTTCTCCCCACTCCTCCCTTATCCTCCACCCCAAGCAAGTTAGGCATGGACATGTTCCTACTTCTTGGAAGGCGTTACTCACCATCCAGACTCAACTCAAACGTCACCTCCTCTTTGAAGCCCTCTGTACACCCTCCTAGGAGAGCAAATTTTTCCTTTCCTCACCATATACTGCACGTCTCTGGCTTTACATTTGGTTCCAACCATAGGTATTTGTGTAAGGATCTGTCTGAGCTTCTTGAGGGCAAGGGCTGCAATTTATTCACGTAGGAGGACTCAATAAATGCAGAACTGAATATACAACGGTGAACAAATGCACATGCAGTTTGTATAGTTACTGCGTGGCCAGGACCTGGAAGTCTTGATGAATGGACGGATGGCTAGGCCAGGGCTGGGCTGGAGGAAGACAGGACGTGTGGTACTTGCCTCTGCTAAGTTATAAATGGTGGGCTGCAGGCTCAGACATGGTGGGAAAGTACAATGGGCACGTGGTTCTGATGGACCCCAGGTCTCAAGTCTTGGTAGTGCTTTGCCAGTGTTTTGTTTGTTTGTTTTGTTTTTTAAAAAAACCTCTCTTCCCTATGCCAACCCTCAGGCCAGCCTTGTGGGCCAGAGAGCAGAGGAAGCCTAGCAGGATGAGTGGGGCTGACGACCTGGCATGGGTAGCCACGCTGGGAAGCCCACCCCAGGCCAGGGCTAGGGCTTGCCCGTGTTAGGCCAGCACCTTTTCCACCATACACTCCTCACTCTGGCACCACCCTAAGGTCAGGGCTGGTCTGGCTTGGCCCGGAAGCCCCCAGCACCAAGGTCAGAGGGCAGTAAGAAGGATGACTTATGGATTCGGGTCAATATACGAGTCCAAGGGCTTCTGCTGCCTCTTCTTCCAGCAGCTCACAGAAGCCACATGGGCCAGAGGGCCTGAGGGAAGGAAGGGTCCAGCTCATACTCTTTTAAGGGAGACTCTTCCCTTTGTTTGCAGCCTGAAGCCCTTGGTCCAATTTTACTTCTATCCCAGACTTGCTGGCCACCTGATTCCCCCACCCCAACCCCTACTGCTGTGCCAGTCTGGAAGGACTAGGGCTCTCTGTCCCCTCGTCCCCACTGCTGAGTGCCTGGGACCTGGGCTGAGCACTGATGAGTCCTGGTGTGTGAACTGCTTTGAGCTCGGGATGAAAGCCTGCTGGGGAGTGCAAAGTCGCTCTCTGCTTGTTGTTAGTGTTCCTAATGAAACCTGAGGTGCCAGGGAGCAGAGCGTGAGGCACAGGCTGAGTCCCAGAGGGGCAGGAGGACCGCTCCAGGTGCTGGGCTCAGCAGGGTCAGTGAAGGGCCAAGGCCAGAGGTGGAGGCTGCCAAAAGCAACTGCCAGATGTGGCTCAGCCATGTGCACACAGGCAGGCACTTCACCACCTCTGACCTGGCCCTGGACAGCCTACAGACAGGAGTTTATCCTAGAAGTCTGGGCACTGTCTTACCAAAGGCAGGAGATGGAAAAGATGAAAGAGAAAGGCCTCGTAAGGATTTCTTTGCTCATTTTCAAATGAGATATGTTCAGAGCTCTCAGCTAGTGATGCTAATCCACCTTCATACCCCAGTGAAGACCAAAGCCTGCCCTCTGCTCTCCTGTGGGCAGACACAGGGTCCCAATTCACATGGGAGCTCCAACAGAGGGGAGCTTTCCATCAAACCCTGACCGGTCTTTCAGGGGGCACACAGAAAAGACTAGTGACTTAGAATCGAATTCCAAAGCCATTCTTCAAAACAACACAGCACTTTCAGGGGTTATCAGTTTCTTTGGGGCCAGCTTTCCCCCCTCCTCCCACCCTAATCCCACAGCTCTCCTCAGATTCTCAAAGACACAGAGCCTGAGGGCTGAGGATCTGTCCTTGCCATGGAGGAGGTGAGATCTGAGAGCAAAGCACATTTCCAGAGGCCTGGAGGGTCAGTCAGTGCCTGGGGCCACACAGGCTGGACCCCAGGTACATGAGTGAGCTTATTATCCAAGCTCACTGCTGCCAAGGCCAGCAAGGCTATGCCAGCCACCCCCACCCCCACCCCCTGGTTTAAGGGAAAATGAGGGATGGGGGAAAACGAGTCCCAGGTAGGGATACCACGACTCTCAGTGAGTCATGGAGTGGAGCTCACACCTGTTGTTCAGCCCCACCCGGCACTCCTGCGTTGAGGAAAACGAAAAGCCCATTTCCCCGTATTGGCCTGAGTTTGTGAGTGTAAGGGATACCCTTTCTGCTATCTGTCAAAGAGGAGGTGGGGGGCTGCTGGATGTGTGGTCAGGAACAAGGAGGCCAATTAATACTTCCTCCTTTTCCCTTCCTTTCCCCCTCCCGCTTTCCAGATTCCCTCCCCCATCTAAGCTGAAGATTTTCATGGATAGCTTGCTCCCACTCTCCATGTTTGCACCTCCCAATCTTTCAACCAAATGTGGGCCCGCCCTGGCTAAGACCCCTCTCCAGCAGCCCAGTGTCTATGTTCTCCCTGGCTTGGGCACTCGGAGCATGAAATGAGAGGACACGGCAGCCTCAGATGGGCCTGGAGGGCAGTTCTGAGGGAGGCCTTGGGCTCTAGAGGACACTCTTGGCTTAAGCACTTATCCTACCAGGTTTGAATTCAGAACCCCCCACCTCCACCCACTCCTCACCAATCACATAGCAGGGATTTAAGACTATTGCTTCTCATTGACATGGTTTCTCCTGATATCTTGTTTCAGAGCACGACTCTCTCCCATGACTTCCCCATTCCAGAGTGTCCTAGGTCTCCAAAGTTCCTATAGCTCAGGTCTTAGGTCTGTTTGACCAGCCAACTCCCTGAAGGAACTATTCTGAAGAGCTGCCCACTGGGAAGCAGAATGCAAGAGAAAGCAGAGAAGAGACAGCAGGAAAGATTATCATTAGACCTCAAGAAGGACTTCCTCAGGGTAGAAGATGCTGGAAGAGACCACTAAGAGACCTGTGCAATCTCCTACTCATAGCCCACTCCCACCTCTGCCCCAACACATACTCTGTTGTCAGCAGCAGGCATGACAGTTGGTTTCCAAGCACTATTGGTGCCCACCTGCTGAAGCCCACCACATGGTTTGCTACCAGCTTTCCTCCTGCAACCTTGACTTTGGGAGGGAGCCCTTACCTAATCAGCCTTCCAAGATGCCCACACTAGGATGGGTATAGTGGGGTAGGGAGGAGAGGGGTGGCTCACTGAGCCAAATCCATGAATTTTTGATCCTGAAAATAGGCACCCTGAATTCCTTCAGGTCTCAGATTGGAGGTCATCCCACACTACAAGAGCCTAGCTTAAGCTGTCCCACATTAGTATGGCCAGGGCCGACCAACAGCGTCCATTACCTTACGGAGGACTCCTAGACACACTCAACCAGCAGATAGAGGCAAACAGGCTTTCTTTATGAAGAAGAAAACTCGGCCCTTAGCTCCTTGTCTCTACTGGGCTGAAGGTGGTGTTTAACTCCTAGACTTTTCCCAATAAAGAGACCTCAGAGGCTGCCTTGCTACCTCTACCCCCTCCTTATACAGAAATTCAGAAAAGGAAAGGAATTTGGCCAAATTCTCAACTACAACTGAAGCCTCCCAACTCCCAGTCCAGTGCTTTTTGAGACATTTTTATGTTGCAGCTCTGGCAGGAGCTCCAGTAGGGGACAGAGATCCAGTAAAATGGGCATCATTGTCCAGAAATGCTGATTTGAAGCCCCAAGACCTACCTCTGGAACTTATTTTGTGACTTTAACTTTAGTAAGCCTCAACTGCTCCCTTTGTAAAATGGGGCTGGGACCACCTACCCCCAGGATAATTATGAGGATTAAATGGAGATGAAGCCTTTGAATATGCCCAGCCTGCTGATTAGTACAAAATAGGCATTAAAAAAAGGCTTGCCTGCAGAAGAAAAAAGTGAGAATCGGGGGTTTCTCAACTGCATCCCAATAACGCAAGCCTGCTTCTGGAGGGGAGGACACCCTGGCCCATCCATGAAAAGCTCAAAACTGCTGCACCCCGCAGCTGCCCGGGGAGGGCACCAAAGTGGGTCTCAGCACAGGCTCTGCTCACCCAGAGCACCTTCTCACCTCCCTGCCTACGGACAGAACCCAAGGGCCCCAGGGAGCTGCTCCTGAAGACCAGAGGGTGACAAGTGCCTGATGCCTGGTCCAGTTCTGAGGGAAATATCTATCAGAAGCAGCAGCTTCCTACTCCCTGGGGCTTGCCGGAACGGGCATCCCCTTCGAGTCACCGGTGGTGGCAGGCGCTGCTGCCCTTGCTCCAATGGCTGAGCAGAACTCATGGAGGTGTGGCACATGGATAGGAGCGAGCCCAGAGCACAGAGCACAGCCGAGGCCAGGAAGGCAGTGACAGCTCCCTGAGCGCTGTGGACTGGCCAGGCCCTGCGTCTGTCCGTCTGCTGTCTTTCGGTCCTCTCCCCCGGCCCTAATCCGCCCCTCGCTGGGGACTCCTCTCCTGCAGGCCGGTCCACGCGGGTTGCGCCTCTTTCCCGCCCCCTCCGTCCGGACGCTGCGGCCCGGGGTTAGGGGCGCACAGCCACCGATCAGCTCCGGGTGCGTAGTCCCTTGCCCGCCAGCCACGGAGACCCGCTCGCACGCAGGCACTCGCGCCCCTCGGTGCCTGTCACCTCGGCGGCTGCTCACACAGCCCCGGACTCGCAGCGCTGGGGGCGGGCGAGCGGGCGGCAGGTTTCTCCCGGAGAAACGGGTGTCTAGGCGCGCAGAGGTGCCCTACCTTTCTCCCCGGGTTCGGGCTCCCGCTCGCGCCCCCTCTTCTTCCCCTCTCGGTGCTTCTTGCCGCGGCCTCGGCCCTTCCTCCTGGACTCCGACATTCTGCCCGGGGATCCTGGCGGTGGGACGGACGCGAGGCGCGGGAGGCAGGGACGGCCTGAGCTCTCCGCCGCCGCGCTGCGCCCCCGCCGCCTGCAGCCCCGCTGCCCGAGCGCGGCGCCTTTCTTATAGGCGGTCACACCCTCCGGGGGAGGGGAGCAGCGAGCCTTAACTCTTCCCCTCCCGCGCCCGCCGCCCTCGCCCCCCCCCGCACCCGCCCTGCTGCGGGCGCCGCGGGCGGCCGGGCCTGGCCCTGGACCCCTCCTCGGGCCCACCGAGGGAGGCAGGACCAGCGCCCAGATGGAGCGCCACAGTCCTCCTAGCCGGGGAGGGGATTGGAGCTGGGCCGGGGGCCTGAGCCGTGACTGGGGAGGGGGAGTAGAGATCCCCCAGCGAGGGCCAGGCTGAGGACAGCATGGGGGTGGGGAGACAGCGAGAGCAGGGCCCAGGAAGGGACCGAAATGAAGCCCACTGGCCAGCCTAGCAGAGTAGGAAGCACTCTCGTTTTTTGCAGTCTGTCTCCACTGCTTCGTGTCCCCACCAGCTCTGTCGGCCCGCCCCGACCCTACGGGCAGTTTGCCTGTGTCTGCTCAACCCTGAAGGTCTGGCCAGCACCCCGTGGGATGCCACCAACTGGGGGGAAAATCTTTTATGCAAGCACCATTTGTGCTTGGCTGCAGGGGTCTCTGGCCCAGGAACCTCTCCCAGCCAGGGCGGGCTGCAGCCTGAGAGAAACCTGGGTGCCCCAGGTGGCTAGTAGCGCCCCCTCCCACACACACTGACAGCCCAGGCTGCCAGCACCAGCTGGCTCTTCTCTTCAAGGTCTCTGATGGTGAATTCAGACACTGGACCTCCCCCGCCCCCTCCCCCGTAGCACGTCTCTCACAAGCCAATGGACAAGGACTGCCAGAAAGGACAGCGTCCTGCCTCCTGCCTGGGTGTGGTGCTGAAAGGGTTACATAGCAAAGGCTCTCCCTCTTCTGGCTCCCAGAAAGCCTGAGCCTGCGGTTTGCCTGCCTCGTTCTGCCTGAGGTGTCCCCTTACAGCCATCCCAACTGGAATCCGAGTCAAAGATCATCTCAGCCAGTCCTCTGCCTCCTCAGGAGAGGGTCCCAAGGCTTCTCTGGATAGTGTCCTCCTTAGGAGGGCCTGGAGCAGGCTAGAACTCTGGGTCAAGGCCAGGGACTCTGAGGCTCCAGGGCTGCCTCGGGGCCTGGCCAGAACTTGAGGCCAAACTGGGGGCAGGGGGTGGGGGTGGACACGGAAAGAGAGAAGATGCAGGCGGTGCCCACGCAGAGGGCTCATCTCCAGTCTCTTGGGGCCTCAAGCCTGTCCCATCAGGGGTTAGCTTTGGGAAGGTAGAGTGTAAGAGATCTCCCACATCCCAACTCAGGTACAGTGAGCACTCCCTTCAATTCATGTAGTATTGCTCTCTGTGAGGTGGTGGCCAGCAGGGGTCCTGGGCAGAGCCAGACTCCAGGGCTCACTCCTGCTCCAAAATCCTACTCACTCAGCTTCCAAATTGATTGGCATTCACATCCATCCCTCCCCAGCCACTCGGTCACTGCCTCAGTTTACACTTTCCTCCTGTCCCACAGACTCTGGTCTCCTTGCCTGAAGTCTTGCCCTCTCAGTTCTGACCTCCTCAAGGCCATCAGAGCGAGCTTGCTAAAACACAAACCAGATCCCTTTACTCACTGTTGCCTATGAGTTAAACCTAAGCTCTTCATTGATAGCCAAAGCTCTATTCCATTGGGTCCCAGCTCAAAGCCTTCTAGCCTCTAATCCTGTGCCTTAGCCACATTTACCTACAAGCCAAACACACCACATTGTCTCCTCTCCGTATCTTTGCACGGACTAATCTCTCTTCCCAGAATGGTCTTCCCCCCCTTCCCTTCCTCCCTGCCTGGCCTGGCCAACCTCTCTGTTCAATCATTTAGCAAATATGTAGTAAGACATTGTTTCAGGCCCAGTGCTATGTGCTGGGGATTGGCTGTGAGCAAGACAAACAATGGGCCTACTGACATGAAGATGACAGTCTTGGTGGGGATGGACAAACAACTAATTACACAAATAATGAATTAATTAAAATTTGTGTTAAATATTGAGACATTCACTCAACAGATATTTCTGTATGTTGACATACAGGTTGATAGAGGAAACAGACTGTAGTGAAGAAAGTCTTTCCCTAGGAAATATTTAAACTGGGATTCAAAGAATGAGCAGAAGTTGGCCAGACTAAAGGGAGGTGGGGAAGAGCACTCTGGGCAGAAGAAACAGTATATCCAATGGCTGTGGGGCAGAAAGGAGCTTTTGCGCTTTTGCAAAACCAAAAGACAGCATGGGTATATGTAACTGAGTGTGTATATGGGGGGTGTACGGCTGCATGTAAGGTGTGTGTGTGTGGTGGCTCACGCGTGTGGAAGGACCCTGGACAGGAGGCAAGCAGGGGTCAGACCAAGCAGGACACTGTAGGCCTGGTAATGGCATTGGTGATTATCCTAAGAGCAATGGTCTGCTTCCAAAACTTTTGAAGTAGTTTATGTGAGAGACGGGAGAGGGCAATGATTAGATTCTCTGTTTCCTTAGTACTTTTAATACATATCTATAAGGACACATCGGGCAGGTAGGGTAGAGCTCAGTGGTTGACTGTGTGCTTAGCATGCACAAGGTCCTGGGTTCAGTCCCCAGTATCTCCATTAAAAATAAATAAGTAAACCTAATTACTCCTACTCCCCAAATTAAAAAATTTAAAGAACACATCTCTTAGTTTTTAGTTTCTACCTTTGTCTCCCTCACTAGAGTCAGGCCCCTTTAGGGCCAGGAGCCCAGCACCTGGCACACGGGAGGTGGTCAGTAGGTCCCGGGGGACAGATCAGTGACCCCCCTCCTGCTAGTGAAGAATACATGGGCAGCAGCAAGACGAAACGGCTCCAAGTGGGAGCCTGTAGCCTGCTGGAGGTACCTTCTCCTGGGCAGAGCTCTCCTGGCTCAGTATCCATGCAAGATTCGAGTCGGAAGTGCCACAGGAACTCAGGGAAATGGGGTTTGAAGGAGGTCCTCCAAGGGGTTCCAGTGGATGAGGTACAGCAATGACCTGGGCACTGGCTCAGGAGACAGTGAGCAGACCAGGTTTCTGTTAGGAATCTACGGGCGCTACTGGCAGTTAACCTGGCTCACACTTCCTGGGCGCCTGGTGTGCACCAGGGCTCACAGCGCTGAGCACGTTATACACGTTATTTCTTGCAATGTCCACAACACTCTGGCTGGGTAGGTTCAGTCATTATCCCTGTCCTACAGAAGAGGCAACAGACACTAAGAATGATGAGATTGCTCATTCAAAGTCATGCACCTGGGAAGCTGCAAAGCAAGGACACATAGCCACCTTTCACTAGGGCCTCTTCCCCATTTCGCTCCCCTGCTGTACGCAGGCCAGAGATGCATTCTGACTAGCGGGCTGAGGCTTTTGTAAATGAGGGGAATTCACTGATGATTTCTTGAGACAGGGAGTGACACGAGCATTAGAGAAATTCATCTGACTGGAGTGTGCAGGTTGGATGGGAAAGGGAAGGGAATAGAGGCAAGCGAACCAGTTAAGCAGGTCAACCATTCAATATCTATTTTTTAAATAGAGCCTACTGTGTGCCAGGCTCTAACATTGCAAAGGTCAGGTAAGGAGGGCCTGAACCAGGGGCAAAGACGTTGAAAATATTAGTAGTAAGAGCAGCTTGCATTAAGTATTAACTCACTTCATTCCTTTCAACAGCAGTATGGAGTAGGTCTACCATTATCTCCATTTTGCAGAGGAGGAAACTGAGGCACAGAGAGGAGGAGTTCTTTTTATTTGTCCAAGTCAGGCAACTAGTAAGAGGCAGAGCAGGGGGAAGGCACCCATGCAGCTCGGCGCCCACAGCCCAGACTCTAGCGTGGCTCCATGGTGGAGCTTAAGAAAATGCGGGAAAGGAGAGCAAGGAGGGAAAGGGCCTCTTCAAGGCCGCTCGCTGGCCTCGGGCCCAGTACAGTCCCCACAGCCCTGTGACGGCTGCTCAGTGCCTTGGTCATGAGCAGGTGGAAGAGAGCCACTCGGCACCACTAGGTGTGCCCGCAGGGCTCCCACTGCCCCGACCTCACAGCTCCTGAAGCAAGGGGCTTCTTGTGGGGGGGGGGGGCGGGTAGGACAGCAGGCACTCAGAGCACCCCCCCACCTGGACAAGTGTTTCTGCCAGGAGTCTGAAAATGACCCTGGGGGCCAGGGCTGTTGCCATAGGAATGCCTTCCTCTTACCACAGGTTGTGCAATGCCCCGTACAACCTCATGTGGGAGTGAGCTGAACCTGGGGACAGGTCCAGAGACCGCATCACCCAGAAAAGAATCCTCTTGCCCACCCTGGTTTCACAATGGGACACTAATAGTAACATAACAAGTTAATTCAATTCCTTTAAGGAGCAAAAACACAATGTTTAACTGGCTTACAAACTTTTTTTTTCCTTTTTAATATTTTCCCCTCCGCTTTGAGGCTGTGCCATGGGCAAACTTTGAAGTTCAGCAAAGTTTAGACTTGTTTGAGTCATGTGCAAAAATGCCTTTGAGTGAAAAGGGGGGAAAAAAACTACCCTTCCCCCCATCTGAGACTTTGGGGCTCCAAGAGGATTACCTGTAAAATGCTCCTGGAAAGGGGTCTCGGGGACTCACAGAAGGATGGGATCCTCCAGGAGAGCATCAGTGACCTCAGGCCAGGGAGAGTCCTTAGGGCCACCTCCAGCCCCAGGAAAGGGCACCCCTGAGCATGTTCACCTGGGAGTTAAAAGTCCTTGAGGAGGATGAGGCTACCCTTATTTAGCTCCCCCATTTTAGTGCCTCCAAGTCACAAGGCTCCTCTCCCTCACTCCCACCCAGTGAGGCTGCCAGGGGAGGAAATAGATCAATGCCACTCCCTGCAGGACCAGAGAAATTCCCAGTCACCCTGGAGGATTATGCAAGGGCCTGGGAAGCCCGTTACCCCATGACTCCTGGAGACAGTGGGATCCTGGCTAGAGCCAGGCGTGCCCTGAGGAGCACCTGGGGGCCAGTCCCAGCTCACCAGGCCCAGAGAGCGCCTCTCCCAGGACCTGAGCCTGGCCTGGAGCTTCAGCAACCCAATGAGCCACGATTGATTTCTTCTCTCACATAGGCTCACTCATGCCCCCACCTTCCTCTGATGGCCTGCAGAGAACCAGGCAAAAAGAAGGGAACTGCAGTTTGGACAACAAGGGGCTGGGTTCGATGCTAGGACACCTGGGTTTGGGCCCAGTTCTGCCCCTGAGATTAGGTTACTCTGAGAAGATCCCTTTCCAGGTCACCAGGGGCTCAGGCTACAAAACGGGGAGAAATGCCCCCAGTGCCCCCAGATCTCTCCATCTGGGAAGGCCACAGGAACCTGGGGGATTTGAAGGAGAAAGACAGTCAAGATCATTGTCGAAAAGCACTTGGTTGCCAGGTGAGAATGCCTCTGGAGCCACACACAGCCCTGTAAACCCCGGCTCTTCCCCTCCAAGTTGTGCCTGCCCCCTCAGCACGTACCCTCACACCAACGTTGAGGTGCACGAACTTCCCTAAGCCCTGGTACCGCAAAGAAGACTGAAATCAGTCATCCCAGCCAGGCTGCAAACCAATCCTCTTTAGACTGTCATGTTCTGAATATGACTTGATTTCCCCTTAAAAAAAAAGTGTGTGTGTGTGGGGTGGTCCGCAGGACTTTCTCACAGAGATTTCACTAAGTGGAGGAGGAAATGCATTTCTAATCTTCCAGAAATGAGGACATTTGAAAAGGGCCCGACCTTGGGCAGCTCCCTAGGCTCAAATACCCACGCCAACAGTACCAAGGTACAGGGCCACACTTCCCTGCCGTGCCCTTTTGACCCATCCCCTTCCCCTTGGCTTCCATGGGACACAGGTCAGCTGTTCCAGAGCTGGAGCTGGGTCCAGCTGGGAGGGCTGATGGGTGGGTACCCCTGTTTCCACTCCCATCATTTAGAAGGTTCTTTCTGCCTCAGCCCACCCAAACCCAAGCCCAGGACAGAATTCACACTCCAGCTCAGGAGTTTCTCCTTTGTTTCAGACCCTCTCTGGAGAGAGAAGGAGGTGGAAGGGAAGGGGCAGGCCCATCCCAGGAGGAGCCCCAGGACAAGCTGAGGGGCCTACGAAAGAGAAGAAAGCATTGGCCAACGAGAGGGTGGGGAGACTCCCCTGGCTCCAGGGGCCGGGAGAAGAAAGCCAAGGCCACAATGGGAGAGGAAACCAGAGGAGAGGTGAGGCGACTGGCAGGCCTGGGCAGAGCTAGAAGCAGGATGGAGAGAGGAAGTGAGAGCCTCCAGCAGCCCCGGTGATGAGGGGGGGCCGGGGTGTAAGCAAGATGACAAAGAAGTGTGAGGCCAGAGGGATTTGGGCCAGGTGCTTACTTCCAGTGTTACTCTGCTGGGTGCCCTTGGGCAAGTCCCTTTCCCTCTCTGCCTTCCCATGTGGAAAATGCGAGATTGGATAGAGAGATCCTTGCATGACAGTAACCTAAGGGTTCCATGTTTGCCAGCAAGAGGGGAGGAGGCCGGTGGCAGAGAGGTGAGTGGCGCCCAGACCAACAGATGGGGAAGAGATGTCCTTGGTCCACAAGCCCTTCTCCCAGCTGCACGCTTCCCCTCAGCCCTTTCCTTCGGTGGCCTCTTGGCCCGGCAGAAGCCCTCTGAGTTACTTCTCCTGGGCTGCAGGGAGGGAATCGGGCTGGCAGAAAGCCTGGGGCCCACGGGTCAGGCCCTGCTGCAGGAGGCTATGCCGTCCTGGATTCCTGCTGCCACGCTCTTCCAGGGCATGGCCTTGGGGCAAATTGCCCTGTCTGCATGGAAACACCTGGAAGACTTTGGCACTTCATCTTGTGTGACCCAGAGCCCCACTTCTCCCCGGGGTGAGAGGTGGGAGCCTGTCTACCTTTCCCAGGGTGTGTGGGGGGGTGATTCAGTCCTTCCGCCTGCCTCCTCCTTCAAACTAACTGCATAATTACCCAGCTATAATAGTAACTGGCACTTACACACCAAGCTCTGTGAGAGTACATTATATAACGGCATAACGACTTGTCTGCTGGCCTAGGGGCTGTGGGGACCATGTGCAAGGTCTTAGCTACTGTCTACACCATCTGGGCGATGCAATGACCGTATGGATTAGCAACCCATGATTCCCAGAAGTAACTATCCCTCGCCCTGCCGGTCCTCTCCTAGTGTAGCCAGGGTAACGAGGAGCCAGCCTTCTTACATGGAATTGGCTCACATCTCTCCATCCACGCTGGGAGGTCAGGCTGGAGGGGCCAGCATCCTTTCCAGTCCCCTTGAGGACTGAGGGGGCTCCTCTAGAAGGCTGCAGTCCCTCTCTAGGCAGAGGGAATTCAAGCGAGGCTGGCAAATTTGGAGAGACTCTTGGTTACCACCCAAGGAAACAAGAGGCCTTGCCCAATATAGGCATTTGTGAGCCTGGAGGCAAAAAATTCTCTTCTCTCTCTCAGCCCTGCCCAGCCCAGCCCTGCCCAGCCCAGCCCTGCCACCCCAGGCTTGGCTGCTGCTGGGACCACAGCCCAGCTTCCCTGGCCTCGTCTGCTGCTTTACAGGCCAGACGTGGCCCTCGTAGGAGTTCCCAATGGGCAGCTTCACAGATGCTAATTTCATGGTGGCTGTGGCAGGCCTCAAGGACCCTGAAGACCCAACTCTGGCCCTATTTTCTTTCTTCTTACTGCCCTAAATCACCACTTTGCTTCTCCTCAGAGCCCCTATTCACAGCTTATGATGGTCCCAGCACTAACTATAAAGCAAGAACCATGAAAACTTCTGGGCAGTTGGCTCTTGGAGCTCCTTGGAGCTGTGAGTCCCATAATTCACCCCAGAGCAGAATCTACATATTTCAAGTAGAAATGATATCAAGACAGGGCCAGGAAACACAAGTTCTCCTTTCAGCTTGGCCAGATTTTTTTCTGGTGGTTTCTAGGGAAGTCAGATTTTCCCTCTGGGCCTCAATATGTGCTTACCTGTGAACCAAGGGAAACCAGGAGCAATAAACCTTCTAGCAATAAACCTTCGAAGAAGAGCCTGAGTCTCCAAATACGTTCCCATCTCTGGGAACTTCACCCCTTGCCATCAGCTGTTGCCCTTAGAGCTGACTCTCTAGCAGCTTCCCTCCCACCTTTGGAAGGTCAATCATTGGTTTCTGGAAAACTCTCCTCGTGTAAGCCCAGCCCGTGGGTGTACATGGGGATGCCCATGCGAACCAGCAAGCGTGCACATGGCCTCAGGAGCTCTGAGCGCTTGTACCTGCATTGGATACTGCAGACTCCCTTGCAGTCTACCAAGGGCCATAGCAGCGCATCAACCACCCTCCTCCCAGCATCGTAACAATGAGGAGGAGGATGTCAGCGCTGGTGACTTCAGTGGCCCTCTTGCACCCATACTCCCCTCTGAATCTGTTTGCTACACCCTGTCCCAGTCACACCCAGGCTTCTGGTGAATCTGACTCCCTCCCCAACTCACTCTGAAGCAGTGGGCTCTGAAAACCGTGGTCAGTGAAGTGCCCACCACAAGCCTTGGTCTAATTACCCACGTTGTTCTGGGTTCTGAATGATGTCCAGTCAAGGGCTTCCTTGATGTATTTTTATACACAGACTTCCCCCAAATCAATCTGTAGCTCCAACCCCACCCACCCCATCCCATAGTCCTTGGGGCTCACCTCTGGGCCACCAGCTTCAATAGCTCAGCTGCCTAAGGGGATCCCCAGCAGCAGAGCCTTTGTGTCCTCCCCTCTGCCTTGCTTTGTGTGCTCCTTAGAGTCAGACATGGATGGCTCAGCGCCTGCTCTGTGACAGGCATCCTGGACGCAAAGGTCCTGTCCTCAGGAGCTCATGGTTTAGAGGGAGGATAACTTTCTCAGATGGACAAAAATCACACCATAAGACAGCAGCAGCAATTTATGGACAGTGTCCTACGAGATGATCAGACTAAATATCCCAGAAATTCCTTGGGGAGAGAATGAGTGTGACCTGGGGTGATTGGTCAAGGTGGGCTTCTTAGAATGGAAGGGAAGGTTCCAATTAGCAGGAGGGGTTGGAGGTGGGATGCGAGTTGTGGATGGGAGTGTGGATGTCAGAGGGAGGTGCACTGACTTATAAAGGCAACCAGGATGCCTCACACTCCACACCTAGGCCTTCTGGCCATTTCTGTTTCCCTTCCACCTCAGCATCAGGGCCCACACATTTGGAGGGGGACTTCAGGCCACCCTGGGCCTGGAACTCAGTCCCACTTAGAGCTCCCTTCCTCTAGCTGCTTTCTGGGGTTCCACAAAGAATGACACCCCCTCCGCAAAATGCACGTGTAGACACATGCACACCCACCCTGAAGACAACAGCTTCGTGAGCTTTTCTGTTCAATCCCCCAGGATCCTCCCACTATATAGATATTCTTTCACTCTCCCTCATTCACTCAGACCCGCTCGTACCTCGCAGCCTCATCCCTCCCATCACAGTTCTCCAATCCATTACATAACTCTGTTTGGGATTATTTTTGCCTGGAGGTATGAGCTGCATTTCTGCATATTTAAGCTGTCCTTGATTCATTCCTGCCCGTTTCTCAGTTCTGTTTGCCCAGGTGCCTGCCCCACCCACAGGCTCTGAGGCCCCTGGGAACATGCCCACGTTGGGCTCAGCCTGCCTCGCAGCGACTGGCTGCTCCACTCCAGGTCTAGGAGAGCGGACACAGAGCCACACGGTCCAGCCCCTGGGGTGGGGGGCCCTAGGCCAGGGGAGGCCCTGGGGCTGGTTACACCAGAGTCACAAAGACTCCGATACCTTCCACCATCTCCTTTCTTCCCTCCTAGTGAGCCTTGGCCCTTGTATCTCCAAGTCTTTTCCACCCCCAAGGTTGCACTCTGACTCTCTGGCCCCAGGGTGAGGCCCCAGTAATTCAATGGGGAAGGGACAGTGGGAGGAAAGACAAAATGCTAATTAATGGTTTGTTTCCTATTAGCTTCTTACAAACAGGATGGCTTGATGTAATTACTGAAATGGTTACAAGGGGGCTCTTGTTGCATTGTAAAATAATTATCTGACAATCATTTTATTTTTAAGAGCTCATTACCCAAGAGGCTGGAACTCACTCTCCAGCCTTTTGTCCTGCTGCGGGAAGGGGTGACTTGGTGGGGTGCCTTTTCGCTCGGGGTCACCAGTTGATATGAGGATTCAGCCCAGCAGTTTCCATCTACTATGAGCAGCTGGCGCCATCTGAACTGCCAAGGCATGCCAGGCTTGTTGGTGACCAGAACCCCCAAGTTCTGCCCACATTACAGTGTCTCATGCAGGCCCCTGATTGATGGGGTCCCCAGGGAGGACACTGAACTCAGGAGAGACTGCCACCTGAATTTGGCTCCTCGCGTGCCAGCACTAACCTCCACCCGCTGTATCCTCTGCTTGAAGGCTCTGTTCAAATGCTACCTGCTCAGTTACTTTGCTCCTACCATGTGCCAGGCTGGGCCAACTGCGTGTCTCTCTCATAACAAGGCTGAGTATTGTTACCTGATTTACAAGCAGCAGAATTACCTAACCTAAAAGTTTATGAAAGGCTGTGTGGTGAATTCTAGAGGATAATCTAGTTAAAATGAAAGGATCATGGTAACATTTGTGCTGCAAAGATGAGATGGGAGTATAGGAATACTTCCCTGGAATATGGGACAGCCTGGACAATGGCACAGAGTGGGAATGGGCAGAGTGGGTTCAGAGAATGATAACCATTCCAAGGTGATGGACATAAAAGACACACAGAGGGAGTCATGGGCGAGACGGCTGGGGAAAGTGGGTGGGAACCAGGCAGCTTAGAGCTCTCAGAACTCATGCCAAGGAAATGAGAGGACATAGAAGATTTCTGAGCAAGGAGGTGACCCAACCCAAGTTCTCCTTTTGGAGGCTCATCTGGCAGCAGTGTGCAGGGCAGGATGGAGCAGGGGGTGTCTGAAGACAGCGAGATTGATCAGCGCAACATTTTTCCACAGCCACCTGCTACAGGCTCATTGGGGTGCTTCCTACAAATGTGGGGTACTGATCCTATCCAAGACATTCTGAATGACAGTCTCTGGGGTGAGGCCAGACCCAATATTTGATGCAGATAGCATATGAAACACACTTTGAGAAAACTGGCCCTAGGGAATCCAGTCCTCACTGATCAGCTTGGCATTTAGAGCCTTCTGCAACCTGTCCCCACCATCCATTTTCTTCCTTTCAACTGTATTTTTTAAGTTAATAGAGACATAATTCATATACCATATAAATGACCCTCTTAAGTACATAATTTACTCTTTTGGAGGGTACTTTCAGAGTTGTGCAACCATCACTACAATTAATATTAGAACATTTTCATTACTTCCAAAAGAAACCCTGCATTCTTTAGCACCCCTCCTTTTCCCTATGTCCTGCAGCCCTAGGCAACCACTGATCAACTTTCTGTCTCTATGGATTTGCCTATCCTGGACATTCCATATAAATGGAATCATACAACATGTGGTCTTTTGTGACTGGCTTCTTTCACTTAACATATTGTTTTCAAGGTTCATCCATGTTGTAGTATGTATCAGTACTTCATTCTTCTTTATGGCTGAGTAATATTCCATTGTATGTATACCACATATTACTTATATAGTCATCAGTGATGGAATGATGGACATTTGAGTTGTTTCTACTTTGTGGCTTATTATGAATAATGTCTCTAGAACATTTATGTACAAGTTTTTGTGTGGATGTATGTTTTAACTTCTCTTGGGTATATACCTACCTGGGAGTGGGATTGCTGGGTCATATGATAATTCTGTTTAACCTTTTGAGGAAGTATCGTACTATTTTCCAAAGCAGCTGTACATTCTCTCTAGCATTTATGAAGGTCCCAGTTTCTTTGTATCTTTGTCAACATTTGTTATTATCTGACTTAAAAAAATTGAAGTATAGTTGGTTTACAATGTTGTTATTTTCTGGTGTACAACATAGTGAGTGATTCAGTTATACATACTTTTTCATTATAGGTTATTACAATCTATTGAATGTAGTTCCCTGTGCTACACAGTAGGAGCTTGTTTATCTATTCTGTGTATAGTAGTTTGTATCTACTAACCCCAAACTCCCGATTTATCTCTTCCCCCGCTTCCCCTTTGATAACCATAAGTTTGTTTTCTGTGTCTGTGTATCTAACTTCTTGATTTTAGCTATCCTAGTAGGTGTGAAGTGGTATCTCACTATGTGTTTTTTTTTCTAAGTAGCTTTATTGAGATATAATTCATATACCATACAGTTCACATTTATACATTTCAGTGGGAATATTACATTATTTCATTGTGGTTTTGATTAGCATTTCCCTGATGAATAATGATGTTGAGCATCTTTTCTGGTACATAATGACCATTTGTATATCTTCTTTGGAGAAATGTCTATTCAAATCCTTTGCTTATTTTTACTTGGGTCATTTATCTTTTTATATTTGAGTTGTAGGATATATGTTTATATATCTATATATTTTATATATTTATCTTTTTATATATATTTATATTTTTATATATTATAGATACACATCTCTTATCAGATATATGATTTGCAAAACTTTCCTATCTGTGGGTGTCTTTCACTTTTCCTGATGATAGTCTTTGAAGCACAAAAACTTGTAACTTTGATGAATTCCAATTTACCTATTTTTCCTTTGGCTGCTTGTGCTTTAGTTATCTTTTTAAAGAAACCATTACCTAATCCAAGGTGACAAAGATTTGCCTACTTTTTCTCCTAAGAGTTTTCTATTTTTAGCTCTTACATGTTAATCTTTGATCCATGTTGAGTCAATTTTTGTACATGGTGTGAGGTATTCTTTTCCATTTGGCTATTCCAGTTGTACCAGCACCCTTGTTACAGAGGCTATAATTGAATTTTCCATCATTTCTTCTCAGTGATTATGTGCACTGCAGTCTCAGAACCACGGGATTAGAGGATACAGCACTACGCTCGGCAGTGGGTGAGAGGGTCTAAACTTTGTTGGTCATATTAAGTATTGAGATAAAAGGACACATGAGAGATATAAGGATGAAGGAAACGGGAAAACAGGCGAAAGAGTGGTTGTAGTGACCCATTAAAAAGCTGAGGATGACAATACCGTGATTACACCTTTTCTTTACACTCTTTTACAGCTTAAAACACATTTCCACATACCTTGTCTTAGTCCTCTTAGTGAGGTAGAGAGGGCATTACTGTCTCTGTGAAAAACAAGTGAGGAAACTGAGAGTCCAAGATCTGTGGTTAGTAAGCAGCCAAGACAAGCCCCGAGATTCTGAACATCAATGACTAGAACACTGATGGAAGTTGGGAAAATGGGGGGGGAAGAGCTACTTGAGCTGCTTGGACAGGTGGGATTCGGACTGCCAGCAGGACATGACTAGCAGATATCTCAAAACGCAGCACCTGAGTGGCCTTAAGAGGTTGGACTTTGAAGATGGGGTTTGAGGGGTCACTGTTGAAAGGCATCAGTAAAGTTGTCAGGGCAGGCAAGCCTGCCGGAGAGAAAGTGTAGACAGAAAAGAGGAAAGCTGGGGCAGGTACTTGTGGGAAGAGACCTATATTTAGAAGCCAGGAAGAAATCACAGTGTAGAGGCCAGGACGGATCAAAACCGTCAATGAAAAAGGGCTAGGAGAAGAATTTTCTGAGAATAATAGGGTGGGTCGACCAGTAGCAAACACTGAATAGATAGCCAGGAGGGTGAAAACTTCCAAAAAGTAAGGTGAGTGGATGGAGTGGGTGGCACTGGGGGAAATGTCACAGATCGTTGTTTTGAAGAGTTGGTCAATGAATCACACTCCAGTGCTTGATGGGATTGTGGTTTTTGAAGGAAGTACTTCTTGAATCATTTTGTGAAGCAAATAATCACTCTCTAACCAGTCAATCTCTATCTATCTATCTATCTATCTATCTATCTATCTATCTATCTATCTACCTATCTGAATTTTCACATAGAAGTTTTGCTTAAAGCTAGCTATGTCTGCCTATGGAAGGGATCATAATGTGCTTCTGAATGATAATCCTTCCAAGGACAGAGGAACCAGGTGAGGTTTCTACAGTATGAGTGCAGATTAAGCAAGCAATTCTGAGTTTTGAGCTTACATTCAAAGTCAGGGAAATGGCAGGTATGGGGCCACTAATCCTCCCTCCCCATGAACCCATGGGTCTCATATAGCCCTCTGTTTCTAAGAGCAAGAAGCACTTGCCAGGACTTGGTCCTTGTGTTTAGCTTGTATGCATTAGCTGCTTGAGAAAATGATCTTCAAGGTTCCCTGAATCTCTGTAGCTAAATGATACTCTGGAGAGGGGAGGCCATGGGAGGTGACAAGATGAGATACACAATGTTAGAGCGATCCAGCATCTGGAGACAGGTATTGGATACTCTCTTGTTCCACATCTTAGCCCTTATGGGTTCGGTTTGTATCAGGGTAGAGGTAGGGGGTGAGTTATAAGACTAAATGCCTGGCTTTATGACAGTTTGATTCAACTGAGCAGGGCTCTCTGAGCATCTAGTTCAAGCAAGCTCAGCACAGTGGGGGAGACAGTGATGTTGAAGACAATCTGGTCTTGAGCAGCTCACAACTGACGTACTAACAGACAAGAGATGTGGTCTCTTGCATATACTTGGCAGGCAAATATCTGTGAAAACAAAACTGAATTAAAATAGACAACGCAGTGCTGTAAAAGAGAAGCAATGAATGTACACCGTGGAATATTAGGTAACCATTTCAATGACAAATATGTTGGCGATGTCAGAGTATGAAGAATGTAAATATAGTGATTGAACAGGGCAGAGAACACAGCAGAGACAGCTGTGCAAGGCTCTCAACCAAAATCAGAGAGACTGTAGATGGCAGTAAGGATTTATAGGTCTAGTGTTCCATAAGTTTTCTTCCTGTAAACTAGCCTAGGTTCCTAATAAAAATGAGTGGTCTGGAAAACAAGTGCTATAGAACCATAGAGGGTGGAGTGGTCTTGGAAGAATGAGGCTACAGCTGGGCCTTGATGGATAGGTGAAATTCTCCCAAGCCAAAGAGGGTAAGGGAACATTGCAAACAGAGAGTAACATATGCAAGGGTTCACAGGCAAGAATGTGTAGACTCTAACAAGGCATAGCGAGCAAGCCAACTTAGCTTGGAAAAGTAGATGTAGACCCTGATGTGAAGGCCAACCTAAGGTGTCTGGATTCTGTTTTATAGGCTGAGGTGGGTTCCTGAGGGTACTAGGCAGCAATTCTCAATTTTCACATTTGTGAGGATTAAATAAGTTAATCCAGGTAAAGTCCTTAGATCAGAGCTAAATGTGTGTTTATCATCGTCATCATCATCTTTGTGGCTTGTCTCCCAAATAAACCATAAGTCTCTTGAGGGCACAGATTCCACCTTCAAGAGAAGGAAGGAAGTTGGGGGGTGATCAGCTAACCCAGACTCATAATGTCAGAGAAGACTTTCCAGCATAAGTCATGGCTTCTCTGAGACCTTGAAGACATTAATCAGGTATGAAGAAAGGGGTATCTGGAGTGGAGACTGAGGGAAGAGAAAGGAGACTGTTCCAGACAGAGGAAACAGCATATAGGAAAGCCCAAAGGAAAGTACATGAAACTGAAAAAAGTTTAGTTTTTTAGAAAAAAGATTTCTGAAGCAAATGATAAAATGGTTATAGCAAGACTACAGGATACGAGGTTGGTGTACAAGAGTCAGTCACTTTCCTATGTACGAACAATTAACAAGTGGAATTTGAAATTTAAAATGCATTACCATTTACATTGGCATCCCCCCAAATGAAATACTTAAATATAAACCTAACAAACTGTGTGCAAAACAAAACTCTGATGAAAGATATCAAAGAAGATCTAAGTAAATGGAGAGATATTCCACATACACGGATGGGAAGAACTCAGTGTTGTGAAGATGTCAGTTCTTCCCAACTTGATCTATATATTCAACACAATCCAATCAGAATCCCAGCAAGTTATTTTCTGGATATTGATGGACTGATTCTAAAGTTTATATGGAGAAGCAAAAGACCCAGAATAGCCAACTCAACACTGAAAGAAAAGCACAAAACCAGAGGATCGACATTATTTAAGACTTACTGTAAAGCTACAGTAATCAAGACAGTGTAGTGTTGCAAAAGAACAGACAAATGGATAAATAGAACAGAACCCACATAATCAACTAACCTTTGACAAAGGAACAAAGGCAGTACAATGGAGCAAAAATGGTTTTCTCAATAAATGGTGCTGGAACAACTGAATATCCATGTGCAAAAAAAGCAGTCTAGGCATAGACATTTCACCCTTCACAACAATTAACTCAAAATGAACGATAGATCCAAATGTCAAATGCAAAACTGTAGAACTCCTAGCTCTCAAGTCCTGTGCTGGTGCCAAAGAACTAGGGAGCTCTGGCTCTGCGGTACTTAACTTGAGAGAAAGCCTTTGGGGATCAACCTCCAAGGGCTCAGCCAAACCCAGAGCCCAATTATAATTCATAAGCCTGACAAACAAGAAACCAGCAAAATCCTGAGGGCTGATGGGATCCATTTGGCCTGCTGGGAACTGGCACTCATGGGACCTGTAAGCTCCCTGAAAGGAGCAGCAGCTCAGATACCTGAGTGCTACCCAAACAAGTGGTTCCCAGGCCCCTGTGAGCAGGTGGCTTCGTGCTGCAATGGCAGTCCTATTGGTCATTTCCCCCTAATGCTAGTTTCCAACAGGGCTAACTGCAAAGACTAACTCTGATAGCTCCCAGTAGCATATCTCGTGCCAAAGACTCCCAGCTGCAGGGTGGCAAAAGGAAGCAAAGAAGGGAAGATAGCAAGCAGTCGAGGCAGGATCCAGTTCTGCCCAGGATCACTGGGATGAATGAGTGACTCCACATCCCCTGTTCTGCTGCCACCTCCCACAGCCCCACAGCCTAGGCACTGAAGGCATCTTGTGTGTGGGTGGGTGGGGGCGTTGCTGATCCTGGATCGGGGAACAGCCGTAGCTCTCTGGGCTCAAGCATCTTTGGTGGATTTCCATTTCTTCTGATCAGAACTGAACTCTCTTTAATGAAACATCCTGGTGCTAAATCAATTAGCTTTTGACAAGAATAAATCTTTTGGGTTTGTGAGACAATGTCAAACATGCAGAATTTCTGGTAAACGAGAAAAAGAAAAAACCCTGAATATTTTTCTTAAGGGCAATGAATTATGCCTTCCTGGTTGTGTCCTACAGACAGAATTACTCAACCGGCTTGTTCTCTTTTAATTAACCCAGCTAATAACTTGCCTGTTGGATTCCCTTGTTCATAACTTCTGGGTTTCACATAATAACGTGTTTGTTTCTTCCTTTGTGTTCTAATGAAATGATAATAACCTTCCCTGGCATTCATTTCATCCTTAATATCCGGAGATTTCATTAATATAAACCCTCTTTCCATCTGCTCTTGCTCCCTTTTAAAGGAAATATTTCTGTGTTCTCTTTACTTGTCTTCTTTGGGGAAGCTCAGCTAATCTCCTCTTTCCTCCAGAAAGAATCTTTCTGTAAGGCTTCCCTGGGCCGATGGGGCTTGGCACAGGCTCCATCAGCCACCTCCCTTTCCAGGGCCTCACTGATGTGTCTTCACTGCTGCTTCTGGGACAAAGACCATTGCTCACTTGGAGCCTGATTCTGGGTGGAAGGCAAGGGTGCTAAGGGGCTAACACCTTTTGGGGTGAAGTCGAGGTAAAAGAGTGAAAATGACATTGGTGTGGGCATCCTGAGAATAGATGGTGACCACTGCCCAGGGCTTGCCCGAGTCTCAGGACAGTAGGAGATGTCATGACCAGATGCGGCCCGTGGGGAGGACACTGGGAGGCAGGAACAAGAGGAAAGCCTGAGGTCAAGGAAGGTGTGTGTCTAACCAAGGGATTGGGAGAAAGTAGGGATGGCGCAGTCTGTCTGCTCAGCAGTACTTTCTGCTGCTGTTTGTCTGTCTTCTTTCTTGTTTTCTTGGCCAGGAGCTAAATCTTGCCTACAAACCAATGTCAAGGTAGAAAAATTCTTATGGGGTGAGCGTCCTGGGTTCATGATGCTGCACCAGAGAATCTAGAAGTGACCACCGGCACCGCATAAACGCGGCACTTCCTCGCACACAGTCTGCTCTCGCCACTGTGCTGGGGCTGGGGAGCCCACTTCTGCCCTCACGAAGCTTCTATGCTGGTGGGCAACTGAGACGATGCTCCCCAAAGCACTAGCAATCCTGGATCCTGAGGGCTGGGCCTGCCGAATGTGGCTGCCCTGAAGGTCACAGGAAGGGAAACTTGCAGCCAAGTGGCCAGGAAAGGCTTCCCCTCTTTCCTGGTGACTGTTTCTTTGATTGCTACTCCCATGTAGCCTAGAAGCCTCTCCGGAGGGCCTTCCATTCTGTATTTCGGCTAGAGCCCTGCGGAGGGGAGAGGCACCCCTGGGAGTAGAGCGGTTCAGGCCTTTGATCCAGCCCATGGAGGAGAAAAGCAAAGACCTGCAGCCAAACCAAGGGAGGGAGGGGGAAACCACACTGGCAGAGGCTGTGGGTGGATGTCTGCAGCAAGGCTCCTGAGGTGTGTAGAGGACTCTGCGGGGTCCAAGAGCTGGAGGGACGACACAGGGCACTATTCTGGTCCATTTTCCTTCAACTGTCGGGTCCCCACAGCCCAGCAAGCCTCACCGCTGCACTCACTCCATGGGGTCTTCCCAGCAGCCATCCTCAGCACCTTTACCTTGTTTCCTTCCACCCAGCCCCTGCCACATGCACCCAGCAGACACAGCAAACGTGGCCATTGCAGCCTCTGAGTCATCCCGTCGCCCCTAACATGGCAGCAGGGTGTGCGGGAGAGTCCAGAACCTTCTTCTGACACAGGAAGAGGGTAAAGAAGAACCTTGACCATCCACAACAGATTTACTTCTTCAGGTGCCAAGAGATAACGTGCCACGTCACACATGCTCTCGCCGCCCTGCTGGGGTCGGTATGCATGGGTATCTTGGCTTCCTGCATGTAACAGTTGCCTCTGCACTTTCTAAGCCAGGCCTGGGTGCCAACCAGGGTAGGCTGACACTACAGAGGCAGCACTCATGCCTGAGTCCTCTGTGGGGAGCAGTGCTCACGGGGCTCAGTCACACATGATCGTATAAGCCGAGCTCTCAATGGCCCTCCAAGGCAGCTACCCCTTCCTGATTCTCCCTGCTTCCCAGACCCCAGGCTGGCTGCAGTGAGCGATGGTGCTGTGCTTACAGCCTCAGTAGCCTGGCCCCTGGCTGCGCAGTCTGTCCAGAGGACAGAGCCGTGACTTCCATCAAGTGTATACTGAGTGGGAAAGAGCAGGGCTCCAGCGCAGAGGTACATCTGTGCTGTTCTGCTTCCTTCCTTCGTTGGTCTGGAAGTGGTCAGCCTCTAGGCTCATGCAAGTCTGCCTCCGGGGGTGGAACCCACACTCCCTCTTCTTTGGAAGATCTGATCAAGCATTAGGTCCCATCCATGAGGTGCATCACCTGAGCTCACCTTCCAAGCACATTCCATCCAGATCTTCCACCAGGCAGTTGGACACAGCACCCTCTGTGACCATGGAAGGAAGAAAAGCTGCCTGGCTCCCAAGGGCATGGAGCCCAGGGTCTGCGCCAGCCACCCTCTACCAGGACTCCACTGTTGGGATGTCCCTAATGGTAGAGTCAATTTCTCATACAGTACTGTTTTAAGGGGCCAAGAAGAGCCTAATAAAAGGACGTGGTACCTGGCAAGGGTCACTGCTGCCTCTCTAGGACACCATACTGGGAGAGCGCACAAATGGGAGTAGCAGTCTCTCCTCCCTCCCCGCTCCTACCCCTGTGGTTATTCTTGGTTCACTCTGGCCCCAGATGCCTCACCTCTGCCCTATGGCCCCATCCTCTTCGGAACACTCACTGTCATGAGCTCTAGGCAGCTCCTCTCCCCTCACCCTGCTTTTACTCTCCCTCCTGTACCTGAAGCCCTCCAGTTCCCTGCTTAGAGGCTGTGGGGTTGCTTTTCAAAGAATACATCAGGCAGGAAAATGAAAACTATAAAAAAAGAAATCTGGCAAAGCCTACAGGACAAGTTTTGAATACTCTCTGGCCCCACTCTCCCCTTATCTCATGACCAGAGAGAACTGTACCCAGAATTACTCTGCTGACCTTGGATGGGATGGCCACTAGCTCACAGCTTTGCCTGCCCTCTCCCTGGGAGGCCAAGATGTGGTCTTTACAGAGATGGGGCACTCTGTCCCTCCTCTGCCCCTTGCCCTAGGAAAAGCTTGTCTTAGAAAACAGAGCCATCTCAGTCCTCACATTGACACGCCACTGCGTGCCCTGCAGTCCTTCACCATTAGCCAAAAGCAAAAGGCAAAAAGGAGTACCCCACCCCCATTGTGCAGCATGCCCGTAGCCAATACCTGGAACATGCCATCATGACAAAACAGGAAAGATAACAAGATGAGCGTGAATGCCTGGGCCCTGAGTCCCAACATCCAGGCAAGCTGTGGGACTTGCCCAGTTCATAGCAATGAAGTCAAGTCAACCTGACAGCCTTCCCAGGAGCTCCACTTTTCTGCAACGGTGAACACTGTGGGCCACTTCCTTCCTCAAAGGCTCCCCTCCCGTGTCTCTCTCTCTCTGGGCAACACTCTCTCTCCTGGTTCTCCCAGCTTTCTGAAGTCTGTTTCTCTCAGCTTTCTGAAGCCTGTTTCTCTCTCTCCTTCAGTGATAGACTATTCCTTTTTCTCTCACTCTGTACATGTAAGTGCTTCTCAGGCTTCTGCCCTTGGCTCATCCATCCACTCATTTATTCATCTCTTCCGCAAGGATATGAGAGCTGCTCTGGGCCAGGTATTAGGCTGGGCATTCGCCACTTACTTCTCACTCCCCCATCAAGGACTTCCACAGCCCTCACAGCGGCAACCACGGCTTCTCTTGGGACAGCCCAAGTGTGTTTCCAATGCTGGCTGCTTCTTTCTCTTTATTTTAGCTTAAAACAACCTTGTATATTTTTAAACTCTTTCTTTTTTTCTTTAATTGAGGTTTTGTTGATCTACAATGTTGTATTAGTTTTTGGTATACAGCATAGTGATTCTGATATACATATTCTTTTTCATTATAGGTTATTACAAGCTATTGCAGTATCCTGCACTATACATGAGGACCTTTTTGTTTACCTATTTTATATATAGTAGTTTATATCTGCTAGTCCCAAATTCCTAATTTATCCCTCCTCCACTGTTTCCCCTTTGGTAACCAAAATTTTTTTTCTGTGTCTGTGAGTCCCTTTCTGTTTTGTACATAAGTTCATGTGTATCATTTTTTAGATTCTACATATAAGTGATACGATATTTGTCTTTCTCTGTCTGATTCACTTCCCTTAGTATGATAATCTCTAGGTCCATCTATGTTGCTGCAAATGGCATTACTTCATTTTTCATGACTGAGTAGTATTCCTGTGTGTGTGTGTGTGTGTGTGTGTGTGTGTGTGTGTGTGTGTGTGCGCGCGTGCGTGTGTGTGTATGCATCTTTATCCAGTCATCTGTTGATGGACATTTAGTTTGCTTCCATGTCTTGGCTATTGTAAATAGTGTTGCTATGAACACTGGGGTGCAAGTACCTTTTCAAATTAGAGTTTTGTCTGGATATATGCCCAGGAGTGGGAATCTTGGCTTTTTCTGATGGTCAATCCTGTGTTCTTAACTCCAGCTGGATACTGGAAGATGAAGCTCAGACACTACAAACGGAACTTAACATCTCCCTCAGCCTGCTCCTTCTGCCTCTGCCTCTCTGAGTTCTGTTACCCGCCTCACCATTTTCTTGGCCACCAGAGCTGACAATCAGGAATTGTCTCTGACTCACATTCAATCACTGGCTGTGCCTGGCTAGTTCTGCCAGCACAGTGTTTCATCTAACACATCTACCCCTTCTTCTCTACTCATTCTCATCACTACCAGCACAGTCAAGGCTTCCAGCATCTCCCAACGCTCCCCTTTCATCCGGGCTCCCTAGGCCACCAGTGCCCAAAAGTCCCCCACACAGGTGCTGGGTGAATCCTTCCAAACAGCTTTCATCTTGTCACTCCTGCTCAAGGGCCTTTTTGAGTTCTCCAGCTCTCAAGTAGTGTCCAAATTCTCTGGCCTGCCACTCAAGGCATCCATACTGTGTCTCTTCTCCTTGTCTGGCCACCTGGTTCTCATACACACCCTGCTCCTTCCCAGCAACGTCTATTCTGGCCCCTAGACTCCTTATGCCGCCCCTTCTCTTTCTAAACCTACCCGTCCCTGAAGAACAGGATCAGATGTTGCTTCCCTCCGGTGCAACATGCCGTGCCTCCTGCTACAGTGATTCCTGCGGCCTCACTGCCCTGACTAGACCATGGTCTTTAACTCACAGGGACCTTTTCTCCTTCCTCACTGTCCTCCTGGCACCTAACACAGTGGGTGTCCATAGAGCTTGTCAGATGAATGAAAATAATATTCTTGCTTCCTGGGGAAGGCAGGAGAATAAATGAGAACAGACGTGGGCTGGGAGACCCTCAGAAGGAAGGTGAGAAGAGTGGTCACAGTTGTACAGAAATGTCTGCCAAGCAGAGAAGCAACACCTTCATCTGAGGACCAAGGAAATGGTACCCCCAGGAGGCTACTTGTAGTTTTTTCTCAAAATGTTTTTAACTGCAAGATTGCTTCTCCCAATGTCTTCTCAAGGACCTATCCACCTCTCAGACTCCCTCTGATGGGGCTTGGCACCTCACAAGTCCCAACAGCTGTGGGGTCATCCCCTTAGTGAGAAGAGTTGCCTCCATATTCCAGTCAATTCTGACCTCATCTTGAGGACAAAGGGAGAACATCACCAACAGGAATATTTACCGCTCATTTGTTTGAATCCATGCTGGCTCATAGGATGACGAATTTCAACATAATTCTTAACCCAGGACACCCCCTTCAGCTTCAGAGAGGGCCTCTGTACCGACATGTTAACGGTATTTTGTGGGACAAACCAGGATTAGATTGTTTTCCCATAGCACCCTCCCCTCTTCCCTCATCATTCCCACTCTGAGTCAGGGCTGGATTTATTCCCTCTCAGATCTAACCGAAGAACCCACTTAAAGCAAAATGGGCTTCTTTCTACAGATTTGCTGTTTCATGCCTTCCCTAGGGGAAGGGAGGAAATGAATTAAAAAGGAGGTTTTCTCTTCCAGTTTGCTGATGCTGGGGGAAACCAAAGGATTTGACTCAGCAGCGCAGAGGTGACCATGTCTATAAGGCACTGGAAGCAAGATGCTTCCTAAAGCATCCTGGCAAAGAGATGGTTTCTGTTTGATCTGTTTCAGCCATGTGTAGGGTATGTTTGAAAAAAATTCAACAAAGAGCTCCAAACTCCTCCAGGTCTCAGCGACAGAAAAGGAGCAGAGTTCAGTTCAAACTTTTACCCAGGTTCCCTTCGGTTTGTTTCTCCTGGTGGGAGGTCTGCTTTCCATCCCTACAGAACACACTTCTGCTTCTGATGATGAAGTGCATGCCTCACTGGCTTCCAGATACTTACAGTCTGCTGCTAGCCTTGCTCAGGGCGCCCTAGGAAAATTGCCTAGGGAAAACCCATGAGGGGACAATAGAGACCATGTGGGCTAAGCAAGTAGGGGTTCAGGGAGTGGCAGCCCGTGGGTGGATGCTGATGGCAAGGGAAGTCTACACTACAGCAGACAAGCAGCCTGTGGGCTTCTATCTGCCGTAATAAGAGGTCTACCGAGAACAAACCAGATACCACCCAAAGAACAGATTAATCTGTCCCTGTTTCACATGGTGATAGACTGGTGGCCAGCAAGAACAAGAGGTTATACGTCAAACTAGAATTAAAAGCCAAGGATACATGGGTTTCGAGTCAGAGTTTGACTGCCAGCCGAGCCATTCAGTCTCATTAGCTGATGACGTTGGACTCACCACCTGACCTTGCTGAGCCTCGTTTCCTCACAGGTAAGTTGAGGAAAATGATACCTGCCTTACTAGGCTGTTGTGAAGACGAGATGAGATGATAGTATCAAGTGCCCAGGACAAGACCTGTCACACAAAAGGAACTCAATTTGCTGGTATTTTAGAGCGGGGTGGGGGGAATCGCAATTCTGAAGGAGTTTTTAAATCTAGTTAGTAATACAAATTATATGAACATTAGCAAATAAACAGGATATGATCAAGCCTTAGACTGTGGGGTACAACTTTCAATGTAGCAGTTCAGAGATGAACAAGATCTCTGAGGGTCACAGCCATCAGGGAAGCCAATCTGGAGAAGGCAGGTCCTTGAGATGAGGGTGTGAAGGGAGAAGGAGAGAAGAGGCCTTCCCCTGTTCCCAAGCCCTAGGGGAAATGCTGCAGTCAAATTTAAAGAGTGACACCCTGTGGGCCAAGTATAATCAAGTCATTTTGAAGAAGGACAGATTAGGCGGAGATGAAGTTTGTAGGCCTCGTGTCAGGTGCTGGGAGTACAGTGATGAATGATGAGGCTACTTTGTGAAGCAAGCCGTGTAATGGGCACTATGACAGCCCTTATACGTTGCGGGTGGGATTGAAATTGGTGTAACCTATAGGAGGGACATTTGGTTAAACCTGTCAAAAGTTTAAAGGCACATTTCATCAAGCAATTTTCACTTACAGGAATTAATGATGTTCATTGATCATTTTAACAGCAAAAGATTGTAAATTACTATCCACTAGAACAAACCCCCAATAATCCTAATTAACACTCACGGACCACTCCACTGAACAACACCAGAATATACTCATTTCAAGTGCATACGGAACATTTACCAAACTAGATCATATTCTGGGCCATAATAAATATCTAAATGACGTTCAAAAGATTCAAATTACACCAAGTATGTTCTCTAATCATAAAAGAATTAAATTAGAAATCAATAATAGAGATATATGGAAAATATCCATCTACTTATAAATTAAACAATGCATTTCTAAACAACCCATAGGTCAAAGAAGAAATTGCAAGGAAATTTGAAAATATTTGTAATCAAATGAAAGTGAAAATATGACATACCAAAATTTGTGGGATGCAGCTTAAGCAGTACTTAAAGGGAAATGTATGGAATTAAACCCTTATTTGACACACAAAAAAAGATCTCAAACAGCGAGCCAAGCTCCCACCTTAAGAAACTGGAAAAAGAAGTAAACAGGAAAAAAGAAATAATAAAGATAAGCACAGCAATCAATGAAATAGAGAACACATAGTAGAGAAGGTGAATGAATAATAGAGAAGCTGATTCTCTGAAAAGATCAGTAAAATTGATAAACCTCTGGTCTGACCAATCAGGGAAAAAAGAAGACTCAAATTAACAATATCAGCAGTGAGAGAGGGAGCATCAATACAGACAAATGCAGCCTCTAAAAGGAACATGGGGAATATCGTGTGTGACAGTGTGCTAACAACTTAGATGAAATGAAAAAATTCCTCGAAAGGAAGAATCTACCAAAGCTCACTCAAGAAGTGTATAACCTAAATAGCCCTATGCCTATTAAAGCAATAGAATTTGTGGTTAGAACCCTTCTCACAGACAAAACTCCAGGTCCATATGACTTCATGGTAAATTCTAACAAATATTTAAGGAAGAAATAATACCAATTCTACACAAACTTTTGCAAAAAAGAGAAGCCAAGAGAACACTTCCCAGCTCATTCCATGAGGCTGGTACTGTCCTGATACCAATCAAACAAACACGTTAAGGAAAAGACCAATATCCCTCATAACCATAAACACAATTTATTAATTAGAAAATCAAATCACTGAAAAAATTGTGCTGAACACTGGAATTTGACACAACATTGTAAAATGATTATAAATCAATAAAAAATGTTAAAAAAAATAAAATAAAATTATATTATAAAAAAAGAAAATCAAATCAAACAATACTTTGAAGGATCAAGTGGAGTTTATTTGAAGATTGTAAGATTGTTTTAACATTAGAACATTAATGTAACTCACACTATTAACAAACTAAAAAAAAAAGTCATCTCAATAGAGAAGAAATAGCGTTTCATGAAATACAACATGTATTCATGTTCATGACAAAAACTTCCAGGAACAAAAAGGAACTTCCTCGATCTGATAAAGGGCATCTACAAAAAAACTAAAGCTAACATCGGCTTTAGTGGTGAAAGAGTAAATCCTTTTTCCTTAAGGTTGGGAACAAGATAAGCAGTAAGGCAAGGATATCACTTGTATTCAATACTGTACTGGGGGTTCTAACTAGTGCAAAAAGCAAGAGGAAAAAAACGTATACAGATTAGAAAAGAAAAGTAAAACTGTCTTTATATACAGATAACAGGGTTGTCTATGTAGAAAATCCTAAGGAATCTACAAAAAAGCTACCAGAATAAGTGAGTTTAGCAAAGTTGTAGGATACATCATCACTAAACAAAAATCAAAGGTATTTTTATATTCTGGCAGTGATTACTCAAGACACAAGGGATCTTTTTTAGAGTAATCGAAATATTCTATAACACAGCTGAAATTTGAAAGTCACCAAGTGCAATAGCATAAGAAATACGAAAAACTTAGGGAAATTTTTGACAAAAGATGTATAAAACTACACACAGAAACACTGCTGAGAAAAATTAAGATCTAAGTAAATTGTGATATATGGTGTTCAGGGATCAGAAGACTCTGATATAAATTCTCTGTGAATTGATCTATCAATTCAATGAAATTGAAATCAAAATCCCAGCAGACTTTTTGGTAGAAATTGACAAGCTGATTCTAAAATGTGGAAATGCAACTGATCTAAAATAGCCAAAGCAATTTGAAAAAGAAGGAAAAAGTTGGAAACCTTTCACCACTTTATATCTTACAGACTTATTTCTCAAAACCTTATTATAAAGCTATAATAATCAAGGTAATGTGACAGTGGCACGAAAAAAGACATACCGATCAATAGAACACAATAGACTATCCAGAAATAAATCTACGCATACGATAAATTGATGTTTTAAAAGGTCTTAAGGCAATTCAAAGGAATTCTTAGGAGGAAGTGGCTATCTTTTCAACAAATGGTTCTGAAACAATTGGAAAGCCATATATAAAAAATGAACCTTGACCCACACCATATTAAAGAATTAACTCAAAATGGGCCATAGACCTAAATGTAAGAGCTGAAACTTCTAAGTGAACATAGGAGAAATTCTTAGTGACCTTGGATTTGGCAAAGATTTTTTAAACAGGACTCAAATAAAAAATATGAAAGAAAAAATATATTGGACTTCAAAACTTTAAACTTCTCTTTAAATGACAGTGTTATGAAATTGAAAAGGCAAGCCACAGATTGTAAAAATATGTAAAACATATCTAATAAAGGAATTATGTCTAGAATATGTAAAGAACTCTTATGTCCAGAAGGGAGTGACACAACATGTGCAAAGTGTTAAGTGTTTTACATGATTGTATACATTTGTCAAAATTAAAATTAGATTTTACATATAATAAAGTTCACTATCTCAAGTTTAAAAAAAGGATGAGACAACTCTGACACACATGGAATAAATTCCAAAGTTTCCACTCCAAAATAAGTGGGAAAAAACACTAGGTGCGGAGCTATGTGTATAGTACGCTACCATTTAGGGGGTGGGGGGAGGAGAAAACATCTATGTCTCATACAGGCAGAAAAATCTCTCTAGAAGATACCCAAGAAAATAATAGTGGTAGCCTCTAGGAAGAATTCAGTGTCTAGAGTCCGAAATAGACAGGAGACTTTATTGTCCATCATGTATTCTTGGAGTTTCTGCCACGTACATTTTAAAAAAGATAACTGATATAGGAGAGGAACAGGATGCTATGGAATTTCACAGAAGGGATATCTATCTCATGTTGGTGAGGGTGTCAGTAAATACTTCCTTGAAAATGTTTTGCCTAAGCTAAGACCTGAAGGACAATAAGGAGTCAGCCAGTGGAAGTGGGGAAGACGAGGAAGAGCATTCCAGGCAGAGGGAAAAGCGCGTGCAATGATCCCACAAAAAGAAAGAAAATGTGACATTAGGTAGTCACGAGGTAGCTCTGCAGAGCTGGAACGTTAAAGGACAAAGAAGAGGTTGGGAAAATAGGTGGGGGCTAGGTTTTCATCACATAAGCTAGCGATCAGGAATCTTTCAATAAAGGGCCAGATAGTAAATATTTTAGACTCTGTGAGCCAAGAGGCAAAATCAAGGATATACTGTAGTAGTCATAAAAGAAGAGAAAAAATTTTATTGATGAAATTAAAAATATAATAACTGAGTACAACATTTTGTAATACAGGCCCATTATGAGAATAATGAAATTGGGGGAGGGAGGGATAACATTTCACTTAATTGGGATGTGGAGTTATTGTTCCCTATCATGAAAATTGATTGCAAATGTTCACCTATTAATGCAGATCTCGAATGAGATTTTATGTATTTCATCTTTGAAAATGTCTTTTCACACACATAAGCATTAACAGATATTGATTATCAGTCCATGAGCATACGATTTTAATTGAGTATATTCATCACTTGGAAGGTATTTATAGAATTCTATCAGAGTCTCCTCTTGATATTTGCCGTTTAGCCCGTCATTACATTGCAGATTAATCACTTCCAATTGGAAGTTTGGTGGAAGCTCCTCAGTTGCACAGTTAAATTAATTTTGAAATGTGGAAATTACCTTTGCACTTGCATCAGTGTTGGAAAAAATACAGATGGAACTATAGTTTGAGCTCAGAAAATACTTCACTGTGAATGTCTGTGAGAATGGAGATCCTGCTTATTTCAACTTCTGACAGCACGGAAAGGATATAAAGCAGCTTGACGTTACTTGTGATTCAAACAACATTAGTTGTAGTTAAGATTATCTTACTGCAATATAAATTTCATAAATAAGCATTATTTTGCCTTGTAATTTAAGGTTTAATTCATCAATAAATATCAAGTTTGCAGCAAAAGTTAAATTCCAAAGCCATTCAGGGTTTGGGTAGTTGAGGGCAGTTTTTTTTGTTGCTGTTCAGAAAAATTTCTGTCTCAGCTCTGAGCTCCAAAAATCACAATAAAACTTTAATACAATTAAACCATCAAAATGCTGTAATGTAGGAGAAGTTAATATATTCAGCTCTTATTTCCGACAGAAATTCACAGAACTGTCAATGGTTAAGTTCCCAAGAATGTATATATTACATCTTTATCTATATTTACATATATAGAGATATAAAGTTCACTGTTGTCACTACTGGTGGAACAACACATGATGGATTACATATTTTTCCTCAAAGTACCTGCCAATAAATTATACAATGAAAAACTGAAAGTTTTAAACACCTTTTACATTTTAACAAATTTTGTAAATTTGCCAGCTAAGGCTTTTTCCGTCTTACACGTATTTTGCCATCGTTAGTTATAAAGCATCTCAGCAGATCCCACTTCAAGTTGCTCTAAGTAAGTGTTTTCTCAACCATGCTCCCCTATGGTTGCTCTATACAGACTATTCTTGGAGGCTAATTCTTCAGTCACTACAAACTTGGCATCCATTCCTTGAATAAACAGTAACTGGCCAGTATCATTAACATCTGTCAACTCATCCAAGAGCCAAGGAAAACCACTTGAAATCATTTGCCTTGTCTTTAGCTTACTATTTACGTTGCTCCTAATGTCCTCAGCTCTTTGAACAACTGTTTTTGCCGAAGGGCTAATATTCTTAAGTACGTTTATTTTCTCTGGACACATTCTTCAGTTGCTACAATCAGACATGATTTAATTACCTCACCATTTGTAAACAGCTTTCCTTGCTTTGCTAACAAACAAGCCACTTGGAAACTCACTTTGGTTGCAGCCTGATTTTCATTTTTAATTTTTGTGAAGAATTCTGTTATAATGAGATATTCCATTTTAAGTTTTCTAGTTTTTCTAGCCATTGTTTTCCTGTGAATTGGGACTATTGTGACTTTAGTTTGGTAATGTTGATGTGTACTATATACTTTTAGCATGGCTATAATATTGTTGCATAAGAAACAATTCTTTGCCATCTAATTTGATAACAAAAAATTCACAATCCACTGTGGCCTCAAAAATATATTCAGAATCTACTTTTCTTGTTTTGACATGAATGTGTACTGGTAATAAAAAACCAAAATGCCACAGAACAGTTATACACATGCCACTTGGAATACTGTCAAGTTCTAAGTGCCTCACTCTGATTGGTGGTGGAGTAAAGTGATGACAGCATCATATACGGTCTTTATTGCAGCTACTCAACTCTGCTTTTGAAGTGTAAAAACATCCATAGACAATATGCAAACAAATGGGCAGGCTATACGTTCCAAAGAACCTTTATTTACGGACACTAAAATATGAATTTCACAAAATTTTCACATGTCACAAATATTGTTCTTTATTTTTCCAACTGTAAAAAAATGTATAGATAACAAAATTAAGTAAAAGGCATCCAGGTGGGAAAGGTAGTAAAATTACCTCTATTTACAGATGACATGATCTTGTGTATAGAAAATCCTAAGGAATCCACTAAAATAAAAAACCTATTCGAATAAACGAGTTCAGCAAGGTTACAGGATACAAAAAATATACCTCATATTTGTAAGAATAACAAAATATATATCATTATAATTAATATTCTGTATTCTATAATCCAGATTATAAAAATATACTGTATTTCTTTTTTTTAAATAAGCAGTCTAGTTTTGCTTACTTTTATTGGGGAAGGTAATTAGGTTGGTTGGTTTTTTATTTATTTATTTATTTATTCATTCATTCATTTATTCATTTATTCATTAATGGAGGTACTGGGGATTCAGCCCAGGACCTCATGCATACTAGGCATGCACTCTACCACTGAGTTATACCCTCCTCCCAAATATATTGTATTTCTACACTTGCAATGAACAAAATGAAATTAATTTCCAAAAATGAAATTAAGAAAACAATTTCATTTATAATAGCATCACAAAGAATAAAATACGTAGGAATAAATTTAACAAAGGAAATGCAAAACTTTTAAACTCTCAAAATTACAAAATACATTATTGAAATAAAGATCTAAATGAAAGAAAATAATTCTTATGCTCATAAATAAGAAGACTTAATATTGTTAAGATGGCAATACTCCCCAAGTGTATAAAGAATGCTTACAACTCAATAATAAAAAAATTTTTTAATCGGCAAGGACAACTTACCAATAACAAAAAACAATCTGATTGAAAAATGGGCAAAGGACCAGAGCTAATTATTACTGAAGCATAAATGACTGATGTCTTAATGTGATCTTTCTTTAAGGGAAATTTGAATTACATTTTTTTCTTTTTCCAAAAAATAACTCACAGATAAATACAAATAAGATGAAAGAATCACTAGAATTTCCACCACCTAAAGATCATCATTATAAACACGTTAGCCTGTGTCTTGCAGACTTGTATGGAATTTCTTTCTTTTCTGCTTCTATTTTATTTTAACTAGGGAGTTGACATTTTACATAAGGAGATTTTAGGCTAAGGACTGACCCAGTGAGGCTGCTGTTTGGTGCAGAGAGCTTTCCTCGAGTCCTCAAAAGTCACATCTCTCAGGTTTTCACATGCGTGGTTGCTTCTAAATGAGACCCTGCTGGGTATCTGGCCACACAGCTAGGGCTTCATATTTACCAGCTTCCTCTACATGAGCCCTGCCCACCTTGCTTTTGGAGTCGAAGAAAAGGGAAGTTAACAGTTACCCGCAAAGCCAGGGCAGGGGGCTGGTTAGGGGGTGAGGTCTCCCAGCGGGCAGCTAGAATTGCTATATTCTTTGCATGGCTCCTGCCTCTGTCTAAACAGCAAATTGCTGCTGGGACTGGCCCATCTGTGACAAAGAGATGAGTGAAAATGTGTTAGGAGAGTGGTGTCCCAGACTCTTCCCAGGGGAAACTTGATTAAAAGGATTATTTCAAAGGATTATTAGTAGAAAAAGAATCTCGGGCTCCCCAGGGTAGAGCTGCCTTTGAGCTACGCTGTTTCAACACGCCTAACTTATCCCCCAAAAGGTCAGCTGGAATGAGACGGACAGCAGAGAACAAACTCCCAATGCCGGGGACACACATGGTCAACACTGGCCTGCTCCTGACTGGCTAGACCTTCCTGACCCACCCCAGGTGGAGAGCTGGAAGGGTCTGCCCATCCCTGGGGAACCAGAATGCAGCACTAGAGGTTCTAACACTTCCCCGACACCCAGGAGTGCAATGTGTTGTCTGTAGAACATTTAGCTTCTTCCAAAGAAGACAATTCCTGATGCTGACAGAGCTAAAATCTCTTTTTACTGAAACCTGAGAGCACTTTCCCAGTCTCACCTCTTTAAAAAGATGCTGGTCCTCAGGCTGTGTTGTGACCTGCTCTTTCCTGGTGAGGGGGTGGTCTTGGCCATCCCCAGGCTGACCACTCCTCCTGCATGCCTGGACTCACAGCTGCCTCCTTTCCTGGGGAAATGCTCTCCACAGCAGAACTGAACCAGGGTCCACACAATCTCACTGCACTTGACGTCCGGTCACATCTAACCTCAAGGCTCCCACATATGGAGCCCTTTTTTCCAGTGGGAGGAAAGAAGTTCACCTCTGGACTTCCTGAGAGATCTAAACTGAATGAACTACTCTTGTCCCCTCAAACAGAGATCCACTTCACAAATCATTGTTACCATCACTTTGATGATCCCTGTCACCATTCTAGCCTATCTCAGCCCCCATCCCAGCCAGCATTCTAGCTGTGACCCAAGGACTAGCACAGCGAGTACCCTGATCCCTGCTGCCAGCTGCAGCTCCCACTAATTGAGTACCTGCTACATTGTCTCTAATCCTCACTATGAATTTGCAAATTCACTGAAGAGGAAACAGAGGCTTAAGAGGTCCAGCCAGAGCACACAGAAGAGGTAGAGCTGCGTTTCAATCTATCTGGATGACTCCTCCAACCAGCGCTGTCTGCACTGCCCCGTGCTGCCTCCCTATGGTGGGCTGAGCTCTAGATGCAGACTGAGAAGGATAAACATACACGTTTGCTGTTTGTGTGACCTTGGACAAGTCACTTACCTTTTCGCGCTTCAGTTTCATCTCCACAGCAGCAATTTTATTTGAGGCAGGGCTGCAAAACTGTTCGTGTGTGTCTGTGGGTGGGGAAGGAGTGTATGTGTGTGTAGCTGTGCACTGCGATCAGGAGAGGTGGGGTGAGGCCATCATTCCTGCTCTCCAAGCCAAAGGCGGCCAAGAGGTAGAGCTGCCATGACCTGGTCAGTCTGGCCAGGCTGGAGGGCGCCTGTCCACCCCTTGCTGCCCCTCTAGGATGCACATTCAGTGGTCAGGAAGAGGGGTCACGGGAGTGCCAGTGGAATGTCCGATCTGCTGGGAGCCCTCTGGAGGGCTGATGGATGATAAGGTGACAATGGCGGCCTGGGCTCTGTGGTTCCTTTCTTTGCCTCTAATGAGGTTCCTTCTGCCCCGTAGCCATGGAAAGCCCACAGGTTCCCCACAGATGCCCCCTCGGCCCATCTGCCTGCCTTACATCTGACACCACTCAACTCCCAATTGTGTTTCTGAGACCTGGGTCCCTGGGCCCTTGACCAACCATGCAGAACATCTACTGGTTACAGCAGAGCAACCTCAGCCCAGCATCCCCTCTTCTTACCCCCTCCCCTCGGCTTACCCCCAGAAGTCCTGCCTGGCTTGACAGGAAGGCCAAAGCTCACAGCCTCAGGGTCTCAGCTCTAAAAGATCCAGAGGATACACTGGCCGGGAAGGAGGACCCGCGGATAGGCAGAGGCCTTCACCAGCTCAGTTGCCAGGGAGGCAGCATGGCACAAGGGCATAAGATTTATGGTCAAACAGACTGGGTTTTAGAATTCTGGCTCTGCCTCTTCCCAGCCATGTGACCTTGGGCAAGCAGTTTAACCTTTCTAAGCCACGCTTTCCTCGTGTAAAACAAAGATAATAATAGCTACCTTGCCGGGTGGTTGCAAGGATTAACCAAGATAATATATTTAAAGCACCTAGCTCCGTGCCTGACACATAGTTGGCACCCAATAAATGCCAGTTTCCTTTCCCTCCCCGATCCCCCTGCCCAGCCTCTGCCAACACCAATGGGCAAACAAATTTGGCAGGTCACCTCTCCATTATTTGAGGGTCCAGAGCTCAGCCTCTGCACTTTTTGTCCTTGAAACCGCACAAGCTGTGGACTACAAAATGCGGGAAAGAGCAAGATGAGACAAGGTGGGAAGGAGGTGGGTGGGCAGCTGAAGGGCACGGAAGGGGAGTCTCAGTATGAGACAGGAGAGCTTAAGGCCCAGAGTACCTCAAAATAAGAGCACAAGAAACTTGCTAAGAGCAGCTGGCCCCTGGGTGGGGTGGAGGCAGGCTCTAGATTCAGAGCCGGATTTCAAGTGGGTCCTTCCCACCAGCCTGTCTGGGCTGGAAGCAGGGAACCTGATATTTACATACCTCCGCAGATGTGTCCCAACAGCCTGCCTGCCCTACCACGCGGCAGGAGGAATCATCGCACCAAGGCCGAGCTCCCCCTGGAGAGCCAGATGACCTCAGTGCTTCAGTGCTCCAAACGGGGGGGCGGGGGTGTGCGTGCGTGTGTGTGCACGCGTGCGGCTCCAGCCTCTAGCAGCCGAGGCTGCAGGCCTGGGTTTCCCAGGGATGCAACATCTGGCCAGCTGTGAGCCTGAGCCAGATGCAGGCTAGCCAGATGCAGGGTAAGCTCCCCTGGGTGGGGGCTGCACAGGAGGGAGTCATAACCTCATTGTGCGGCCTAATCCTGAACATATTACTCTGGAATATGTGCACCATCAACAGTATCGCCATAAAAAAAAATAAGCCCCAATAAAGAGAGAAGAAGAAAGAGCAAGGCCCCCGAGAGTCACCAGCGGCCTCTGACACACTTTCTGGGGGAGGGGGCGAGTGGGGAGAGAGTCTGGACAAGCGCCTGCCCCGGGGCCCTCGCAGCGCATGCGCTTGTGAGGAGCGCAGGGAGGGCTGGGCCGGGACGTGTATCTCCCGCTCTGCGGAGGGAGCTACTGAAAGCTCCGAGCCGTGCACGGGGCCAAAAAGAGCCTTTGTGACTGAGGTGCAAGGGTTAATGGATCTGGGGGAAGGGGGCGCCTGAGTCTGGAAAGCACTAGAAGAAGTGAGCCAGAGAACAACTCTGGGCCTCTTTCCCTGGCCTTCCTGAAACTAGGTATTCTGGATGCTTCCAGCAGGGAAAGCACTAGAATGAATGTCTACTCCTCCCCTCTCCACTGTCCCCACTCCCGTGTGCACTCCGCCCCCAGCCCCCTGTCCTGAGAGAACTAGCCAGACAAGCCGCAAAGCCGCAAAGCCAGGATATCAGGGCTGGGCTGCCTTACTACCTGGGGGCACTGGGCCAAGGCCCAGCCAGCTGCTTCTGGAACAATGACAAGGTGGGGTGGTCACAGCAGGTTTCCTGGAGGATACCGGGTCTCAAAAGATAAGAGGGATTTGGCTAGATGATGAGCAGAGGGCAGGACCTGTCCAGTTCGGCTAAGGAGGGCCTTAGGCCCCTGCCTGAGAAGCTGAGGTAGAGAGGGAAACAGAGAAAGGAAAAACGAAAGAGAAAAATCGAGAACCAGAAGGACCTCTGCACCCCTGTGGCCCCTGCCATCTATCGGACAACAGGGAGAAAGGGAGAAACGTGTATAGAGCAGGAGGAAGCTGTTAGAGGGACCCCCAACAATGGGCTTGCAGGCACTCGAGGAACCCACCCCCAACCCAGGCAGCTTTCCTGCCCTGGAAACCCAAAGAGAGCTGGAAAGCATGGGCAGAGTTGAGGGCAGGTAGGCTGTTCGGCAGGAGAGGGGGAAGTGGCGGGTGGAAGCTGATGAGGAAGGAGACCCAGGGAGGGTGGGAGTCACGCAGAAGCAGCAAGGGGCCGGCCTGGAGTTCTCTCCCTCTACCTCCTACGTGTTCGAGGGAGGCACAACTGCTTCTCATTAGCAAAAGTGACCGTGGAGGAGAAATCCAGCCCAGCCCAGGTCACGGTCACAGCCCTGAGCGTCAGCCTCAGCCAAGCCAGAGAGGAGCAGGCTGGGGCCCCAGGAGACCTGCAGCTGCTGTCCAGCCCTGGCGTCCCCAGGCCACCATGTCAGCACTGTTGTGGGTAGTGATGAGAGGGAAGAATGAAGATGGCTGGAGGAACAGGGAGGGAGGGGAGTTGTGCTGACACCCTCCTTCTGGTCGTCTTGCCTGTTTTCTTCCTCCTAATTCATTCATCAACCTCATGGCCAAACCCGACCCCAACAATCTCCTGCTGAGAAAGCGGCAGTGGCTTCCCAATGCCGAAATCAAGACAAACTTCGGAGCCCAGTTGTGAAGAGTCTCTGTGATTTAAAGCTCCTGGACCTCATGAATTCTCGCTCCCATGGCTCCTAAACCAAGCCCTCCACTCCGGCTACTCTCCAAAAAGGTCCCTGCACGTATCCTGCCAAGTCCTTCTGTATCTTTACTCATGCAGTTTTTTAAGCACAAAATGCCTTTTCATCTCTACCAACTCATTAGTATTCTCCTTTGACATTCCACTCATCTGTAAAATTGGGAGAGTAATAATGCCTACCTCATAGGGTTTCTGTAAGAATAAAATTAGAAATTGCTTGGAACAGAGCCTGGCACAGAGTAAACGTTAGCTATTCATAGGGTTATTATTGTTCTGTTCATTGCCCTTCCAGTCTGAGCCCAAGCTCTACCTTCTCTATAGAGCACCATCTCCCTGACCTGCCCCCTCATGATCGCCATCACCCTTCTGGCATTTACCAGCTCAACACACTCCTGTTCAAACAATGTGTTGGGCATCCTCGTGATGCTAGGCCCCATGCTAGGTAGCAGGGAGGAGATAGGGAAGAAGACAGTTACTGACTGTCCTGCTCTCAAAAAGCTTACAGTCTGGAGAGAGCCAAATAAGCAAAAGGCAGTTACAAGAGGGCGTGCGAATGCTGGGCTCAGACTACCTGCTCACAAGCACCATGGGAGCACTGTGGTAAGATCAGCACTGAAGATCAGGGAAGGCTTCTTGGAAGAGGTGATAAACAAGTGGGCTTCTGAAAGCTGAATAGGAGTTGACAGGGTGGAGAGGAGGAGAGGTATTGCAAACAGTAAGAACAGCACGAGGGAAGGAAGAGGGTGAGGGATTTGGAAACTGCAGTGAGCTCAGTAGGGTTAAGCATGGACCGCGAGGAGGAAGGGTAAAAGCTGAGGCTAGAGGGGTTTGGCAGGAGTGAGATCTGGAAAGGCTGTGTAAGCTGAACTAGGACTCCGGGGCCGAAGCCTGTGGCAATGGGGAATCAGGGGAGGCCCTTAACATATGTGCCTGGAACTATTTTTAACTGTTTCATGTCTGTCAAACTTGTCTCTCAGGAGGTTTATACCCTGGCGCCTTCTCACATGCCTTTTTTCAATGAAGTAGAAGACAAATAAGTAAATAAGAAGATCACAATTAGATGCTCCTTGAAGGCAGACTATGGACTCCATTGGGCTGTGCCTGGGGCCGGGTGGTGTAGCAGGAGTGTCTGCATTCAAGGAGGGGAACCCTGACACTGGCAGCCTAGGGACAAGCCACTCAAACGCCCTAATGCTCAGTTTCTTCCTCTGTAAACTGAGAATCATGCCACCTGCCCACCTGCCGACCTGCCTATCACACACAGGCATGCAGGTGAAAGCCTCCAGCCAGGGAGGAGGCAGGTGCTGAGACAGAGAGAGGGAGGCTGGGTGCCACTGCAGGGCTGGCTCTGGAGGCTGAGGAAGGGAGCCCGTTCCAAGGACATGAAACAAATACATGTCTCTCAGCAACTCTCCCGCCCCATCCACGGTGCCCTTTCTGCCCATTTCTCTCTCTCAAGCTTGTGGGAGTCACTGTCAACGCTGCAAGCAGCATAGTTGCCCTTCCCTCAACACATATTGCAGTAATCAGGGACCTGAAGAAGTCAGGTTAGACGGCTCTGGGCTGTCCCTGTCCTGACCAGTTAGCACCTCCTCCAGGAAGCCTTCCCTGACCCCTAACTCACAGCACTCTCTCACTTCTCTGAGTTTTTGCACTAAAGCAGCACCACTCATGAAGTACGTGACTGTGACTTTCCTCTAAGGGCTCTCAGACTTCACAGGGCCCCTCCCACCACCAAGACTCTAAGCTCCTTGAGGGCAGGATCCAGTTGTTGCCTCTCCAGCATCCTCCATTGTCCCCAGCATGGGCTTCCCAAAGGCACTAGGTTGATGATTTCTGTTCCTTCCCCTTTGAAGCTGAGAAAGAAGATCTGAGGGTCTGAATGGTCCAGAGCTGGGGCCCAGGGACGGAGAAGGAGAGAAGAGTGGCTCCTTCTGATGTACACCCACCCTACTTTAGCCAGGCAAGGGCCATAAACCACAGCAGAGGTCACGTAGCTGTCAGATAGAAAGACTAAAGCAGCTGGGCAGCAAGTGTCGAAACAGGCAGGATGTGGAAGTTCCAGAAGACAAGGTGATGAGGCAAAGTGGGGAGGCCAGCAACTGCCAAGCAAGAAAATTAAATGCACTGTGGGTTCCAGTGCTGGACAACGGGTCTAAGGCAAGGCCTGCTCCAGGCAGCTGCCCCCAACCCCGCTGCAGCGTCATGGTACAGTAGGTGTACCCAGGGAAGCACAGCTGAAAAACAGGCTACCATCTGGAGGAGATGACAGGGTCTGGAAGACAATGTCATCAAACGGGCTTCTCCCTGAGGCAATCAGGGCCGGCCTCATCAGCACTTTGAAATGAGCATCTGGTTAGTTCCAGATGTGGAAACAGATGTGAGAAAATGACACGCTGATATTGGCTGGTAGGCACGTTTGGGGTCCATCCTCCACCCTCCCAGCTGGCAGGGCCTTCTCCAGGTCTTTCGGCCCCTGCCCCTGCCTGTACACCTCCCTCGGCCTCATGTCCCCAACTGCAAGACTCTTGTGGTTTTCCAAGTGGCTCCTCATGTCTGTCTTTGGTCCACCCCAGAATCAATTTGTTCTCTTGTTCCGTGGAGATGGGAACTAGCTGGTCACCATCTCCCAGTCAAAAATCTCATGTGTATATGTCTGTATACATGTATGTATACACGTGCACATTCACACAAAGAATCCTGAGAACACAAGGCCAAGTCCTTGGCCCTGAAAGGGGCATTGGAGAGGATGCAGCCCTCTTCACCTGCTCTTCATACAAGGGAGCCAAGGAGAAGAGAGATCTGCCTGGGGCAGGTAGGAAACAGTTGTGGATCTAGAGACCTAGATCTCAGGCATCAGGCTTCCAAAGGTTTCTGCACACTGCCAGCCTCCCCCTCCTCACCCCCTAAACAAACCCAGCTCCAATCGCTGTGTCGATCTGCAGAGTGAAGGGGGCTTGTTTCCTGGGGTCGAGGCTCTCACTACTGAGAGCTCCTGGTGTTGATGTGCGGAAGCCAGAGGGAGAAGGAGCAACTGAAGGTCGGCACGTCCTCTTCCAGGTTGAAGCAAGCAGGATTGAGAAGAGTTTGAAAGAAGTCAAGAGGGATTTGGGAGAGGGGGGCAGATGATAGAAGGGAGCCCCCAGACACTGGTTTCTAAGGGGCGTGGCCCAGGGGGTGTGGCCTGATGGGGGAGGATTCCCTTGTTCAGCCAAGGGAGAGCCTCTCATTTCCTCTGGACACTTGAGCCATCCTCACTTCATTCCTCAGGGGCCAGCCCTCTGAATTCTCCCCCTAGTCCTGGGACTAGGACCTCAAACATAAGCATTCCAAAGACCAGTTCACTTTGCCTTACAAAGCAGGGCAAGGCCTGACTCCAACTTTGCTCAGCCTCAGTCTCTCAGGCTGTGAAATGGGTAAAGACCACCCAGAATGGGAAAGAAAACAGCATCTTCAGGCCGCAGGCATGCCAACCTCACTCCTGAATCACCCCACATGAGCTACAGTTTGAGACTAGGGGTCTGGATTTCTTAGGAGGGGGCTGCTATAGAGGGCTGAGGGCCAGCAAGCAGGAAAAGAATGCAGAGCTTTGTCAAGCATCAATGATTTTCTCAATCTGAAACCTCTTTTCCCAAACTTTGCAGAGCACATATTGTACAGTCCTCTTCATTAAGGATTAATTACTAGCCAAGTTTGAAGTCTTTGGAGTTGTTTGGGAGTTATTTGAGCTGAAAAAGAAAACATAACTATGTTGTTGTTTCTTCTAAATGGAAAAAGAATATTTTTTTGTGGGTGTTTGCAATGCTTACAAACAGCTGAAGGGGTTTTTACTCTATCTTTCCAAAAATCATTGCTCCAGGCCATGGCCAAATATGGAAAAAATGACCAAAAAAAAAAAAATCCCCAAACCATGAACTTTGCAGAAAGTTACAAATAGTTGAAATAGAAACATGGAATAGAAATAGCCAATGGCCTTGCCTAGCATGATTCCCCAGAATTTCCTAGCCACCCTCCTCCCCACCACCCACCCACCCACCACTCAAGTTGGCCAGGCCCTCAAGGATCTCTCAAGAGACTCTCCCTCCTAGGCAGCCAAGAGCCAAGAAGCCAGGCACACAACTGAGAGCCAGGGAAGGGCTCAGCACTGGATTAACATCCTCATTTCACAGGGGAGGAAACCGAGGCCCATCAAAGGGCATAAGTGACTTGCTCCAGGACGGACAACAAGCTATGTCAGAACCAGATTCCCAGGCTGGCTTTTACCTAGCTATCACCCCCATCTCCAGAAGTGTTGCAGAGAAGACCAGGGCAGGGTCTTCGGGCCTCTAGGAAGCCAGGACGAGAAGCCATCTGTGGCTAAGCTTGGGCCATGCATGTCACTGAGAATAAGGTGGGCATTACAGAAGAAAGGATGTGGGCTTGGAGACAAAGACCTCTTCCCTGTCTTGGAAGTAAGGGTGGTACACTGATCATACTAGCCACTGCCCCAGGTAGCTCCAGGACTCCCCACCCGACCCAAGTTCCTAGGCAGCTGGCGCAGAGGGGACCGTGAGTAGGGGTTGGGGATGCTGCACCCTTTCCCTGGATCCCAGGCTCTGATTCACCAGAAATTATGTCAAATCAGGAAACTTTCCACAATGTCCTTATAGTCAAGGTCCAGGCCAAAGCTCTTGGGATGTCCTTCTCTGGACCTCTTTCCCCCAAGGAGGAAGAGAGAGGGGCCAGAGGCTCTCCTCTCTTCAGGGCTGAGGCTGGAGTTCTGCCTGGACACAGAGGGTCTGCCCTAGGCATGGTCCAGAATGGTAATATCATTCTGAGGTTAAAACTTTGGCACCAGACTTCTGGGGTGTGAATCCTGACGCTATCGCTTACCAGCTATCTGACCTGAAAGTTACCTAATTTCCCCGTGACTCAGTTTCCTCATCTGTAAATGGAACTCATATCAGCGCCGACATCCTCTGGTTCCCAGTAAGTGCCGTGTGAGGGGTAGCTATTATTACTGTTGTTATCTGCTCGATATTGGCAAGTTACGGGAGAAAGAATAAAGAATAGACACCCAAGAACCCAGAACCTACCAGAACTTACTTCCTAAGTTGGACAGAGCCTGCCCATTCCTAGCTCCTCCGTGAACCCTGAAAAAGTTGCCAGGCTCGTCTGGGCCTTGGTTTCTCCATTAGTAATACGGGGATAATAGAACCCTTTGCTGTTCTGTCAAGTTCTTTGAGAGGCTTGGATGAAAGGCACCAGCATCGGGGTGAGATGCTGCTATTACGGCTAATGACAGAACCAACACGCTCGTAAGCTGCTGCCCAGCTCTGACTCAGGCTGTTTACGGTACTAGGCCTTGCTCGTCGAGGGGCTGAGTGGGTCTGTGGTGGGGGGAGGAGGGGGAGCCCCAGTCGGTACCCTCACTGCCTACTATACCAGTGCGTCTGCCGTGAGCTGGCTTCCTGCAGGCTTCCTCTCCCTGGGTTGAATCCCTCCTGCCCTGTCTCCCTGAGAATCCTGACACTCCTCTCCCCAGTGCCTGTCCCCCTCCTCCCCTCCTGCCAGGGCTCAGGCTCCAGCCCTGCGTGTGACACATTACTCCAAAGGACAATCAAGCCTGTTTAGAAACACGTGGAAGCCATGGTCTTCGGCTGCAGCAGCCAGAAGAATAAGACGTTCCCCAAGGCCAGGCCCTCCGTCTCCCACCAGCCAGGGACCGTGACCCAGAAGGGGATGACCAGCATGGTGCGGACTCCCTCTGTGACCTCCACATCTGGTCAAAGGCTGCAGGTCCCTCCCTCCCCCACGGAGCTTCTAATGGGAGGCTGACCAGGGAGGGGAGGTTTTGTAAATAAGACCCCTCCAGAAGGCCCTGCCAAGCCACGCCTGTTTTGTATCACCGGTTTAGTTTCCAGATTGTGGATGGCCCTCTGATCCCTTCTGAGAACTGGAAGCAGAAGCGGGGCTGGTAAAGCCAAAGAGCAGCTGACACCAGGCCATCTCCAGCCCCTCAAAGAAGAGCTCTTTTCTTGGCAGTTCAGTCCAGTTCCAGGAAGCCTCTGCAGTAGCCTCTGCCCTGACCTTGGCACTGGCCTGGGGACATGCACACTCATCCAACCTGGATCCCAGGATGACCTAGGGCCAAGGCAGCCCCGAGCAAGTGCACCTTGGCCTCCCAAAGTGCGTGCTCTTCGCCAAAGCTCTGGCTTTCCTGACCCATCCAAAAAGCAATGTCACTGGACAGATGGATGGCCAGACAGCAGGAGGCACTGGCAACAAGGGCCACCTGTATACCTGTTCCAATGTAGCCGTCTCTCTGGCCCCAAGAACTAGTTCTTGACCTCCCAGCATCCTTTCCCCGCTCCACGCTCCCTTAAGCTCCTGTTACTCACAGGTCCAGCCCCAATAGTTCTTCCTTCCACCAATGCTGCTAAGCACCTATGGCTGACCCTGAGGCAGACGCCGAGTGCCAGAGCTGGGGACAAGTCAAAGCAAGCATAGAAAGAGGAACAACATGTGAGGCAAACTATGGAGGATGGAGAGGGGGAGAAAACGGAACCTCCAAGGAAAGGCCGGCCAGACCAGCAGGCTTCAAAGAGTCAGGACAGAATGGGATCCACTAGATGGGGGTTGGGGAGAGCATTCTGGGCAGGGGTAATAGCGCCTGCAAGAAATGGAGGTGAGACGTCACTTGGCATCCCCAAAAGAATCACCTCCTACAGGGCACACGGTTGTGGGGGGAATGGAGAGCGACCCCAGATTCTGCTTTGGGAATCCTGGGCAGCGACGGAAGCACTGGGCTAGGGGTCGGGTGTGGCTATGGCCAGGGAAGTCAGCTCGGAGTATCTTCACAGGAACTCCCTGGAGTTAAGAGATAGGGACCTCTTCTTCAGAAATCAAAGCAACCTTACAGAGGTGGGCTCCTTGACCTTCCCGAGCCCTGGAAGGCAGGGAGGAACTGACTAAATCCTCTCATCACCATTTAACAGAGAGGGAAACTGAGGCTCATTAGGGCTTAGTCATCTGCCCAAGGTCTTAGAGTAAGTCAGCATCCAAGCCAGTGGAGTATTCTAGACGCCCGGGCGTGGATGGGTCCTCAGGAGGTCACCTACTCCACCGCTTGCCCCGGGCAGACAGATCCCGACAGGTGGGGCTTCTGACTGTGCCCAACCATGTCAGGAAACTTTTTTTTTCCAAACCATCAGTGCCAAACATTTGTCGAATTCTAATCTAGCCTAAATCCTTCCTACTGCGGTTTAAACGTGCAGCTTCTCTGGTTCACAGGCAAGATGGAGTCATACAAAAGCCCTCGCTAGACTTGAGGTTATCTGGGGGCTCCCCTCAGTTTCCTCTCCTCCTGGTCCAATCTCAACAGTTTCTTTATATATCGGCCCAAGCCTCCCGTCGTTGACATGACATGTACACTGTGTGCCCCATAACTAACAAGTCATCAAATGGATGGAGAATAAATGAAGAGAGGAACCAATGGTTTCCAGATAAGCTCAAGAACCTCCATGAAGTAGATCTCAGACAGAAGTCCCCCAAGACCCCTAAATTCATTTAACAATCTGACATGACACATACAGCCGCTGCCCAGGGTAGTCTGGAGAAGTTCGTAGGCCGTATTCTTACTTCAAAAACATGGGTATCTTCCCTCCTTCTCTACCATAGTGCTTGTCCACCTTCAGAGCCTTTGCTGGGCTGGGACAACATGTTTTCTCATCGCCTCCTAAGCCCCACAACACAGACGCATACCCACTTGTGCCTGTGTGTACAAACAAAGCATAGGCGCCGCCCCTGTGGGCAAACCCAGCCCCGTCTTAACCAGGTTGGCCTCTCTGCTGGGGTCTTTGGATAAAAGGAGGGTTACTTCGGCAGACAGCTAAGACCGTGTCCCTGCAAATCCTCCTTACTGTCACCCGATCCTGATATACGGAAAGGACCGAGCCCTATCCACAGAAGTATCATTTATGCTCACTGTTGCCAGGCATCGTGCCCAAAGCTATGTGTGTCTTTTCTTATTTGGTCCTCAGAGCACCCTATAGGTTATAGAAAAGGAAACCCAGACTCAGAGAGATGAAGTCTGGCTAGAACACAACAGAGGCAGGCTTGGACCCCAGTCTGCCTGACCCCAGAGCCCCCTTATACCTCGCCTGCTGCCCTGCCCCCACCTAGGCCTGGTGAGGAAGGGGAACTTAACGCCCCCCTCCCCCCCCCCCCCCCGGCACCTGCCCCGCCCCGACGTGCAGAGCCGCATCTAGGTAAGAACACCCCATCGCAGCGGTGGGTGGTGTTCACGTCCAGCAATTTGTCTTTGTTCAAACTGGTTCCTTTTCTGGTTGTTTCCTTCTCTCCTAATCTCAGATTGAAGACCTATTATTTCCAAGCCAGGAAAAGAACAAGAGAAAAAAAAAAGGGAGCTCTGTTCCAGGAACTGTAACATCTCTCTCTCTGTGCTGCCCAGTCTCTCACTTTCCTGACTCTTGGACAAGCCCAGCCGTGCCTGGCCCCCAAATTTGGCGAGACCATTGGTCACAAAGCCTTTTTAGGGTCTTGTCTTCCTTCATATCCCTCCAGGACAAGACCAGGGTGAGAGAACAGGAAGGAGGGGAAGGAAAGCAGGGCAGGGAAAGGCACTAGAAAATGAGAGGAAGTTCCAATTCCCCACCTGGCCCTCTGATGTGTTGCCTGCTCTCTCGGGACTCGAGTGTGTATCCCCTTCCTGGGCTAGAGAAGTAGCTCCAGCGGCGAGTCACACACAGACACGCACACACGGGGGTGCCCACACTGAATGGCAGACTATTATAAACACACACCCAGCCTGGTCTTATTCACAGAGGAACTCAGAGCCTCAAGGGACACAAACCCCCCTGAGGCGAAGACACATAATCATGAGCACATGTACCCCAGTCACATGTCCCCAGCACTGCCATAAACACGCCCTTTCTCTTAAGCACAAACATCGTCACATGCACACTCGGGGAAGGCAGACTGGGTCTCATGGCACAGGCGTTTGTGGACGAGCCCGAAGCACAAAGGGTACCCAAGCTGGACCCTTGAATCAGAGGGGTTCCCACAGTTCCTGGGGCCTCTCTTTCCCAGCCCTCCACTCCATTCAGTCTCTGAAGTTAATGAGCTGGCTGGGTCCCCGCCAGTCCAGGGAGCGGGGAGGGCCTTTCCCAACTCTGCCCGTGGCCCCCACCCCAAGCATGGCCCAACTGCCCTGAGCCGAAATAGGCCAAGCTTATGGCAGGAGGGATGGTTTGTGACGTCAGGAGACGCCACTGCCTTAGGCCAGCAGGAGCCTCCAACCTGCACTTGGTGTCTGCTCTTGCAGCTGAACGGGAAACAAAGGTGCCTTGATACGAGGGCTCTATGACACGTCAGCACCGCCCAGGGCAGGAGACTGCTGCCACCCTGTTAACCCCACAGGGCCAGGTGGGCCCTCCAGCCTCCCCACCTGGCTCCACAAAGCTGACCCCCCCTCACCCTGGACACAAGTTGGCAATGCTCCCCTCTAAGCCCCTCAAGAGCCTGTATGAGTGACCTGGCGGGGAGCCAGGTAGGGGAGTTGGGAGAAGCCAGACAGCTCCCTGAATTCCAGGTGGGGTCAGGGGAGAGCACCCCGGGGCGGGGGGACACCCCAACTCTTTGAACATGAGTTCACCCAAACCGAAGCCGTGGGTTTTCCAACAAGGCAAACAGCTGGTCAGAGGAGAAAGCAGCCCAGGCCAGCACAGCTGCCAGCACAGCTGAAGGCACTGGATCTCCCAGGCAGGGGAGCAGAGACACAGTCCTCCTGGGTGGGCCTGGCAGCCGCAGTGCCAGGGGCCACAGGAGGCCATGGCTTTCATGCCACCCCACACCAGTCCTGCGGACACTCCGGTGTGCCACCAGGAACCAAACATTTCCTTTAACCAGACCTGATAGCAGGACTCTGCCACTTCTGCTGATGAATCCAGGCCCTTCCGAAGGCCTCCCCAGCAGCAGCAAAGCAAGGAGCCACGCTTTCTGCCCAGACACAGCTCCTTCCCACCCCAGAGAACCCTCTAGCCCAGATGCAGCCAGTGCTAAAAGGAAAAGCTCCCAGGAGTGCTCATCAGTACAGCTCTTACTGAGGCTAGAATGTGACTCGGAAGTAAACCAAGCAGAATTGGGAACATGGAGCTTAAGGCTTCTGCAGAGAAAGAAGCAGGCTAGCCACAGCGGGAGAGAGGACTGTGGGCACAGCCCCTCCTCTTATTCTGTCATGGCACCCAAATCAGCCCATTCATTTCCTTTCTAGGACATATCACAATGTGTAATTGTGCTGTTGTCATATTTGCTTCTTTATTATTGGTTTCCTGCACTAGGATAGTTCCAGGAGGTTAGGGACCACGTCTGTCTTATTTACTGCTGTGTCCCAGTGTCAGCACGGTACTTGGTATACAGGAGGGACTCACGAAGGAATGAATGAATGAATGGTCTCTGCCCACAGAACCTTTGCACGCTGGGCTCCACCGCCCAGAAACACAGGGGTGAAGGACCTAATGATCCAGAGAATCCAGGTCCAAAATGGCAGGAAGTGCTTCAGGGAAGGCCCGCCTGCTCTTCACCCTGCATCAGCTTGTACCTCATCCCACAAGTCTATCCCGAGCATCTGTTACGTAGAGCTGAGGACACGTCCGTCCGTGTAATTAAAACAACAGAAACAAAAAACAAAAACCCTGGCCCCTTCCCTTAAGGAGATGGTACCACTTTGGTCAGGAAGGCCTATCAGGAAACAACTATATCCTGGTCTGACAAGGACCATCAGAGAGGTTCTTCCAACAGAGGCCCTGCTCCAGTCTTTGGGAGCTGGAAGGTTTCCCACAGGAGGGACTGAGATGAGCTCTAACGAGTGGGGTGAATTAGCCTGCAGCAGCTGGGGATGGGGGAAGAAGATTTCATAAAAATGGATCAGTACATGCAAGAGTCTAGAAGTGAGAGACAGTGTGGCTTAAACAGGGAGGGAAGGGAGTTCCGTGTGGCCAGGGATGGTGAGAAGATGCCGAGAGGGCCTGGAAGCTGGTGGGGTGAGCCACTGAAGGGCTGTTAGCAGAAAAGGCAAAGACCCTAAGCTTGCAATTTAGAAAATGCCCTAAGTACTCAGGAAGGGAAGCTCGGAGCACACCTGCTCAGGCAGAGGGTGGCAGGCCCTCCCTCCATCCCTAATGGATGGGCAGGAGAGGTGAGAGCTGCTCAAAAAGAGGCCTGGGAGGAGACAGGGTCGTTCAGGGCGAGCAGCATCCCCTAGTGGCTCCGTCAGTAGATCCTCCCTCACCCTCAGCTTCCGGAGGTAACCTCCCAGGGCAGGGCCGGAGACCTGACATGCCGGACACGTGGCAGCTGTGTATGAGGGGCCCCTGTTGCATGGCCCAGGGGACAGGGTGAAAGGAAGAGCCTGGAGAGAAAGAGGAGGCACAAAGTGGTGCTGGGGTCATGGGTCACGGCAGTCATGGGAGCTGTGGGGGGTCAACCTCCTCCCTAGCACCTTCAGAGACCATTGCCCCTGGCCTCATATCCTGCTCAGCCCTGGGTTCAAAGCAGAGGCGCAGGAAGTTTTCCTCCTGGGCAGAGGAATAGAACACCCTAGCCCAGGCGCTCTCAGGATCCAGATCCCTCCCCTCCCCAGGACTCTCCCTCCTGAAGATCGAGTCCCCCTCGAACATCCCACAGCCCACAAAGACCACACATGGCCAAATGTGCCCTCCCACCAGGGCAGAGAAGAGAAGCTGACAAAGATGCTGCTGCCATGTATGAGGTGGGCCTGGAAGAAGATGACTCGTGACCAGGTGTATAAGGACAGGCTGGTAACTCAGGGCCCTTCAGAAGCAAGGCCACATCACAGAGACAGAAGACCTGAGCTCCAGTCAGAGATCATCCACCCTATTGTGCAACTTTGGACATTTTTTTCAACTCTGAGCTTCAATTTTCTTACCTATAAAAGGAGAGCAGGGCTGTGTGGCCCCTCAAGTCCTTCCAGTGCGTTAATCCAGGGGAGGGGCCACTCAAGTCCTTCCAGTGCGTTAATCCAGGGGAGAGGAGGCTGTGTGGACCCCCAAGGCCTCTGAGGGAAATGGCTTCTTGTTTCCCAGTGGGCGCTGGCAGCTTCCTGCTCTCTGATAGCCCCCACCCCGATGAAATACCAAGGTGGGGCTCAGAATCTCCGTGTCTGTTACACTTGTGAGAAGGGGTTAGAGGGAGGATGCGGAATCAAGAAGCAAGAAGCAGCTGCTTACACAGAATACAAAAAGAAAGAGATCCAGAAGCCTGGGCCTGAGCTGAGAGGCTATGGGGGTGTGGGAGCTGGGGTCCGGAGCCCCAAGAGTTTAGGCGCAGCCCGGGATTTGAACAACCTGCCCACAGAAAAGAGGCTCATAGAGCTCATCTGTCTGAATCTGCAAGCCAGCCCCGGTGGGTGGAGGTGAGGGAAGTAGGGGTCGGCAGAGAGACAGCAGCAGCTTCCCTCCAACACCTGCAGGGATTTGGAAGGAGGAAGGAAGGCTGGAGGGGGCAGGAGGGGTAGCTTCCGAGCAGGAGCATCCCTCAGCCACCCACATGGGCATCTCTATTCCACTAACCTGCACTGAGGGCCTGCTCCCGTCAGGCCGTGTTCTAGACACACTGTGAGCAGCAAGGTAAATTTCCTGATAGGCCGCTCAGGACTCGGGCCACCAACCCCGCAGGGCAGCAGAGGCACCAGCCCTAAATGAGGAGGGAAGCAGGCGGTCTCTGGAAGCATCTACAGCCAAGTTAAGCTTTGCAGGTAGCCTTGGCCAGGGAGGAGGGGCCCCCGTCCAGAGGGCAGCGCAGCATCTGATACACAGCCTGCTCCGCCACCTGGTGGAGAGAGGAGGAAGGTGCTGGAGGCAGCGCTCAGACAGGTGGTGCCCTGCCACCTGGTGGAAAGCTGGGGCAGAGGGTTCTGGGGTGGCTGACCACCCGAAATTGCTCAGCCACTTGGCAGCCTGCTGTCCCAGGCTGGAGCAGGAAGGGTGCAGCCTTCTGGGGCGTAAACCTGGTCCTTAAGCCATTTGGAAAGAGACCAGGGTTATTTATGAGAAAGATGAGAATACAATTATATATGGTTAATAATTCAGTTAGGTCTTTCACCCTCCATCCACCCATTCATCGGTCTAACCAGTCAACTACTTTAGAATCTCTTACTGGATGTAAGGTCCTGCGGAGATTATGCAGTGGAATAAGTTTCAAGACTTGATCCTGGCCCTCAGAGAGCTTAAGCTCTATTATCCTTATCCAAATAAGGCTTTTTTTCCTCCAGGGACTTTTTTTCCCAGAAACTTTCACATACTTCATCTCTCTTAATCTTTGCAAAATCCAGACACATACATATTTTTATTCCCATCTTACACATGGAAACACTCAAGCTCCAAGGAGTTAAATGATTTGTCCAAAAGACTCACAGCTGGTAGGTGGCAGAGCCTAAATACAAACTCAGAGCTTTTCATTTGTTAAACATTTCTCCAGTGCCTGATATATGCCAGGCACCGTGGCAACAAAGATGAATGAGAAATGGCCCTTTCCCAAGGGGTACTCACAGTCTCGCAAGTAACAAACACACCAAGAAATACATACAGGATATTGGGCAGGGATAAGGCAGAATTTTATACAAAATTCTCTCTACAGCATGAGCAAGAACAGCTACAATTTTTGTAGCGATAATAATAACCAACACTTATTTACTGATCACTACATACAAAGCAGTGTGGTCAGTGCTTTATTATGAACTAACTCATTTAAGCCTCTACAAGGTGGGTGGGTGGGTTATTAACCCTATTTTGCAAATGAGGAAACTGAAAGAGAGAGAGAGAGGTTAAATAACTAGCTGACAGAGCCAAGATGTAAACCCAGGCATTCTGGCTCCAGAGCCTGCACCCTTGACCATCGCACTCTTCAGCCCCAAGGTAATGGCAAATGATTAGTATGTGCTGCTCAGCTGATCTGGGAGAGGAGAGGGAGGCCCTGTCACAGTCTTCTGACCCAGGGAGTCGACTCTGGCCCAGAGGCAGTGCTGGGTAAGGACCATTCTAATTCAGCCTCTGACACAGAGGCTCATCCAGCTTTTCTGAACTGAGTTCTAGATTTGGCAGAAGGAAGTAAGGAATGAGAACAGTCTTCAAAAGGACTAACCGATGGCGGGAGGGAAAAAAAAAGACTAACCGATGGAAGTTAAGGTGAAGCAGGAAAGGCAGGAGCACTAGTTGGCAGAGACGCTAGAAGGGCAGTTTCTAGCGACACAGGGCTCTTAGTGTCACTTCCAACACTGAGATGCCACATCAGCTTACTTCTGCCTTCCTCCCTCCCTTTACAAACATGTATTGAATCCTATGCTAGGCAATTGAGATTTCAGAGGTGAATAAGACACAAAATTTGCCCTTGAAGAGTTTAGAGTTTAGTGAGGGTAGTGAGCCTCTACACCCATCCTTAATGACATACGATGACTTTGGCTTACTAGGTATACCTCTCAAGCAGGAAGGGAGAGGGACATATGTGCCCTTTCTCTCCTTAGTGGAACAATTCTATACCTCCAGTTAACTTTTGAACTTTAATATTGACCTAAGAATGGCAATATAAACAATAACACTAAAAACAACCAACATCATGTTACCTTGTGCAAGGCACTGTACCCCTCCCTTGAAAAGTATGCTTTTTACTTAGTTGTGCTGGCAAAAGTTCAAAGGCAAACTTACTAATCTCTCAAGTTCCTAAAGGTCTGTACCAAAAACAAGGGTGTCTGACTGTTCTCCACATTATCTAAGTCATGCCACGGGATAAGGGTTTGACAGTGCAATACTGGGCCAGCTATAAAATAGAACATTTGGGGAATAAGATGGTCCAAAACACTGGAATAAAATACCGACTGAGGCTGTGGTGTTTCCTTCTTTGGAAGACTCGTAAAAAGACATGGATTTCCGTTTGGCTCTAGTGGTGAAAGGAAGGGAGTAGAGGAAATGACCCAGTTTGGATAAGGTCTGGGCACCCGGCCAGATCTTTAAGCCTTGGTTGATAAAAGTCTACATAATAAGGAAGTGGTCTTCATAGGACCACCAGGACTAGAGCTATTTCCCTTCCTCACAAGAAGGACACTCAGAGTGAGGCACCAGATAATGCAAGCAAGGCTTATGTGGGCTCTGCCCTGAATAAGACCAACCACAGAGTTCTTGGTTCCCCACTCCATCCTTCCCTATCCCTGCCCATGGGCCCCCTGCGTCCCCTGTCCCTCCATGTCTCTCTCTAACTCTTCCAGCCCTGTGTCCCTCTGCTGGGCTGATCTTCTCTAGGGTACATCTGAGGCCATCTTCTCCAGCATTCAACTCGTGCAGGAAAGATCAGAGAGCAAGGAAGAGATGGGGCGGTTGCGGCCAGGAGCATAGGGAAGGTAGGAGGGTGGGCATCACTGGGAAGCAACCCCAAGTGCTAAAAAGCAGAGAGAAATAGCTGTGCCCATCTGCTCATTCAACCAAAGTAGAGTATGTAAAACCTGCTGGGACTCCTCAGTCAGCATCATCCACAACATCTTTCCTAATGGGTTTGCTTCAGACTTAACAAGGAAGCCAGTCTCCATAACCAACTTTTCTTTTAGGCCCTGGAGTTTTGAAAGCTGATGAATCTTCATCCTTCTTAGGAGCACATGGCTGCAACACCACCATCCTGGAGTTTTGCCCGATCTCAGTTTCTCTAACGTGGGAAGAATAGAAGCTGATGCAGCCCTGCCTTTGGGCCACAGTATGGCCCACCTCTGATGCCTTCAGCCACCCCAGATGCCAAGCATATGGCGTTTAGATGGTTTCCTGAGAGCTCCCAGGGGCGGCCCCAAATTTAATCTAAACATTCTACATCACCTGTGGTCCCTCCGCCTGACCCCGCTTTGGTGTACACACCTATTTTTTTTTTTTACTGGATGCTAAGTCACTGTTCCCCAGCATCCAAATGGCTGGGGTTGGAGTAGGAAAAGAACCAGGTGGGCATCTGTTCCACGACATGTCCATCCTTAGGAGGCAGCTGACAAGGAGCAGACTGTGCCTGCCATTCTTTCCCCAAACTCCACGCTACAACCACAGGGGATGACAGGGAGGAGCTATGGCCCCGATCCAGAAGGAAATTAAATAGCCTCAAATTAGGTCAAACACGCCTTTGGCACCAAAGCAAGAACTGGAAGATAGCATGTTTCCCTTCAGTTACAAAATCAATGTATAAAAATCAAGTGCTTTCATGTATATGAACACTATATAATTAGAAAATGCAACGAAAAAACATTCCATTAACAATGTCAATAAAAACAAAATGACAGGAATAAAGTTAGTAAAAATGTACCAGATCTCCCAACAGAAAACTATGCTCTAGTTCTTCTAAAGGAAACAAACTAAAAGACATGAATTGATGGAAAAACGTATTACTTCCCAAGTTCAGCTCTAAATCTACCACCATTCCAATCAAAATCCCAAGAGCAAAACTGATTCTCAAATTCATCTGGAAGAATAAATATATGAGAACAGCCAAAACAAAAACAAAAAAACAGAAAAGCCACAAAAAAAGGGAACTTGGACCATCAGATATTGAAATGTACTATAAAGCTACAATAATTTAAAAAGTGTGGATCAAGGATCAGAATAGATTGATCAATACAATATATTATAAAGGCGATAAACAATTGCAATGTTTAACAAAAGCATCAGTAAGGGTGTGAGTGCTTATGAAAAAACGTAATACTATAAATACACATAGGATGTAAGTGACATTTCATATTATCCAGTAACACTGCTGGGATAAAAAGTTTACTAAAATTTTAAAATACCATACTTATAATACACAAAAATAAGTTGTGAATGGTTGAAAGATTCAATGTTACATAAAACACTAGAACATTTATGTGGATGCTTATGTAACACGGGGGTAGAAAAGTCTTTCTAAGCTTAGATCAGAAGGCAGTCCAAAAATAAATATTGATATGTTTACTACAGTAAAAAGTGGAAATCTTCTGTGTCAAAGAATGTCTCAAAACTAAAGGCAAATAATAAACTGGAAAAGTGATATGCAACATGCATCAAAAAAATAAAGGTTAATACTCTTGATATAAAAAGAAACTTGTAAAACAATAGGAAAAAGATAAATGCCTCAATAGAAGAATGGACAAAGCCATGAAACACAAAATGCTAATAAACACATTAAAGTGTTCAGCCTGAATAGTAACCAAAGTAAATTAAAATGAAATAACATTCTGCATATCAGATTTGTAATGATGGGAAAGGCACGCTGGTCAGGATGTGCAGAAATGGGCACTTAGATACTGGCGGTGAAGATACTTTGGCATAATCTTTCTGAATCATAATTTAGCAATAGGTATCAAAAGCCTTAAAATGTATCTCTAGGCCCTACAGTTCCACCAGGAATTCATTGTAAGGAACCTAGACTATGGGAAAAACTTTATCTAGAAGCACAGCTGGCATGACAAAAACATTGGAAACACACTCAATAAAAAAAGTTAAAAAAAAAACATTCGAAACACTAAATTTCTAATTATAAATAATTGATCAAATCAATTATAGTTGTATTTGTAAAATGAAATATCATGTGACTTTTTAAATGATGGCATAAGAATACAACTATTACACAGAGAGATGTCTGTAATATATTTTAAATGAAAAAAGGGTGCAAATTATGAAACAATAGGAATAGTATGGTCTCATTTTTAAATGATTTTTTTATATATAGCGGGAAGGTCTGGAGAAGTTTACTCCAAAATGTTTAGTTTTGTTGCTGAGGGGTAAGATTTTGGGTGTTCGTTTTTATTTTGTTCTTTTTGATCATCTATACTTTCTAACTTTCCTATACTAAGCACTTCTTGTGTAACTTTTAAAAGAAAAAGAAAATTAGGAGGCACTGGCAATTCCTAGATATCCAGATAAAAAGGCTTCAATAAGGAGAAATGATCCTACAGCTTAGAAATATATGCCTCCCACCCCGAATAGCTTCATTCCACTTCCTCACTCGGGTTTCTCCTCCTCACCAAGAAAACTGCCGCGAAACGCTAGGATTCAGCATTCCCCCTTATCCTCTTCCCCTCCCCACTACTCCCAAAGGGTAGCACCTCTGTTCCTGGCAAACTGGGGACAGGCTCAGCTTTGGGGAAGGCAGCAGGGTATCCAAAAGGCATAAACCAAAGGGGTCACTGGGAGCCAGGGAACGGGCAGAAGACCCTGGGCCAGCAAAGGAGGGATCTGGGTTTGGTTGGCAGCGTACGAATCTTGAGTGTCATGAGCTGCCACCTCGATCGCAAAACAGCAAGGGGCGAGGTCACAGAGATCAGGGCTCTCTGAAGGGCCGGGGGCAGAAGCAAGGTAATCACACACTCAGCTAGGGTCATAATTATGTATTTTTAATAGAATAATTTATCAATAGCTTTTTTTCTGTCAGCCAGAGCCTAAATTAAACATTAAAAAAATCCAGGCTCCTCCTCTTCCCTGGCTGTTACCATCCCCTTCTTCTCCTCCACACCAGCCTCAGAAATGGTCTAATCCCAAGCCCAGACCTCAGGACCAATTGCACTCAGCACCAAGGCTGGGGACAGCGGCTCTCTAAATGGGCTGTCACTGGAAGCTCCTACCTTAGGGGGCCTCTGCTTAGGGGGCCACAGGTCCAGGCCTCTTCCTTCCCAAATCCAGAGGGGCACAGGCCCACGGACTGAGTCCTCAGATATGGTTAGTGTTCCCTGGATGTGGAAAACCCATTTCCTGGTCTGTATGTGGGCTATGGGCCTCCTCTGCGGGCTGGCAGCCAACCTGCCTCTGGAAAAGAGGTTTCTCGAATGCTGATACACAAGCGCCTCATGTGTGTGTTGCAAATGTCTATTTATCATGTGCACCACATAGGTATGAATGTCCAGGCCACCCTCAGTAATACAGTAATGTCCCTGCACTTCCCCATTCTTGAATCTCTTGGAGTCACTCAGCCAATTCTAACCCCAGGCAGCACTGGACTTGGAATCAAAATCAAGTCCAGCCCCTCTGATGCCGTGCCTTCTGGTGAAAAGGCAAAAAAACAAGAAAGAAAGAGAAAGAAAAAAAATCCTGGTCTAAACACCTTTCCCAGCACTGCACGAACTCACAGTGAGATTCCTCTGTCTCTATTTTGCTAGTGCCTGGGGCCTGAGAGGCACAGATGGGAGCCTCCTGCTAGAGGAGTCGACCCATCTGTGTGGCCCAGCCAGGCCTAGCCTTCCACCCGGGTCCCCCTGTCCTACCATCTGGAGGGGGGGCTGCTCTCACTCCCCACACTGAGCCTGGCGTCCAGGACCCCAGGCCGGTATACAACACCCAAGCCTCTCTCTGGAGAGCTCAAGAGGCCAACGCAGAGCCAGGTGCCAGGGCTGGGAGGCGCCCTGCAGGAGGAACCCTGTGGACAGTCCTCCTCGCTTCATTTCACAGGGGAGGTGGCCCTCCAGAGCCCAAGGGCCATCTGGGGAGTATCAGGCAGCACCAAGGCAGGCTGGCAGGGACACTCAGCGCTGGGCTGGGACTGTCCTGCCAAAGCTACCGGCCTCCTTTGCAGCTGGTGGAGAAGGAAACAGTTGGAGAGGCTCGGTACACCCCCACCTCCACCCCACCCCCACCTCAGGACGCGGGAGCAAAAAGGGCTCTGTCTCCAGGCCTGAACTGCTTCTCAACTCGTGCTTTCTGGCTACTTGGAACTCTCACAGAGCAACAGACCTCAGAGTCAAAGAAAGAATAATTTTTAGAGCTGGAATTAAAATTGGCCTATTATTCAAACACAGCCTAAAATTAACTGCCATTTGGTTGAGTATTTATTTTGGGTTTAATGTTTACATGAATTACTACATTTAATCCTAAGAACAACCCCATGAGGTAGCTATCCTCCTGTTCTCCTTACACTACAGATATGGAAATGGAGACACAGTGGGGTTGCGAGACTTGTCCAAAGTCACCAGCTCTTAAGAGGCAAGCCAGGTCTAGACGACTCTCAAATCCATGTTCTTCCTCCCTTGGAGACACTGCCTCTGAGATCCTGACAAGTCACCCTTAACAAGAATAAATTCTTTGTGCAGTGCTTATATTCCTCAAAGAGTGGGTTTCTTTTATATTTCAGAAAAAAATACCGCTCAGAGTGGCTTCTCTAGAGGACTTATTTCTGAAGGCTCCTGGATCAGTTAAAGGCAAGAAGCTCAAATGCAGAGCCCACAGCCTAGGGTTCACTTCATGGGCAGCCAAGTGGTCTGATTTTATCTAATGACAGATCTGTCACACGTATCTGCAGGCTCATTCTCCAGATGCCAGTGACACTCTGTGCTGGGAAGCAGAACACACCTCCTCCCCAGTTTTCCCACCAGCAGCCTCCAGATCCTCTGGACAAGGACTCTGGGATGGACTGGGTTGCAGAAAGTCAGCAGAAGTGACCCAGGGTCATTAATCTAATCCTATCATCCCACAGATGAGAAAGCCGAGGCTAAAGGAGGAGTCACTGAAACACTGTCAGTCTCCTGGCATCCTCTTATCTTTCCCATAAACTCAAGCGCAAGGAGCAGGGCCAGATGTTCATGCTTACGTGCATAATTCCCTCCCTAGCAGCAGAAGTCGGAAGATGAAAGAGGAAGAGATGCATAAATAGTTGAGGGCGCTGCATGGGGGTGAGGGAGACCACAGTTCAAATGCTCAGTTGGCTTCTGCACGGCTCTGCGATCCTGCCAAGTCACTTAATCTCCTTGTGCCTCACTTTCCTCTTTAGTTAAAAAAAAGAGAGAGAGATATTAATAGTGCCAGCCTCCTAGGATTGGTCTGAGAATTAACTAAAATAATGTATAGCCTAGTGCCTAGCTCAATTACAAAGGAGTTATAAGGAAATTTGAATAAAGGACAGACTTGAGTTAATGATAATGTGTCAATATGGGATCATGAATTGAAACAAATGCATACACTAATGTAAGATCTTGATAACAGGGACAACTAGGTTGGGATTTACGGAAACTTTCTGGACTACTGTCACAATTTTTCTGTAAATCTAAAACTTCTCACTTAAAAATTTATTTTTTTAAAAAGGAAAGGAGTATAGTAGAAGTTGTGCTTGTTATAGAAGGGAGGGATTATGAGCCATGTCCCTGAGAAGCTGGAAGGAGCCAGAAAGAATGAAGCAGCAAACCTGCCCACATCCAAGTCCCTAGTGCTCAGTCAGCTCACGTCTCCTCCTGCTCCCAACAGTGGGCAGTGGGTCCGATAGGCATGAAGGCAACAGAGATAGACTGCTAGATCTGAAGTCAGATGGACACTGGGGTTCAGATTCTAATCTACCACTCGGTAACTGTGATCCCGGGCAGGTTCCCTCCCCTCTCTAGAGCTCCTTTTCCTCCTCACCTGCAGACTGTTTCTCCTTGTCTAGAGCACGGAGTTGTTGTCAGGCTAAGATAAGCGATGAGGCAGCCTCTAAGATGGCCCCCACTAATCCCCACCTCCTGGTGTTCACGCCCGTGTGTAAGCTTCTCCCCTTGGGTCTGGTCTGGACTTAACTGACGTGCATCTAACAAATTGACAGTGGTGAATGACAGAATGCCGTGTCTGAGCTTAGGGTGTAATAACACTGTGGCTTCTCTCTTGGGTGGCTTGTCGTGGGGACAGTGAGCTGCAGTATTGTCAGGGAGCCCTGGGAAGACGTTCCTGTGAGTGAGGGGAAGCAGAGCTTCCGAAGCCTGCCAACAACATGTGAATGAGCTGAGGAGACCCTTCAGCCCCAGGTGGACCTCGCCATGACTGCAGTCCTGGATGACAGCTGCGCTGCAATCTCATGAGACACCTTGAGCCAGAAGCACTCAACTAAGAGAATCCACACTTGGATTCTCAATACACAGGAACTGTGAGAGAACAAATGTTTGTTGTTTTAAGCCGCTAAGTTTTGAGGTCATTTTTTTAATGGAGTAATAGGTAACCAATAGAAGGACTATCTGTGAAAATACTCTGGAAACTAAGAAGTTTGGTAGAGCCAGAAACAAAACAAAACCCGAAGGCCCATCAGATCCCACAGAAATTCCCTCCACACATTGTCACATCCACAGCGTTTCAGCTGATGACTGCTTCTGCTTTCCCTTCTCTTGTTGAACATCTGGAGGCAGAAGGGTTTGGTGATGACAGCCCAAGAGGTTCTCTACCCACACTGGGAAGGACTCAGCTGTTCTGGGGGCCAGGAACGCTCAGGTGAAGCAGCCCAGCTCTCCCCTGACTCGAGGCGGAGGCCTGGCCTCAGATCAAGCCAAACAGTTGTCCCAAAGTTATTCAGCCCCAGGTCTTTGGGGGGAGTTCTCTCTCTAATTCACAGGATGCTCACTGCATCACCAAAAAGCCAGAATTCTGTCTGCCCTCTACCTTGTTTTGCTCCCTTTGAGACTGTCCTCAGGAAAAAGAGGCACTCTTGAAATAAGAGTCCAACCCTTAGATACACAAGGGTGTACAGGCAGACAAGTTCTGGTCCCAGGGCATCCCTCTGGGACAGACACCCTACTCCCATGCCCACTCGTCAAGCGGGAGGAACAAGAAGATCATGTGCTTTCCAAGAAAAGTCCAAGTCCTCCAGGGGCTCTTTAGCACCCCAACTCCACTGAGCTCTGGGGAAAGGATGGCCTCGAAAGGATGGTGCTACTCTGGAGAGAGAACTGTCTGTGTGGACATGAGGGACTCCACCTGACGCTGACACCAATCTCCACGATCATTTGGCTCCAGCCCAGAATCCCCTCACCCAGTTTCTCTCCCAGTCCCTTCCTCCTACCATTACCAATCCTTCCCCACCCCTAAACTTTTCTGAGCTCGCTGGGCAGCTCTTTTTCCCTGGGGAATCTCCCTCCTACCTTCCATTCCCAAATGGCTGAAATCTACGCATCTCTTGACTTGATTACCTCCTACAAGGAGCCTGGGTGTGCAGAGAAGAGGCTTCTCTGAGGGGGGCAGGAGAGGCAGGGAGACCAAGCTGAAGCTCCTGGGCCGCAGCTGTGGCTGTGAAAAGCTGGCAAAAGCATCAACAGTGGCAGCAGCTCCCCACCGTGGGGCCCAGAAGGGCTCCCTGTGGTGTGACTGATCTAGAATCGAGGGCCCAGAATAGAGTCGGCAGGATTCAGGCTGGGCTCACTGTACACGCTCTGATGCCTGGTAGAGCGAGCTGCTGCTGAGCACAGGTGCCAGCCTGAGAGGCCTGCTGATCCTGGCCGGGGCCCGGCACCCTGCGATCCTGCTCCTCCAGCAGCCCCTTCTCCTGGAAGCGGCCTGCACCATCCTTCCCACACTGAGGGCTGGGATTCAAGGCAGGAGACTGTAGCCTACCCACCCTGCACAGCCTCAGGGGAGACCTTTCCAGCAGCTGCTCCCCTCCCATCCATCATGCTGGCCAGTGCCAGCCATGCCTCCGCAGCCATCTCCCTTCCCTTCACCCAGGGGTGCTAATCTGGACAAAGAGTTGAGGTGGAGGGCCAGGCTTAAGTTCTACTTCTATCCCAGGTCCCTCAAGAACAAGTAAGTAGTGAAGAGGCAGGTCCCAGAACTCCGTCTATGGTTCCAGACGCTCTGCTTCCAGGATGCTGTGAGAGGTCCCAGTTCTGCGCTGGAGGCTCCAGAAAGCCTACAGGGAGGCAACTGTCAAGCTCTGCGTGTGGTCCTGAATCTGGTGCTACCAGGCCGGAAGCCCCAAAGACAGAGCCTGGGTCCCATTCATGTTTGTGCCCCAGTTCAGAGAGCCTCGCCCCGAGCAAGTCCCCAGTCTGTCTGCCCTCCCCTCTGCCCCCAGTGTGGACAAGCCCTAGCCTGCCAACCTCCAGGAGACACGAGTGCAGAGGAGAATGGAGATGCAGCGGTATGCAGAGGTGCTACTGGAGAAGGAGGGCCTTGCAGTCATCCCCTCAGACGTGCCAGCCACAGAGCGTGTGTCAGGCACTACAGCTCAGCTCTTAGAAGATGCCTCTTATGGCTCAGGGGGTGGGGAGGCCTCACTGAGGGCAAAAGGAATTAATTCCGTGGGCATAATCAGCCAGGCATGGCTTCCTACACTTCCTCACAGTCAGGGTACTTTCTACTCTGTATTTGCTATAAAGTTAAGACTAAACTCCTCTGCCTGGAATTCTAAGCCATCTACAATCTAGCTGCCTCCTCGCCCTCCTACTGCTCCTCTCCTCCCAGCATCCCCCCACAATCCTGGGCACCCAGCAGACTGGCCTCATTGCTGTCCTGGCATATTCCCATCCTCATTCACACGCTCCCATCCTCCTCCCTCCCTGTATAACAGGTCTGAACCTTTGAGCACTGGGTCCTGGCCCTGTTCTCTGCGAAGCCTGTTCTGATCACTTCAGCCCACACGAATCTCTGCCTTTTCTGAACTCCTACAGCATGCCTAGCCTGTAACATGTGACCAAGCCCGTTTATAGCATCTCCTGTTGCTCATTAGTTGCTTTTCTTGAAGTCGTAGTCAGCCAGAACACAGGAACTGCACAACGACCAGCAGAGTACCCTCCAGGACTGAACAGTGAGGTTTAAGTTCTTTGAGAGTCAGGACCCTATAGAATTGTTGTTTTGTGTCACCCCTGGCTCAGGATGGGCTCAGTGAATACCAGGATGCTTCTTTTTAGTTTTTGGGTGCTATCCTGTCCCATCCCCCTGCAAGGTGCCTGCTTTCCCCTGGGACACTGAGTGGGGACGGGCTCTGAAGACTAGCCCTTCCATCTCCAGACTCTAAGCTGGCTAGAAGCAGCCTCACCCAGGGTGACTTTCATGATCTGCCTTACTAGGGGTACATACCACCCTCTCTTCCGCGGCTCCCCTTCATCTGGCTTTATCAGCCCCGCTCCCATCTCTACAGGCCAAGCCCTGACGTCTGGGGGATTAACTGGCCTGAGTGTTCGGTACCATGGCCTCTGTTTATGACACTCGGTATCTGGCCGCTGAGGGTGGGGTGCTGCACATTCCTGTGGACAGGGAGGAGCCGTTTCATACGAGACATCCTGGGCCGATTCTCCCAGTTGCTGGGCGGGAGGTAAGCAGATGGATCAGCGGCCTCCCTGCCTCATTCCCACAGCCCAGGACGCAGCCTATCTTAAGATTTGAGAGAAGGTGGCTGTGAGTTTGACCAGACAAGCCACTAAAACTGCCTTCCAGAGGGTGGAACCCTGAGGCACCCAGGGACAACTGAGAAAGGTCTCTGCTTCTTGGGGCCTCAGTGCATTAGGCTGGGTGCGGTCCCTGGGACAGCGGTGACCCAGGGCAAGGCCGGCCTGAAGGGTAGATGGCCCGTCCTGGGGCTGCTCCTCCTTGGGGCGTTTCTGTGCCAGCCCTTGGACACCCTCCTCAGGACACTTCCCAGCCTCACTTCTCCCTCAGTCCCTCTGACACTTGCCTTCATTGCCCGTTTCTCCGTCGTTTCTCCTCCTCCCACCATCCCGCAGTCTCATCCTGAGAGAGAGCAAAAGAACCACCTTTCCTACACTGCTACACTCTCAGTGAGTTCACACACACACAATTTCGCATCTTCCCAACGTGCCTTCACGTCACAGAGGTTTGGCACCCCCCCACAAGCCGAGCCCGGGAAAGAATGGGGCCTGATCGCGTTTTTAATGACTTATATAGGGTGTGGACCAGAACTCAGAGTTTCAAACACTTAAGCGAGCACTTGTTTGTTTGCTCTTTTTAAATGATGCCTTGCTTAAACTCTCTGCCCTCTCATACTGAAAATCTTCTTACCATAAATTTCTTTTCCTGGCATGAGACAATTCTAAAGGAGAGAAAAAGGCAGCAATTCTATTGCAAAATTCTATCCCCACCCTACCTCTCCACCGGGATCACAGAAACGCCCATCTCACATACACAGAAATGCCCATTGCAGAGGGTATGTAGGGATGTGCATTCATGACGAATGGACAGGTATCATCATTCTCATCAATGCCTTGCACTTTAATTACATACATAATAGATAGATAGATAGATAGATAGATAGATAGATAGATAGATATAGATATATAATATCAGCTTTATACTTTGGCCCAGTTCGAAGAATACTATAAGGAAAGAGAGATGAGTACAAAGATTTAAATACAAGGCTGTTCAACATAGCATTCTTTATAATAATGACATATTTAGAAGCACTTTATAAATGGCCTGCACTTGGGGATTTGTTATATAAAGTTTCGTTCTTTCAAGTGATGGAACATCAGCCATTAAAATCAGGTTTCTGAAGAACAATTAATGGCTTGGGTAAACAGTCACTTTATAATAACGGGGCAGAAAAGTAGTATATAAAGTTATATAAACATTAAACACCTACTAGATCTCCTTACTAAGGAGAAAAAATGTATGCATGGAAAAATGACTTGGTAGGAAAATTACCAAGACTTCATAAGAGGATGTATTTCGGCATGTGAAATCGTGAATGATTTTTCTTTTTTCATGGTATGTTTCTAGGTTTTCCATATTTCCTACAATGAGCATGTATTAACTTGGAGAAAACATAACAAATGCCAAATTTTGTCAAATTCCTTTTTATTTTTCAAAACAGCCACCGTCAGTATTAGAACAGAAGTTAGCCCAGTTTACAGACGGCATAATAATCACAGAGAAGCTAAGTGACAACCAGTGTCACAGAGTGAATGACTGAAGGTCAGTATCAGAATCAGGACCCAGGTGTCCGCAGACCCAGCCTAAGACCCCTTCTGCCTTCTACGGTGACTATTTTCGCAGGCACAATCAGTCCAGCCTTGCCTTCGGGGGTGTGCCCATACAGAGAAAAACCTCACGTGGGGCCAAACATCTGGGAGGATCAGGCCTCGGGGGTAGGGGATGGGAGATGTAAATGAGCCACGGAGCATTTCAGTTCCACCCCAGGGGCCTGACAGTGCTGGGCAGTTGGTACGGGCTCATGAAATACTTGCTGGCCAGGCCCTTCTGCGCAGGATGTTCTAAGAACTTCACTGGAAACAGCTGCCTTCTGACGTCCCGGGGAAGCCCGGTCCTCACTGGCCTTCCCCAGGCAGGAATGGCATCTCTCCTCAGCACCCAGCAGGGCCAGGGAGTCAGACCTCCAAAGGCACAGTAATCCAGAACCTTCTGATGGCTGCTTAACTCTCTGAGAATCTGCTGAAAGCTATGGACCCTCCACAGACAAACCCATGCAGGCTTATAGCCGCATATTCAGGTTCATAATTCAAGGTTTAAGGACCTCCTGAAGCTAACCTATCCCAGGCTTCCAGGTCTCCACAGACAGTTTCCCCAGGCAGTGTGAAAGCCAGGCCCCGCCTCGGAGCCCTCTCTAGAGTCGCTCCTTCCACTGCCCTTTGAGTTTGCCACCTCTCTGCCTCAATGAGCCCTAATTAGCTCCTCTCTGAGAGGTGACTCAGGGCCATCATCCTTCTTCCACCCCAATGACCCACTGGGAGGAGAGGGGAAGTGACTTACATAGAGTCATACCATGAGTCAGGGCACAAGCCAAGACTAGACTTGGCATTTGGGGCTCCCAGGGCTCTATTTAGGCCACTGGGAAGAGCTGCTTCTCACAGCAGGGTCTGGACATACACAGGGTCTGGATATAGGAAGACAGAACCTAGAATTTCATTGCCCCTAAGCACTTCTTTCTTGCATCTTAGGATGCAGCTCCACCCTCATACTGCACAAGAAGAAACTGAGGTAACAGGAAGGAAGACATTTCTGGCCCCAGGCTGAGGTTCTCCCCTAGGACAGCCACAAGCCCTGGAGAAACCTCAGGCTGTCTGCCCGTCGGGCATGGCCCCCGGGATTTCCCTTCCAGGACCCTGCACTGGAGGAAAAGGGCTCTGGCCTAGTTTGGTCAATGTCATGAACTAGCCATCAGACTTACCTTATAAAACAGACATACACACAGTTCTTAAGACATAACTGTCACAGAACTGGAGTTCCTGCTCAAGGCCAATGAGAAAAAGGTAAAAAGAACCTAGATTTGATAAGAACTGACTTATGGACCAGCAAGGAGAAATCTAGCAAGTCATACTGGTTGCTACCGATAACTTCCACCCCCCCCTCCACTGACCATCCCAACCCCACACCTAAAAGTACCCCTGGGAATATTTCCTGAGTAACCCAACATCTGCAGTGCTGTTCAGTATAACTTATTGTGATGATGCAAATGTTCCATGTTTGTGTTGTCAACATGGTGGCCACTGGCCACATGTGGCTATTAGGCACTTGAAATGTGTTTATTATAAATGAGACTCTGATTTTTCAAATTCTCTTTATTTTCAATTACTTTAAATCCCAACTTAAATTGCCTCTCGCAGCTACTGTATTGGACTGCGTACTTCTAGAGGCTCTGCGGGGACATGAACTTCAGTAATTAATTGATTAACTCTTTTACATGCCTGCTTAACCTTTACCCAACTGACACAGGAAAACTCTCAGGTTGGCTAGAAATCCCAAGGTTCTTTAAGGGGTGGGAGTGGGCAGAGGCTGAGTGGTAGACTCTGGCAGTAAAGAAGGGAAGGGATCTCTCTGGTCCACGTGTTCCCAAGGAGACGGAGATTATGCCGTCTCACGCCCTGGACTGCATGCTCCTGGGAAGGACTCATGCAGGAGCCCAAAGCTCTAAGGGTGCCCACTGCAGGAAGCTGGAAATGCTCTCTGAATGATAAGGATCCTGGCCAGAGGGAGACTAAGCAAACACACAAAAAATCATTCCTGGGGAAATGACTAGAAAGATACACATGCCTTCAGCTGCCATGAGACTGTCCTGAACACAGAACTCTTGATGGAGAAAAGGAGGATGGAACAAGCCTCGCCGGTGGGGAGGGCCACATACTGCTAGAGGAAACTGAAACAGTACAACCTTCCAGGAAGGCAATCTGGTCATAGGTATCCAAAGCCTTATTAAATGCACATATCCTTTGGTAGAACAGTTTCACTTCTGGAAGATGAATTTAAGAAATTAATTCAAGATGAAAAAAAAAAAGAAATGAATTCAAGATGCATGAAGATTAAGCTACAGGGATGTTCATTTTAGACTTTTTTATGGAGCAAAAAAAACACTGTAAACAACCCAGGCTGCAAGAGCAGATTGTTAAATAAATGACGGTAGCTTCATGTAATAGAATATGCCTTACCTCCCACATCTAAGCCATCAGGGCAAGTCCTCCCTTACCCCCAAATGTATTCTGATTCTGTCTATTACTCTCCAACACACGTGCCACCATCTGAGTACAAAGCACCCCCTTTCCCCTGGACTACTGTTTAGCCTCCTCACTGGTTACCGGCTTCTACTTTTACCCCCTTCAACCCATTCTCCACATAGCAGCCGGGGCTGGCTAGCTTGCTGATTGGTTACCTAGGTAACTGTTGGTTTTAACATAATAAGTACATAATAAACCCACCACCTAATGTGAAAGCTAGGAACTTGACAATCACCTGCATCTAGCCACTTGGCCCCCCACCTATCACATCTCCTTACCTCCTCCCAGGCCAGGCAGCCACCATCTTAAATCCTCATTTCCTTTCTTTTTTATAGAGTGTTGTTTTATATATTAGAATTCCTAACTATGCATATTTCATTAACGTCATTTTTAATTTAAAAAGAACATGTGGCATGCACTATTTTTTGCACGTCACTGTAGTTCATTCATTTAAACTGTGTTTATAGACATAGTTTATCCAGTCCCTCATTAATGTGCATTGAGGGTTTTTCTCTAGGCTTTGATTATTGTAAATATGCTGCTGTGAACATCCTAGTCCACCTATTGTATATATGTGCAAGAATTTCTTTTGGATGTGTATCTAGGAACAGAATGTCTGCATTTTAGGGTATGTGAATGCTTAACTATTTTCCAAATTGTTCGCTAATTTACACCCCCATCAGCAATTTTGAAGAGCCTGTGGCTCTACCTCCTTTCCAACACTTAGCTTTATACAACTTAAAAATTTTTACCAATCAAATGGCTGCTAAAAGTTATCTACTTATAGTCTTAATTTGTGTTTCCCTGATCGCTAACAATGTTGAACTTTTCTTCATAGTTTTACTGTTCTTAAGTGTTTTCCCGTTTTGTGAAATACCTGTTACATCATTCACCCATTTCTTTTCCAACTGGGTTGTTTGTGCTTTTCTTAATTTGTAGGAGTTGTGTTTGTGTATTTCTAACACTAATCCTTCACTGTGCGTTTTGCCTGTTGTGTGTTTTGCAAAGATCTTTTCCCAGCCTGTAAATTGTCTTCTCAAGTTCTACTGATTATATAGTCCCTCATTTCCCTACTGATCTGACATTCTGCTTCGCTCATATACCAAAGTTCCATATCCCTGTAAGTCTGTTTCTGAACTATTTTATCAGTCGGTTGTCCATCGTTGTGGCAGTACCACATACTGTCTTAATTACCTTCATTTCATAATAAGTCCTAACATCTGGCAGGGCAAGTCTTCCCTCCTAGTTTTCATTTTCAAAATTTCAGAAATCCTACCAAGTAACAGGAAAAACCCTGTTGGGATTTTAATTGGAATCTGTCAAATAGGGGAGAAATGGAGAATTGACAACTTTACATTAAAATTTCCTATCAATGTGCATATTATCTTCCTCCGTTTATTTGGTTATCCTTTTAATATCTCTTCATGAACTTGCATTTTTTCCTGTAGAAGACTTGTACACCTTTTGTTAGATTTATGAAGTATTTCATTTTGTCTGATCATGTTTTGAATGTCTTTATGTTTTCTAGCTTGCTGTTGGTGTACAGAATATAAAAAGTACATATTAATCTTCTATCGTTATATTATTGTTTTGGGTTTTCTATGCAAAAAATGACTATTTGATTTCCTCCTTTCTAATTTTTATGCCTCTCATTTCCCTTTCTTGTGTATTTGCACCAGTGATAATGGGCACCTTTGTTTCATTCCTGGTTTTAAAGTGAATACTCCCAAAATTTCCCCATTTAAGAAATTGTTTGCTCTAGTATTTTTATAGTCACTCTTATCTGGTGAGGAAGTTCCCTTTCATTCCATTTTATCAGGAATCATTGATTTTTTAAAAACTTTTTGACAGCTCAAGTAATACAAATATAGAAAATAGCACAAAACAAATATATAGCTTAATTATTATAAGACTAATACTGCAGGGGAGTCTTCCCTTGGTCCTGAAAAAGAGACAGAGAGAGAGAAAGAGACACTAACACCTCTGTAACCACCACCCATGAAAGGAGATAAAACCAGCCAGCCCAGAAGCCCCACATGTGTCCCTTCCCAATTATAAGCCCTCCTCCTCCCACCTAAGAGTAATTGTCCTCCTGACTTTTTGGTAATCACGTCTTCACTTTTTTGGGTAGTTTTATCACCCAAACATGAATCCCTAAACACTACAGTTTAGTTTTGCCTAATATATTTTTTATTAAGACTACTTTTAGAGCAGTTTTTAGGTCCACAGCAAAACTGAGGGGAAGGTCCAGAGATTTCCCATATACGCTGTCCCAACATGTATAGCCACCCCCGTTACTGTCATCCCCCACAAGAGTGGTTGGTACATTTGTTACAGGTGATGGACCTATACCCATCATAATCACCTAAAGTCCACAGCTTACATTACAGTTCACTTGGTGGTGTACATTCTGTGTGTCTGGACAAATGTAGAATGGCATGTATCCATCAGTGGGGTATCACACAGGGTATTTGCACTGCCCTGAACTTCCTCTGTGCTCTGCCTATTCATTCTTGCCCCTGCTCCAGCCCCCGGCAACCACTGAAATTTTTACTGTCTCCATAGATTTCCCTTTTCTAGAATGTCATAGAGTTGGACTCATGCAATATGTAGCTTTTCAGATTGGCTTCTTTCACTTGTAATATATATATTTGCCTGATTTTCAAATGTCTTTTGAGTCTCTTTTTTCCCCTCTTGCAATCTATTTGGTGATGACACCAGATTATTGGTGTAGTTCTTCCCCCTGTTCGGTGTTGATTTTCATCAAGGTTTTCTTTGAATCTAATGAGACAGTTATGTGGGGGTTTTGTCTTTCTTTTAATGTGTTAATGAAGTGAATTACATTTATGGAGAGTAATCTTCCTAAAACAAATTCCTTCATCCCATTTGCCTCCAACAGCTCCAAAATCCAAAGTCTTACAATAAAATCCAAAGTCTTGACCAGGGTCCACAACACCCAATAGGACCCACAAAAAGTCCCATTTACATCTACCTCTCTGACTTAATACACAATTTCCCCTCTTCCTCCCTCTCTTTTACCCACACTGGCTTTCTCATGGTTCCTCAGACATGCCAGGTTTACTCCCAAGCTTTGGTCCTTGTATTAGCTGTTCTTTTCTGGAATGTTCTTCCCTCTGATCTCTACATGGTAGCTTCCTAGCATCATTAAGTTCTCAGTTCAAAATCTCCTTCTTCAAAGAGACTTTCCTGGACCATTTGATCTAAAGTAACACCCCAGTTACTCCCACATCACTTGTTTTTGATAATCCTTATCAGTATGTGGAATTAATCTGTTCATTTATTTATTTTATTATCTCTCTCTCATCCTAACCCATAATGTAAGCTTTGAGCACGTTTTCGTTGCTTTATTTCTAATATCTAAATTGGTGCCTGGCACAGTGTAGGTCTTTAATAAACATTTGTTCTATCAAAATCATATTCTAGGAATTTGTCTATTGTCAGGTAAAGATATATAAGCCATATTAAACTGATAAAAAAAAAGAAGTATGTATCCAGGATAGAATTTTAATTTTGTTTAAAAAATGCATCTGTATGTCTGTCTGAATCTGAAGAGCCAGTTATCTGGAAGGACAGAAACAGAGTAACAGCAGTCACCTCTGGGTGAGCGAGACGATGTCTCTGATCGGTATTTACGTTCTTTTGCTTGTTTGACTTCTGCTTTTTTACTTCTTTGACGAGCACGTATAGCGTTCATTATAAGACAAAATTATCAAAGCAACCTTGTTATGATGAAAGGACAGACAAGGTTCTTCCTTTTACAAAATGCACAGTCTAGTTAGGAGCACACAAAAACCCCTCCAATAGCTCAAGAACACAGTTACATCAGCACATGCAATTAGACACATAGTAAGTGGGTGCCCAGCTCTACCCTGGGTGTCACAGGGAGCACAAGGACTGTCTCTGCATTTACCTAGTGTCCTGCCTTGTTCTAAAACAGGAGTTGTTGTGGCTCATGGGAAGATGCCTGTCATAGCATCCATTTAGGGAGCTGAGACATACACAAATGACAAGGCAAACTCTTACCCAGTGACAATTGCCTGGTGGCTGTATCTCGTCTAGTTTCACGTTCCCCTAGAACCTACCAAGGACTTACCTGGAACACTGGTGCTCACTGAATGCTACTCGGAGTACACAGCTCAGCGTTTGTGATATCACAATATGACCCTTGATCGAATGTCAAATGAAGTGAAATGGGGTATAGAGTTTCAGCTTTGCAAGATGAAAAACTTCCAGGGATCTGGGACACAACAGTGCGAATAGACTTAACCCTCCTGAGCTTCTACACTGAAAAATGGTTAAGGTGGTAAATTTCATGCTGTGTGTTTTTTCACCGCAATTTTTAAAGAGATGCCAAACAGAGTGCGTACAGATTGGTACAGACCGTAGTGCTGAAAGTGGTTAGCCCAGGACGGATCGCTGTGCACACAAGGGATCCGGGAAGACTTCAGGAGGAGAGACTTGAGCTAGCCTGGGAAAGAAGATTACAACTGACTTCCACGAAACAAAGGAAGGCAGTTCAGAGAGAGGGGCACGTCGGAGCCAGCACACAGGTGTATCTGGGGCCAGTGAATAAAAGGATGGCCTCTGACGAACTGCAAAGGGTTAAAGGAGGTCTGTCGCTGGAATAAGGGTGTGAAGGGGGTTGGGTGAGAACGTGGAAGGCCTCGGATGCCAGGCTGAGTCTGAACTCCAGCCTAGAGGCAATGAGGAGAGACGGAAGGTTTTAGATTTGGGAAATGATGTGATGAAAGGGGAATTTAAAAAATACTAATTAGCATTCAAATTAGAATACTATACACATTAATCTCAAACCTGCTGGAAGAGAAGAGAATAAGCAAGCACCCAAATCTCCTAATGTGACATTCAGATGACAGCTATCGCTGAGGCAGACCCAGAGTCTAGACCAAATAGGTCATCTGATTGAGCTTTTCAGGGAACAGAGACCCCGTTCCCCGCCACTACTGCGAAAAGATGGATTCTATCACTCTTGTCTTGTAAGCTCTTCCCAGAGGCTTGGAATCTCAAAAGCACCTTTTTCTTCCCAGCACTGTAATTAGCTAGACAGTGGGCAGCAGTGATTCCCTGACTAAAATGCAAAATATGAAGAAGGCTGGATTTAAAAAATGGGGCTCCCACACGTGCCAACAGGAGCAACTTGGCCCCAGGTGCCACGTGCCTAGGAAATACACAAATTCCCATAACTAGGAGGGGACGTGGAGGCCTCCTCCCAGGCACTGCCCGCTGGACCAGAAATGCGCAGGCTCTCCTGTACCTCCCATCCCTGCTAGATGACTTGTCCTTTCAGGAACTGGAGACCAGAGTGAGCCAAGGGCAATCATCCCCATAGAATAAGGGACAGGTGACTCCACTGGACCTGTCCACCCACAACTGTAATAGGACATTCCAGTTCTTTTATTGCAAAACAAGGAAAACATCAGAAGTTATGTCATTGACTAGTTAACAGATATGTAGCAAAAAAATCAGAAAAAGGATAAGCCAAAAAGATTAATAAAATAACATGCTAAAACATGACTATTATGTTAACAAATACAAACAGACTCACACTGGACATTCTATTTTGGAACCTGATTTTTTTTTTAACCGAACAATCTATTGTGTTACTTTGATGTCAATAAGTGAACTTCTGCAAAAATGATGTGTGATGGTTGTATGGTTATTCCACAAATATGGGGAACAAGGGAGGTCACAGTCTAGTCAACCAACATCCCACCATTGGATATCGAGGTGGTTCCCAATCTTTGGCTGTTATAAACAATACTAGATGATCATCAAGGAACTAAATAACCTCACCCCCAGGATCCTAACATTGTTGGTGGTGAATGAGTTAAAAATGAACGATAAAGTCCTACTTCAAAGGGAGACAGCTGTAATACCCACCACGAGAAAAGCTCCTGTCCCTTCAGATGAGGCAGGATGGAAGGGGGCAGGGAACAGCCATTCAAGGAATGACAGCAGTTAACACCAAAATGGTGGAAGATTCAACTCCCAGTTGGCCTTGAGGATTAAGATGGCAGGAAGTTCGACCTAGTACCTTGAGCTTCATTATATGCTCATTGTAACATATTAGCATGATAAATAACATGCCCAGGGGCCCCATGACAGTCCAAAGGCCAAGGCAGAAGGCCAAAGAGTGGGCTGTGGCCCAGTTCCTGGGAATCCCAGCCCTTTCCCCAGGGTGGTTGGAATGGTCCCACCTGTAGGCGTGTGAAGCTACAGAGCCCATAAAACCCAGCAACATCACGCCTGGCTGCCCTGTTTCGCTCCCTCCTCTTTGGAGAAGGCCTGCACTCTGTCTATGGAGTGTGTACCTACTTTTACTTTAACCTGAGCACCCAACTCACACACCTCGTGGCCTTTCTCTTGCCTTTTGAAACAGCCTACACTCCATGCAGTCTCTCTAAATAAATCTACCTTTACTCAACTGTGGCTCGCACTTGAATTCTTTCCTGCGTGAAGCCAAGGACCCAGACTTGGCGGGCCACGTCCCAGGGACTCAGCTGAGACCTGGAACCCGGCCCTCCTCAGGCCCCACATCCGTTTTTCCAGCATCACAGGGACCTGACTCATATCTCTTTTCTTCCAGGAAGGCTTCTTTTGACCAGATCTATCCAAAGTGCTTTCCCTCCCTCCCAAGTACTCTGATCTGCTTAACAGGCGCGCCTTTCCTCTGGCACTAAAACCTGCCTGGCCTTTGCCACGTGTCCCTTGTCTCTCCAATTATACCAGACGCTGCTTAAAGGGTTGAGTACATTCTTTGAAGTCCCAAAATAATGGCACATGTGATTAACACTCAATAAATATTTGTTAAATTATTTCGTTTCAAAGCCTGAGGGGAATCTGAAGGGAAATCCTTGAATTTTAATTAGGGCTTTTGGGTGATCACCGGGAATGAAGAATAAAAAAAAAAAGTTCCCCCAAAGGCACTGCTAGAGCTCAGCCCGCACCCAATGCCCCCTTTGACCGGCCTCACCTCCTGGGCCCTAAACACTGAAAACTCTGACAACTCAAAGAGCAGCAGGAATAAACGGAATGATCTTATCAAGACCATCAGACACACGGGCACACGGTCTGGCAACACCCCTCTAAGGGGTTAAGCAGTGAGCGTCCTCTGTCTCCAGCAGCACTTCCCGTGCTGCTCAGTGAGGGAGGGGGAAGAACAAAGGTCAACAAAACAGAGCTGCCCCAAAGGATAAGGGCAGACACCACGGCCTGATCCCTGGTGAAGGACAGACACAGCAGAGCTACTCTGCCGTATGGGGCGTCATCTGCCAAAGAGCAGAAAGAGATGGAAGCCAGCCCCAGAGCACGGGCCCTAGGAGGGAGCAAAGCCCAGGAAAAGCCAGCAGATGAATCCTGCTTATCAGGAGGGCAGAACTTCAAGCCTGGCCTGTCACGCCTGGAGCCGGGCTCCCTCTGAGTGGGCCTGGGGCCGGAGTTAATCCTTTCTGGCACTCAGCTGCTCTGAGCTCTGTCCCTCCAGGGAAATCGGGAAGCTTCTGCTGAACATCTGCTCTGCCTAAACCTGGGCTTAGAGCAGGGCGTGTGTGGGAAATACAGCAAGGGCCCTCTCTGTATCGAGCTATCATCTGGCGAGAGGGCTGAAGTTACAGATAGGATGAGGGGAAAAAAAACACCCTGTTTTTGTGTTGGTGGGCGGGGTTGGGGAGCAGAGAGTCAGGAAAGCCTGGGATCGGCACTCTCCGCCACCAGTGACAAATGACACAGCTTTGGGTAAATCATGTTAACGTCTTCGAGCCTCTAGTTTCTATGCTAGAAAAATGAGAGACCAATCCTAACGCTGCCCCCAGAAGAGCTACCAGGTCAGAACATGGTTCTGAAAAATCCTCAGAGGGCTGCAGAAACGCCTTCACTGGGGTCAACACTTACATATTTAGACCCAAAGCCAAGAGAGCCCTAGCACATATCTCAGCACGTAAGCCTGGGCTTGGGTCTCCTGGCAGACACACCCCAGGCCAGAGCCACACTGGATCTGCTCCACATCCAAACCGGGGCCCTACCCAGCTGGGGGACTGCCGCTTATGACAACCTGCCTCTCCTCTCCTCATCCCGCCATCGCCAAGGCTGTCTCTACTGGTGATGCAGTGAGAAGTGTCCCCCAAGGTGGACAGTCTCAGTTCACAAGAGGCCCAATGCCTGCTCCTGACAAGGCTGAAATCAGAATTATGAGCTAAGGGTTTCAAATCTGCAGAGATGGCTGAAAGCAAACAAACACCATCTACTGTCCAGAGCCAAAGAGACGTACTGTCACTTGACATGTGGAGTAAGACCACAGAATTGTAGGAATGGGGGAAGCCAGGAAGAGGAGTTAAGACAGGAGAAAGAACTTGCTCAAATCTGCAACTCCAAGAAGGGTTCTAAACTTTCTAAGTCTCAGCGTGACCTGTGATACCCCACATCACACCCCCGACACCCTACTGTTTCCACACAGCTCTTCTGCCTGAGTTCAGACCCATCACCTGCTGACAGGGTCACACCTCAAGCATCCAACCCCATGGGGCCTTTTCTGACATGTGAGGGCAATGCTCACCCTGTGGGGAACGGGAGCTGGTGGATGAATGCTCCAGCCTCGCATCCTACCCGCAGACAATTCCACAGGGCACTCTGCAATTCTCAGGAAGTCCTGGTGGAAATGAGTCCCCATTGCACACACCAGGAATCTTAATACTACCCTGTCGTGGGAGCTTCCCCTCCTCTCCTCATTCTTACTTTTACTGCTTCCTCATTTTTTTACCACTTCCAGGGATTTCATCACAAATAAACTGTACCCGAGTCCTCGTATCAGGTTCTGCTTTCAGGTAAACCCAAATCAAGAACATCACTAGAGAATTTGGAGCTTACAAGCTGGTTAGAGGGTTCTGTGGTGACCTGGCATCTCGTTTTTCAAGGGATGCTGTGTTACCGTGAAAAGCTTTCTTGGTAATGCCCGTGGCTCTCTGCTCATCCGCCAGGTCCGATTACTCAGCTCGACGGCAAATCTAGCTTGTCACTGCCCTATCCAGCAAGGCTTGTGGGAAAAGGGAAGGGACTGAGAATTCTCAGCTGGTGCCCTGTGGCTCTTTGGAATCACTGTTTAAGAGGCAAGGTTATTACACAACCTCAGTTTCATCCTCCCCACAGCATCCTGTCCCATGCTGAGCTCCTCCAAACATCGCCCCCTCCTGGACGAACCAGCAATCTTTTGCCAGAAGCATGATTTCGTTTTCGAAAAAGGAGGAGAGTCCTAGGAGGGAAACCATCCAAACTACATGGGAAATACACACTTTGGAGCTGAGGGTGTGCGCAGCGCCATTCTGTACCCACCTGAGGGAGCCTGGGCAAAGGTGACGCGCACGTGCACCACACACAAGCCTCCACAGACTCAGGAAAATACACACACACACACACACACACACACACACAGAAGAAAAAACAATATGAAAGTACTAGCCAGAATTCCCTCCGAGTAATGGGATTACAGGTCATCTTTATTCTTTTCATTATACTCTTGTGTATTTTCTATAATAAATGTGTAATACTCTTAAATTTTTAATTATGAAAGAGTAAGACTTGTCCTTCCACATTATACCTGCAGAGCCCTAAACATGACTTATACATGCCCACTACTTTAGCCTGGACAACGGCAGGTCTTCTGTTGGGGGGTTCTTCGACAAGACGTGGAAACAAAAATGATCATTATCCAGCATGTTCTCCCTCAGTAACTTGATCTTTCAGAGGAAGTGAAGCACAGAAATACAAGTCCATTGTCTACACACCTCTGTGTCTGAACCCTGACATTTCCCATCACCACCTCTCTTTGCTTCCAGCTTCTGTGCCACCTGCCCAGCTCCCCATGCTGAAGAGCCTCAGGGAAGCTGGCTGAGCATCCCGGCCACCCCAGGGACTTGGGCATCTTGCTGAACAGCAAGGGGACTGAAAGGCAGCTGTCAGTGAGCTTGGGGGCCCGTGAACCAAGCCAGTAGTTAAGTAGGCGTGAGAACCCATCAGCTGGAAACACCGAAGGCGGGCAGGCAGGCAGAATGATTCTGGGTGAAGGAACATTGTAAATGTTGTCACCCAAAATAGAGCTGAGCTGAACTTGGCTCCCAGGCACTGCCAGCCTCCTTCCTGCTCCCTGTTGGCTCCCTTCCGAGCCCTCGGAGATGCTCCCCAGGCGCCACCTCCTCCTCCCTGCCACCAGGATTGGCTTGGTCTGTACTGCTACCCAATGCTGGAGGTGGACAGAGGAGCAGCTCTGACCTGGAGCTCCAGGAGTCAGCCCTGGGGACAGGCTCAGTTCCTCCTGGCCCAGCAACCATTCATGCGCTATAGCCAGATGTCAGGGAACTGAGTGGGGTCAAAGGCAGATCTACCAGGGTGATAACATGGACTTCCTGATCTCTACCATCACCTCTAGGCTCCGCCCTCACCTCTCCTGCCACCATGACCTCCAGCCTTATGCTTCTTTCTCTGTTCTATGAACCATCCCATCATCCAAGTTAGAAATTGCAGCATTATCTTCAATAAATCCTCTCCTACCCCCAGAGTAATCATTCACTCAGACGGACTGACTCTCCCTTCAAACGTTCTCCAGTTCATCACCTTTCCTTTTCACAGCTTCTCTTGTACTTCAGGACTTTGTCGTCTGTTCCCTGCCTTACTCCAGGAACTTCTGAACTGCTCTCTGTGACTCCAATCCTTTCTAATTCTATCATCAGATCTGATCCAACAGCACATGTGATCACTTCAATCCCCTCTTCAAAAACTTTTCAGCGGCCCCTCACCACCTACAGAGTGAAATCCAAACTCTTCAACATAGGACCCAAGGTCCTTCACTGTCTCACTGTGACCCACTTTGCTAGCCTTGTCTTTTGCCTCTTCCCTGCCCTCATGCACTGTGTCCTAGCTACATCAGACCTCTCTGAGTTCCCTGCATTTTCCAGACCCCACGTGTTCAGGTGACACCTTGGACATGAACACTGTTGCTCCTGCTCTGCTGGGAACCCCTCCCTCCTGATCTCCCGTCAGCATCCATGCCTTTTGTTTGGCACTTGCTCATGCAGTCAGGTAGAACTTGTTTTCCTTTGCATCATCACAATCCTCTGCATGGCCTAGAAGAGCATGAAAGAAAAAACTGTCTTCATATTTGTTTGTACCTACCACTGTGCCTGCTACTTCACAGCTTATGGTGATCATCCCACTAGTTATCTTTTCACATGGGTGTCTTGTTACCCCAACCAAATTATAAGCAACTTGAAGATACAGGCCATGTCTTAAATTTCTTTTCACCTGCCTAAACATATAGCATAGTGCCTTGTATACCTCCTAAAGCAATTGATAAATATATACCCCAATTATAAAAGCACACACTGATTCATTTCACAAATATTTATTGGGTACCTGCTATTTGCCAGGCACTATTTTAAATATAAGAAATGTGACAGAGAACACAAAGAACTTAAATCCATGTCCTCTTGGAGTCTATAATTCTTGTGGAAGAAAACTGACAACATTTATAAGATAAATCAGTAAAATAAATGGTATTGTTAGATAATAATAAGAGTTAAGGCGAAAAATAAAACAGAAAGAGGGATACAGAGTAATAGGAGTTGCATTTTTAGATAGGATGGCCTGAGAAGTCCTCACTGAGGTCACACCGAGGAAGGGACATTTGAAGAGGTGAAGGCAGTAAGGGAACAAGACAAGCAGATTTGCAGGTGAAGCACATTCCAAGTAGAACAAACAAGAAATACAAAGGTCCGGAGGCAGGAGCACGTCTGACAAGTTCAGAAAAGAGCAAGGAGGGCCGTATAGGATCAAATGGGAGAAATGGGGGGAGAAGGTAGGAGCTGGGGTCAGTGGGGGAACTGACCAGAACATACAAGTGGACCTTGAGTCACCCTACTTTGGATAAGAAAGAAAGCTCGGTGAGGCTTTGAGCAGGATAGCCACCTGAGCTGACTTTTTTTTTTTTTTGGTTCAACTGGCTGCTGTGTTCAGAACAGACCAAAGAGGGGTAAGAGTGGGAGCAGAGAGATCAATTTGAAGGCTATTAAAACAACGAGACAAGAGCTAATGGTGGCTTGAATCAAGTGGATAATTGGGGAGATGATGAGAAAAGAGGAGTTTATCGTTGATGGACAAAATTGCCTGGATGTCTCTTGTAATCATCTCCAACTCAAAAAAAGGCAAGACCAGTTGTTCAGATCAAAATTTGTGGCACCATTCTGCACCCCCCGCCACTCCACATCCAATCTTTCACAAATCCTGTACATTCTCCCTTTAAAAGAGATCCAGAGCCCAACCACTTCTCCTCACCTCCCCAATTATCCACTTGCTCCACACCATCATTATCTCCTCCCTAGTTGTTATAATAGCCTTCAAATAAACGAGGTAATTTCCTACTTTTGATAATCCTACCATGGTTATGTAACGTGTTGGTATCATGGGAAGCTGAGTGAGAGGTGCATGGGAACCCTCTGTATTATTTTTGCAAGTTTTCTGGGAGCATAAATAGGAAACCAATACACAGGTCTAAGGGCAAATATAGATCATACTTTGGAAAGAGCTACTGCTCTTAAATGAAGACTTGATTAAGGAGTAATACATTTCACCAAGATTATGTCTCTAGCTCCACCTTACAGTAGATAAAATATGTGGAATTCATAAATGCAGAAGGCACAGAGGAAACAGAAATCGCCATCAGGCAAATACCACAAACAACTGTTGCAAACAGGATCCGCCCAGGGATGCTAGAAGCAGCGTCGAAAGTTAGAAGGGGAAACGGATTTACATAGTTTCAATGCATGTCCTCTGAGACAGTTATTAACTATAAAGGGAGGGACAGTAACTTTACAATGGGGCAATTTGGCAGACACCACCTATCCAAGTCACCAAGGTTGTCATTGCCAGGAAGATTCCCTGAGAAGCACACAACCTCATTTCTGTGGCGATTTTGTCAAAAAGGTATAACCTCGCTTCAATAATGAGAAAACATCAGACTAATCCAAACTGAGGTTCACTCTTTAAAACAACTGAGCCACACTCTTCAAAAGTGTCAAGATCGTGAAAGGCAAGGAAAGACTGAAAAACTGTTACCGATTATAGAGGAAATGAAAGCAGAAAAACAACGAAATGTAACGTGGGATCCTAGGTAGGCCCGGGGATCAGGAAAGGGACGTGAGCGGAAAACTGACGAAATTCAAATGAGGCCTATAGTTTAGTTAATAGCACTGTGCCAATGTTAATTTCCCGGTCTCAATCCTTTTACTATGGTTATGTAAGATGTTAACATTAGGGGAAGTTGGGTGAGGAGGGTATGGGGACTCTCTGTCCTATTTTTGCAAATTTTCTATGAGTCTAAAATTAGTTCAAAATTAAAAATGAAAGAAGAAAGACTATGTCTCTAGATTCACCACTGATTAAACATCACCCCACAACTCCAGGCACCTTTCCCTCAGTTCCACGTGTAAATCCTGCTATGCTCTAGGAAATGTACCATTGGGTGAGCTTCTCCAAAAAATATCTATTAGGCCTTGAGCTCCTTAGGGCTGGAAGTCAGGATTTGAAAGGAAAGACTCCAAAGGTTTAAATACCTTTCTTCTCATGGATGAGAATTCCTTCTGTGAACATCAAAGGACCTGATGATAGATCTGAAAATGCCATGAGTGAGCAGCAGTTAGCACTGGGGCCCTCCACCTTCAGTTCCACTGGCCAGAGAAAGGCGGTCAGGAACTAGAAGCTGGTGCTCCCCAGACACAGTCACCGCAGTAGCATGGCAAGGCCAGCACTGATCTTCCCCCCAAGTCTCTGCCTCCACAGGAAAGAAGCAAGCACCTGGTTCTCAAAATCTGTTCCTCTGACCACATCACTGCCTGCCTCTGTTTATCTCCCATTCCCCACAGTGACTGCATTCCTGGGCAGAGACAGCCATGGCAGGAATGCTTCTGGTCACAAAGACAAGAAGGGCCATCAAGGTCATTTCTACAACCACACAGACCCAACACCTCAGGTACCATGTACTCACTCCACTGCCCGGTCTGTCCCCAGCACCTCAGGCATCTTAGGCTCATGCCAAGGTGAGACGCTACGCCTTGGGCATGCTGCTTTCACCAAGGGTGCCAAGAATGCATCCAGGAGCCTGGGGGCCAGAACGGTGCAGGCAAGGGGGGGGCGCGGAGCACTGACTCCAGCTAGACTCCTCGCCAACTCCACCCCCGATAGGACTCCAAGCCTTCCACACTGGCTCTAGGAGACCAGATGCCAAAGATGTCTAGGGCAAAGCCTCTGAAGACCAGTGGCCCCTTAAGAAAACCAGTTAGAAAAGGGCCATTAGCACACACTGCCCCATTCCTGGGGCCAGGCTAAAAGCAAAGAAATCCCCCAAAGCATGACCTGCTCAGGGCCCTTGAGTCTTGATCTGAGTTCTGTCAGTAATTCTAAAGTGTGTCTGTCACTCCTCCTGGTCAGTTCATGTTCTGCCCAGCTGTACCACGAGAGCAGGCAACCACTGTGCTTTGCAGGGCTCTAATGCACTATTGCAAACAAAATGGGGGTTGACCAGCTTCAGGAGAAGCCAGGGGTGAGGAAGAAAACTTCTGAGTACAGACTGCCCCAATGTGGCTCTCTCATACACTGCTGGTATGAAATGGCACAGCCATTCTGGAAGGCAGCTTGATAATATGTGCCCAAAGCCTTAAAAATGTCCCCATCCTTTGACCCACCAATTCCACTTCTAGGTATTATCTGAAAGAAATCAGAGTTGCACACAAAGATTAATGGCCAAGGTTGCCATCCCAGTATTAACTCCAGTAGTAAGAAATTGGCTACAGTAAATGTTGCACAACCCAAAGTTGGTTAAATAAAATATAGGATCTTTAGAAGATGGCCTTCTATGTATCCATTAACAATCATATTTTTGAAGAATAGTTTGCTATATATTATGATATGATCCTGAATTCGTGTGTATGTGCTATGGGGGAGGAGGGGTTATGCAATTTTAAAATGCGGGAGGAAAATACACCTAAATAGAAGTTATCTCTAGATGGTTGAGATGCTGACAGATCTTTGGATTTCCTTCTTTAGGCTTTTCTGTTGCTTCTAAACTCTCTTCAACAAACATATATTACTATTTTAGTAAGGCAAAGAGCCCCCATTTTATAGGTGAATAAACAGAGATCTAGAGAGCCTCATTAACTTGCCCTGGGAGCGTCAGTGAGTCAGAAGTGAAACCAAAAATAAAGACTGTGGTTCTCAAAAGCCTTGCTCATCTCACAAGCTGCCAGTGTATGTGTGCAGCGGTAGTTCGAGGACAGTGGTTCTTAACTGGGACGATTTTGCCCCCTAGGGGACAGTTGGCATGTCTAGAGACATTTTTGTTTGTTGTAACTGGGGGAGGGGGCGCTACTGCTGCTAAACATCTAACTGTGCACCAGGCAGCACCCCGCCACAAAGCAGTATTTGGCTCAAAATGCCCAGAGTTAGAAGCCGTGCTCTGGGAGGAGGGAGTCTCTGATGGATCCCCCCACACTGGACTTTGAAAGAGCTCAGGTGGCTCAAAAGGACCCCAGGAACCTCCCACCGGCTTCACATCCTGTGTGAGCGGGACTGCCTTCTGCTGCAAATAGGGCCTACCTTGGCAGTTAACGGGCCCCAGGGTGTAAGCACCAAGAACTTTAGTACTTACATTAAGCAAGCTTTCTCTTCCAACGGGGGAAAAGGAAATTGTTCATTGCACGCACAAGCCATAGAGGACACAAACAGAACACAGCTTAGGATCAAGAACTCAAATAGAGGAGATACACCAAAGCCGGGAGAGGGAACGGCGTGCTGACGAGTCACGACACCAGCCAGACCGAGGGGCAGGAGGCCTGTCTGCACATCCTTCCCCTGCATTTTCACTTCTGGCCCCTCGAGAGTCCTGGGTGGCCATGCCAGACTTAGCTTCCTTCCAAGTACCTTTAGAGTAGGAGAAAAGGATAAAGCCCCACTCAAACCCTGAGAAAGATGCTTTTCCCTCTCGAAAACTCTCTCCTCTATCAAAGGAGCCATCCGTTTGGACTTCTCCATGGGTTTCCAGGGGTGACGGATGTGATGCCAACATTTCTTGTGCCCTTGGCCTGACTTACAACTCCCAGGACTCAAGAGCTGGAAAGAACTTTGAAGCCCCGGCCCCTTTACAGATTAGGAAACGAAGCCCAACAGCCACGACAGCCAGCGCCTGAACCCAGGCCTTCCATTCTCTCGATTCCTTAACAGCATCTCAGTCACCAGGAAGGCCGGTGCGGTAGGGCCACAGCCACCAGTCCTGTCGGAGGTAGCATCACTCTCGCCTGGTATTTCACAGGAGAACACGTATGGGGGACCCATCCAGAAATGCATACTGTCACCTGTGTATCCCACTTGGCTGCAGCCACTGAGGACAAGCTCAGAGTCTGTGCACAAGACGCAGGGGAAAGTCAGAGCTGTCCCACAGCAGGTGTACATACCTTGGTAGGTGACACACCAGTAGTAGTGTTGCCATTGCCAGATCCTTCAAGTAGCATGATAAACCTTATTTTCAACAAAAGGGCTCTGTTCCTGCTGGGTTTGCCGCTGGCCCCTTTCACTGGCTAGTTGACTACACAACAAGTAGGCCAGAACTGTCTCTCTCCCACGCACAAGGGGCCGTGTCTCATTCATGCTGGATCAGTGCAGCCAGAACCCTCGGTGATCTGGTGGGGGGAACCCCAAAAGCATGATAGATTGGTGCTCTCCCAGGCGGTCCTCCAAGACTTGTTCATTGTTGTCTAAATAGCCCTTGAATCTGGCCCGGCTTCACAAGACCCACTGCCGCTGCCTTGGTTCAGGCCCTCCTATCCACTAGAGGGCACTCTCTGTCACCAGCCTCTCCCGCTCCCATTTGTCCAGCACGCAGCCATCACAGACCAAAAAACAAATCAAGTCACTTTGCTACATAAAAGCCTCCCAGGGATTTTCTCTTTACAAAGAAGAAAGACCAAAACTTCTCAACACAGCACGCCAGACCCTCTTCAAAGGGCCACAGCCTATCTGAGCAGCAGTAGCTTCCACCACTTTGGACACACATTATTGCCTGTGTTACTCTCTCTTCCTGAAATACTTCTGTGCCGCCTTCTCTTAGTTGCTCCTCCTCTCACTCTGGCAAACTCCTTTTCCTCCTTCAGGGTTGTGGGAAGCAGCATCTGAGATGGCCCTCAATGATCCTGCCTCCTTATATTCCTGCTCTTAAACAATGTCTGCCCCTTGAGTGTGGGTTGGGCCTACTGACTCACTTCTAATAAATATAATAGGGCAAAAGAGATGGGGAAAGGTGTTGGGGGCAAGGATTAATTAGGAGTTTGGGATTAGCAGATGCAAACTATTACATACAAAACAGATAAACAACAAGGTCCTACTGCATAGCACAAGGAACTATATTTAGTATCTTACAATAATCTATAATGAAAAAGAATATATATGTATATGACTGAATCGCTATGCTGTACACCAGAAACTAACACAACATTGTAAATCAACTATATTTCAATTAAAAAAAATTAAAAATATCCAGAATCCAAGCTCTTCTCCCCACCTTTGCCCCTGCAATACACTGAGTCCATCATCTCTCAGCTGCAGTCACCTCCTGACTGGTTTCTCTGTTTTCATCCTTGCTCCTGAAAATCTGTTCTCAACACAGCAGACTCTGATCCCTCTCAAATATAAGTCAGATTCTATTACTCCTCTACTCAGAACCCTCCAGTGGATCCTTTTTTCACTAAATGAAAAAGTCAAATCTTCACAGTGGCCTGCTGGCCCTCCATGACTGACACCCATTGCTTCACTAAACGCAGCTTGTTCCACTCCAGACATATCAGCCCTTTCGCTATTTCCCAAACATGCCAGGCATGCTTCCACCTTGGGGGAATTCCCTCTGTCTGAAATTCCTTTCACCAGGGCTTCCTCATGGCTTTCAAGTCTCTGCTCTAATGTCTATTTGTAAATTAGGTTTGTCATAACCAGCCTATATAAATCACAAACCACCCCCCTATACTCTCTTTACCCCTTCCCGTTCTTTCTTTCTTATCACAGTATTTACCACTTCTAAACACTATTTAATTTACTTATTTATTACGTACATTCCATATTATTAGTCTCACCCATTAGAAAGCAAGTTCCATCAGGGCAGAGATTCTGTTTGTTCAGTATTCCAAGCGCCTGGAGGAAGTCTTGGTCTATAGGAGGAACTCAAATATTACCGACGGAATGAATGAATAAGCCCAGCACAATACCTGGCACATAACAGACACCTACCAAAAGTTTTATAAATGAGTAAATGAATAAATGAATGGTCCATTGATCACTAAGCTGTGACTTCCCATGGGCAGGGATGTGACTTATTCATCTTTGTCTCCTCAGTACCCAGGACAGTCATGGAGATTCAATAAATGTTGGTTAAATTAAAAAAAAAAACCAAAAAAAGGAAAAACCCAACACCTGAACATGAGTGAGATGAGGCCAGACATGCGAGGGGCCAGCATTCTAAGGTTCATATGCCAAGTGTCCTGTTTCCCTCCGTGGCCACTCCCAGCCTGAGCTTTCCATTTCTTGATCTTTCAGGATGGAATTCTCAATGACTAGAATGAAGAGGTCAGGTAAACGTGATGGAGGAAGGGCCACCTTACTGCAGAAGGGCTTCCTGCCGGCCTTACCGCCAGACCACGTAGGTAGTGTTTCCAGATGGGCGCACAGTGAGTCCATAAGTAACAGATGCAAACAAGGCTCCCTTAGGCTTTAGATTCAATGTCAGGCTTCCAGGCCCCAAATTCTGATAACCTAGAAACTGGAAAATCAAGTTACTTCAACAAACACCCTTGTGTTCTCCTTTCTCACATCTCAGTGGGTGAGGCTGGCATGGGCTCAGATGCCTTTGCAGCCCATCATTCATTTCTAACACTGGAGAAGGTGGGGGTGAGGAATGACTCCTTATGCTGCCGTTGCGGGGTCGGCTGCCCCTACCTGCCACATCCTCAAATCTGGGAGGGAGCAATCGGCCTTCCTGCCTCCAGAGCCCTGCCTGCAGCTGGGGGTCCCATGCAAGAGATGCAGGAACGGGGTGGTGCAGGAGAGATGGTGCCAACCTGGAAGCTGGGCAGGAGGAAGGAGAATTCTGCTACTAACGCCTTCTATGACCTTGGGCAAGTGATTTCATTCTCTGGGCCTTAGTTTCCTCGTGTTTCAAAGGAAGATTTTGAACCAGATAATCTAACTATGTGATTGTTATCAAAAGGAAACTATTAAAAAGTTAAACTATTATAAGCTACTGTAATTTGACAATTTGAGAGGACAGCATTGCACGCATACACCTCCCTGCAAGTTCATCTCACCCCACCTCCTCCCTGTCATTCATTCATACAAGTAAACAATCCTGGTGCCAACTAAGGGCCAGGCATTGTGCTCGGACTGGCGTCCAGCTGTGACTATGGCAGACACAGTCACTGCCCTCAAGAGCCTATGGTCTAGCAGGGAGACAGCCATCTGACATCCAACAATGTTTCAGTTAGGACCATGAACAATTCGACAGAGGGTGGTAGTGACGCTGTGAGCAGATATAACACAGCTCTGGCCTGGTCTGGGGTTTCAAAAAGCCTTCCTGAAGGAAGTAACATCGGAGCTGAGCTCAGAAGAACAGATAGGAATGAACTAAGTGAGCAGAAAGGGCATCTGAGAGACCAAAAAGAGCACATACAAATGCCCGGGGGCAGGAATCTAATCTTGTCACGGCCAGTGTGGCCCACATGCTGAGTGAGGACCAGGTGGGCAGAAAGGACACTGAGGAAGTCATCACAGGTGAGACCACACAGGGCCTTACAAGAGGGATGTGGTCTTAACATAAGTTAAAGCTAATGAAAGAGATTGGAGTGGAGTAGGGGTGGCAGCATGTGAAAAGCTCAGTATATGGAGAATGAATTCCAAGGGGTACAAGTCAATATGAAAAGGCCAGTAATGAAACTACAGTGAAACAGGCTAAAGAAGATCAGCATTTGACTGGGTGGTATCAGCGGAAAAACAGATAAATTCAAGAGAGACTTAGGAGATAAAAGTGGTAAGATGAGGGGGGAGAGGGGGGTGGGTAAGAAAGAAGAAAGTACCAAAGTGGTTAAATTAGGGAGCACTGTCAGAGGACCAAGTCTGGAAAGGGGGTGACATTATTAGTTCAGTTTAGAACATGCTGAGTTGAAGAGAGCCGTGAGATACTAAGTGCAGAAGATGAATAAGAAGGTGAATGTATAAATCGGGAGCTCAAAGGTCTCCAATGAAAGAACTAAAGGCATGGACTTGAGAATTTTCATAGACACAGTGAGTGAAGCCATGAAAACTGCATACAGAGAGCGTCTAGAAGAAATAAAGAGAACCTAGGATGGAGACTTGAAGAAATCCCACATTTAAAAATTGAGTAGGTATAGCTGAATTGCTTTGCTGTACATGTGAAACTAACATTGTAAATCAACACTTTAATAAAAAAAAATTTTCAAAGTTGAGTAGGGAGGAGAGAGCTAAAAAAGAGAGAATGTGAAGGATGGTCAGAGAGAAGGAGGAAAACTAAGAGTTTGACATAGTGGCAGCCAAGGGACCAACACAGTTCAAGAAGTCGGGATTAATCAATAGTATTAAAGTGCTGAGAGATGAAGTAAGATGGGGAATGAAAGATGCACATGAGAATTAGGGGCTTGGAGCTCGCTTACAGTAGTTCTGCTGGAGGGGGAATCACAGAAGATGCCCATGGGGGTGTGAGAGGGGAGAGGTCATGAAACAGAGGCAAGATGTATAGATGGTTCTTTCAAGAAGTTTGGGAAAGGGGAGAGATAGGTGGGTGGTGATTGAAGACGGGAGAGAATTGAGTATGTTGAGAAATGGATAGAAAGGATTTAGTAGAGATGAAGACAGAGGAGGGACTAGAGAAAGAAAAGTCGATAGTATCAGGGTCCCGAGAAGGAGGGAAGGGAAGGGCCAGACTCCAGGGCAGAGCTGGAGGACAGGGTTCAGGCAGCAAGACAGCTCTCTGTGCATCAGAAGAGGGGGGGAGCACAAGGGGGAGAGTGTATAGTTCAATGGTAGAGTGTGTGCTTAGCAAGCACAAGGTCCTGGGTTCAATCCCTAGTTCCCCATTAAAAATAAATAAATAAACCTAATTACCTCCCCCCCACCAAAAGAAAACCCAAAACAAACAAACAAAAAAAGAACATACAAAGTCACAAAGCTCACTCTGCTAATGTTTTCCAGAGAAAACCTCAAAATCTACAGGCCCGTGTAGTCTTGGTGAACAGTGTAGATCCCAGGAAGCAAACAGCCCCTGTGGGCCCCACCCTGTCACCAAGAACAAATCATACCCCTCCTCTGCCCGGATCCTAAGTCAGAACCTCCTGAAGTGGGAGCTGCTTCCAGCCCCACTGTCTGCAGATGACGGGATAGGATCTCAGGTAGAAGGCCCAGGCGTAACCAAGTCAAACCTGGGGACACGACTGAAAACAGCCACGAAGTAGAAGAGAAGTCACAAAGGGGCGGCACGCAGACAAGGCACCAGCTGGGTGTGTTCGGAGGGATAAACAGCCCCACTCTTGCACGCAGTGACTGTGGAAGGGGACAGAGGCTGTCTTGCTGTCTAACAGACTAAGCTCTTATTTTACTCGTTTCAGTCCTTCGTGAGATGCCTCCCATGTCCCTGCCCAGGCACCTAACCCACAGCTCTCCCAAGCCTGGAATCTGAAACAGCCTCTCCAGTTCACCGTCTCATAACCATGGCTGTGACTCTGGGGCCAGAACTCAATCAGCATCTTTCAGTCCAAGTGCCCGCCAAGGTCACAGGAAGCAGACCAAAACACAGAGGCTGCCAAATCCCAGGTCATCACTTGACCCCTGCAGATCCAAACCAACACACCCCTGCTCCTAGCAGTCCAGGTCCCACACCCCCAATTTGCTTTTTTGTCAGCCCTTTGGGCACACCTTCCCTGGATGTAAGGAGGATACTCATTTATGGTGCCAGTGCTTCTAACAAAACTCATCCCTGAGGGAAAAATCAGCAGAATAGCTTGATTCCACATGAAGAGCTGTAAGGAACCCATTTCAGAATGCCGCCTCCTGAGTCCCTGTCGCCTAGAGTCTCCAAAGCACTGGGAAAGACAGAAGGAGAAGAAAAGGCAGGGAATCACAGGGAGGTGATAACTGACACTTAGCAGACTGTCTATAATAAGCAAATGACATAATAGAAATAAACACAGCTTTGGGGAGAGGTGCTGCAAGCACTGCCCTCGGAGGCCCAGGGGCTCTGGGGAGTCGTGCTGGGCTAGAAACCCGGTTATTTCTAGGGCACCAAGTAGCACTTGACCTGAATCAGGAGCCTCTGGAAGCAGAGGCCAGAGGGCCAATCAGAGGCTGAGAAATACGGCACAGCTCCAGCCAGGGGCCTCAGTCACCGGCCTACTTCCAAGGTTGGGTAGGGGAAAAAACCACAGAGCTCTTCAAAGAACCCGGGCCAGCCATCTCTGGAGTCTCCACGTTAGCCTGGAAGGGATGCTGGGGTAATCAGTAAGAGGCTTATCACTTCTCTTTGTTTTCAGACAGGCTCTGCCTAGAAAGCATGGGTCCAAATGAGCCCCATCCCTTATAAGTAGTGTGGCCAGCTTAAAACTCACCTAGTCGTTTGGAGCCTCAGGTTCCTAGGTGTAATGTGGGGAAGGGAAGGCCCCCCTGTCCTCAGTCATTGTGAGAACCAAATGAGGTAATGTCTGTAAAAGGACATGCTCAGTAAATGGTAGTGCCTTGTCCTTACCCTCCTTTACCTGAGGATTTACTTTCATAACTACAAGTTCTTAGTCGACAGTCCCTGAACCTACGGTGGGGATGGAGGGGAGTGGCGGGGAGGGGGATAGAGGTCGAGGGGGGAATGGAGGGCGGGCAGGGGGTGGGCTCAGAAGGCTCTTTACTATTCAAGGTGAAAAGTCCACACCCAGGTATTCAATAAGAGATTGAAACAAGAACTGGTCCTAGGAAAGAAGCTCGGAATTTGCAGTTGAATCTGAAGAGCTTTCAAAAGGTAAAAGAAAACAAAAACAGAATTCATCCTGAAGGGAAGCTTCTCGGCTGGTGTGGGTTGTCCTGTCACTTGGAGGGTTTATGTTAGGGGCTTACAGCACAGGGATCGCAGACCCAGCTCCTCACCTTCTAACACCCCCCGGGGCCAAGACAGTCAAATCCGCGGTAATACGAACTGTCTGTTAACCAAAATGCATCTCGCCTTCCACTTTTAGGTAGAAGCAAGAAATGATGACAAAACTGTCATTAGAGATTTTTTTTTAAAAAAAATCAACAGGCAGGATATGTCCCAAGATCAAGATGTATATATCAAACCAAAGTTCTGCTTCCAGAGATCTGTGCTAGGAGAAAAGATGACGGTGACACATGACAAGTTATTCAAGGACAGACTGACTTCTACAATTACTGAGGCAGCAAAATACCCCCATGCGTTTTAGCAAGATCTTCTCTCACAAAGGTTGAGATAAAAGAGCTTTTCATGTAGAGAAAAGAGAGTGTGTATATGTGGCCCAGCTAGCTCCAAGAAAAAAATTAGCTGATGTTATCACATCTACTATGCCATCCGTGGAAAGGCACAGCCAAATTTCAGAGCTGTTAATGTACAGCGTTGGGGGAAGTGCATCATGCAGCCAATGACAGGAGTACACCTGCCTGAGGAAACATTCTATGCCCCCTCTGTGGCCTTGCTTTGTAAGTCCTTGGCAGAGGGGCTAGGAAAAGGTTATGCAAAAGGTACTCTCAGAGCATTTATTTTTAAGAGTAAGCAAGCTGGTTAGTCGTTGTTAGAATAACAGCACACTCCGATAGCGCACTTTGCAATCTCGAAGCACTTTCACAGACGTGATTTCCTCTAAGCCTCACAATATCCCTGCTAGGTAAGAAAAGCAAATACCACTAACCTTCTGTTTCAGTTAAAAAACAAACAACAACAAACAAACAAACAGACAGACAAACAAACAAAAAGGCTTGCAAAGGTCAGCTGCCCTAAGGTCACAGAGCTAATAGATAGTAAACTGGAATTTAAAGTGACATCTCTCTCTCAGCACTATGTTCTCTGTTTTATGGGATGAAGTCTGATGTTAGGACCATTCCAGCATGTCCCCTGAAGAAGTCCAAGAGCAATGACCCTTAAAGACTTGAGGGGTTATAGAATACTAGAATGCCCCATGCTTTGCCTCTCCTCTGGAGGTCATTGCCCATGACCAAGAGAGCAGTCTCAACCAGTCAAGCTTCACACCACACTAGGATTCCCTGAATATCATCTCTGCACCCAAAACATGAGCATGGTCTTGTGTCTTGTTAATTTCTCCTTCCATCTGGGCAGAAGCGTCCTAGGACTCCTGTCTTCATCTACTTAGGGAACGAAGATGATGTAAACTTCATTTACCCCAGATGGCTGGGAAACCCTTGAAGAGCAAAGACAGAGAATCAGAATGGTCTCCCCATCTAGGAGAGGAACCACCACATCCCGTGAGCCAACAGGCTTTATTTTAGGATACATTTAGGCTCACCCCAAAGTAAGAAGAGCCTAGCTATTTGCATGCATAAAACAAAAAGCCCTCCACTGTCCGCTTCCTATAGTCAGCCCTCCAAGAGTCCTCTGCTGTTAAGGCATTCGCTGCCCCCATCTCATATGCACGCCATGAACTCACGAGTCCACATCTCATTTGGATCCTCTCACATCGGCTTCAGCCCTCTACCAAGGGAATCTCAGCCTTCTCTCCCACTGCTTCTCCTTCATGCTTTATGTTGCAGCCTAACTAAACCACTTCCCAGCCTAGTTCAGGTCAAACATTCACTGAGCTAGGTACTACACTGTGTGCTGATTCCAAAATACGTTTTGAATTTTCTTTCTTCTGTGATTTTATTCAAGCTTTTATCTCTACCATGAATGACCTTTCCCTACCACCAACTACCAAAGTCCAACTTGACCCATCTTTCAAGGTCTATCTATAGTTCCATCTCCTTCTCCGTGCAATCTTCTGATGTCTCTAACTGGATATGTATTTGTCCTCCCTCTCTCTTTCTTGAAGTGCTAGCCTCTCTCGTAGCACACAATGCAGTACTCTTACCAACAATTTAATAATCTGCCATTCCTGAGCTAGAACTTTACAAGCTTTTTGGCGCTATATCCATTTATGTACTCATTTTTAGCTTTCCTGCAAAGAGTTCTGCACAAAGGAAGCACCCTACAAATATTCGATTTCCTGTTGTCTACTGTATGTTCTACTTGGGTCTCCCATGAGCCAGAGAAAGCCGAGAATAAGTGGCCTGGGTTCAGAATCCTGGTTCTGCCATTTATTTATAGCTTCATGACCTTGGGCAAGTTATTTCAGCTCTCTCTATGCTTGAGTGTCTCCCTTTGTAATAAGGAGGATAATAACAGTATTTATTTCATACGGTTATTACAAGAACTAAACGAGTTAACATTTATAAAGCGGTTAGCACAGTGCCAAGTACATAATAGGGATCATGAAAGTATTTGTTCAGTAAATAAAATCATTTCCAAACTCATCATTTTCTTCTTAAAATTCCTTTCCTTCACAACTTCTCCATTTTTGCTAATGGCCGTATTATTTTCCCCAGCTTTTCAAGATTAAACCTTGACCCCTTTATGCCTACTACCCAGCATGTTACCAAGTCTCACAGATTCTGAAAGAAACAGTATAGTTTACCTGCCTCTTCTCCCCGTCTCCCTGGCTTCAAAGGCTTTCTGATTTCCTCCTTGATCTCTCAAACATGGATCGTTCCCCAAATCCAGTCCACTCTGAATTGAGTCTACAAAGTACTTGCAAACATTCTTCTTTTTATACCCTATCTCTGCACCAGCACCTACAATGGCGCCATATCACCTCCAGAAGCAAGTCCAAGCCCCTCTGCCTGTCTCTGAGACCCTCTTTAATCCGGTCCTGCCTGCCTTTCCTAATCTTATCTCCCCTGTTTCTCTACCCCAGGCACACTAATCTCCCCTTGGTTCTGTGAAGACATCTTGCTTGTCTCTACCTCTGCTCACATTGTTCTTTTGGCCCAGAAGCCTTTCCCTTATCCTCCTAAATCCCCCAAACCTATTCATTCTTCAAAACTAACCTTTAGCCTGAACTCTGTCCTAGAAAATTTCAGCCCACTGATCTTCCTCATCACTGAATGCTGTAGTCCACTTTCCCTTTTGCAATCATTATATACCTTCTGCTTTACCTGCTATTGGTTCATGTTAATCTGGTATCACCAACCAGACTGCAGACCTCTCAAGAACAAGGTACATGCCTATAGCCCTCCCAGCGTCCTTCAAAGAAAAGAACAATAAAGGAGCTAAAGGGGGAGGTTATAGCTCAGTGGTAGAGCGCATGCCTAGCATGCATGAAGTCCTGGGTTCAATCCCAAGTACCTCCATTAAAAATAAATAAGCCTAATTACCTTCCCCCCCAAAAAAAAGAAAAAAAAAGAAGCTAAAAATATATATCAATTAGCCAACATCTGATGATGATCTTGCCTCTCCCTATCTTTGGGAGGCAAGGAGTAGACAATGAGACTGCTTACCCATCTAGCTGATCCTATATGCTGTGTTCACAGATGGTGTGGGCAACCCTACCTGGGGGGTTTGCTATAGCCAAGAAGCCTGCTCTCTCTGCTGACAAACGCCAACAGTCACTGTCATCTAGGCTGCCATATGGTTCACCCAGCCCTACAGGCAAAATCAGTTTCTCAGCGTTATGAAGGGAACAAGCAGGCCAATTCGCCTATCTTTGGAGTGCAGGGAGGTCATCTTGAGATTGCCTGACCACAAATAGGAAGGCACAGGGCCTCCAAGACAAGCCAAAGCTCAAGCAGCTGCAAAACCCACATCTCTAAGCCCCTGTCAACTGCTTCTACCCCTTCCCTGGAATCCTGCAACATAAGCCCCCTCCTTGAAGACTCTTGGAGACTTCCCTAGTGAAATCCACAGGCAGACGAGGGCAGAGAGGAGGTGGCACTGCCCTCACAGGGTGGAGAGAGCTGCCCAAAGTCACAGTTTAATTTCTGTTTTCGCAGCATCTGGTCCTGAGGGCCATTAACAGAGTAAAACAATTTTATCCCTGAGCCAGCTGTCCTAATTTAGGAGGACACTCCCCATTTTTTGATCAACTATTCATCATTTTCCCCATTCTCCCTCCTTTGTGGATTTCAAAGGCAGGAAGAGGTCAGGCCCCCATCATCTTCCTAAATTGCCCCAACCCCTCCCATCCAATTATCACAATCACAGACTCGGGGAGTTTGATACTTAGAATGGAACACAGAGGAAGTCCAGCTTCAAGAAAGAAATTCAGCACTCCAGACATCCAGACTGTCCAGTAGCCCAGGATTTTTGTGATAATTTTCAAAGTGAAACTATAAACCTGTGCGGTTTGAATGCCATGCCACTTACCCAATTGGCTTGAAACACTCTCTCCACCCCGGTTCTCACAGCTGAAGAAGAAATCACCATTTGTCAGCTGAGAACAAAGCCCAAGGTGGAACGGCCTGCACAAGGTCGTACAGAAAGCTGTAGGCTGAGACTGAACCAGGGAAGCTGATTTCCAGGAAGGGCTCTCATTATTTGAAAACAAAACAACAAAAAAACCTGACAAAGCCTGAATAATCTCCTCTTCCTTAAGTAAGGACACAGCCCAGACTCTCCTCCTGGTCACCTATAAGCTCCTGTCAGTTCTGTCTGCCTGATGCAGACTACAAATCTGCCATCCACTTGCCCCCAGTCATCCTGCCTACAACCTAAGGCCCAAATATCTCCTACTCTTCTGTGGCAAAGCAGAAAGCTCTGGGTACCAGGAGGACTCAGGATAAATCACTTGTGATGAATAAGCCTTCTCTTAACTTGGGCTGGTTTTGAACCAGCTCTCCTGGCCTTGCTTCATGAGTGTGGCACATGTAGTTTACCCTAGAATCACATAAGAGAAGAATTCATTCATTTCCGCCTCAGTTAATATTTATTGGATTCCTATAGCATGCCAAGAACCATGAAAGTGATAGGGATACCATAGTACCCAAAACAGCCAAATTCTCCTACCCTTGAATAATCTAAGGATCTTCCCATAGAAGCTAATAAAACACAGACTCCAAACCACGCATAAGAGATTTGATATTTATTGTTATTTATTGCAAAAATGATGGTAAAGGGTCCATTGTAGCACTTTGTGACTAAACCAATGCCCCTATTTTCATGTTAGGTAGATGCCTCAATTTACCATTTTCATATCTTTCGTATCAACACATGACACACCTAGGCCAGTCTCCTTCCATGAACCAGTTGCTTATTTCCAACTGACAATTTTAATCCCAAGGTAAAATTCATTCCCTTTTCAAGTCACCCAGTAGTTGTTGGCCGTCTAACTCCTGTAAGGCAAAACAAACAAACAAAAACAAGATACATCCTTTGCTACAGTTCCATCCTACACTCAAGAAGCTCACTGTTTAGAGGACCATTCATACGTACCCTGCTTCCCCATTCAGCTATGCTAAGTGATAAAATAGACCATGATGATTACAGAAGAGCTATGAACTGCTACAGAAACAGAGGATGCCATGATCATTTGGACTAAGGGGATCAGGAAAAGCACAGAAGTGGGATTTGAGCTGAGCCTTGAAGGATGAGGAGGTTAGCAACCAACTGAGAAGGAAAGGAAGAGCATACCACATCAAGGAAACAGAATATGCAAACGCACTAAGGGGAAAATGTAAAATATGTTTGAAATTTTCAAAGCAGTACATTTGGCTATCGTTAAGACTAAGTGTGGAAAAGAGGGCAGGTGGGAGTCAAATTGTGGAAGTCCTTGCATGTGAAGGAGTTCTCACTTTATTCTGTCGATAATAAAAAGCTATTGAAGACTTCTGGGTTGGGCAGAGAGAATTACTTTTAGAAAGCTCATTCTATCAATAGATGATTGATGGAAGAGAGAAGGGACTCTGAAAATTGGGAGATGGGAATTCCATTTAGCAGCCATGGTGGCAGTCTAAGTGAGATATAAATACCCAACTAGAGTCTCATGAATGAAAAGAATTAGATTGAAGATACTTTGCAGTAGTAAAAATTGTCATCACTTGACAATGTACTGTATGCAGGGGATGGAGGTGAGAAAGGAGCCAGAAATGATTTTGTGGTTTCTGATGGCTTGGAAGACTAGATGGATGTTGTTGTCTAGGATGGGCATGTCCCAGACAGAGTAGGATACAGTAAGGAGATGATAATGAGCTTAACTTGAGACATTTTGACTTGTATCCTTTGATAAGACTTCAGAAAGATCAAAGGCAATGCCTCCAAGAATCTTTGAGACAGACAACAGACCTTCTAAGGTCTGTATCCCATTAAAGAATAGGGATTCCATTAATCTGAAGAAAAAGGCAAGCCCACAGGGAGCGCAAGGTGGAGAACAGTTAATCTTGAGATTCGTAGGCTTTTGCCTAAGGTAGTGAATCCTGATAAGATTCATAGGCAAACCACAAATTTTTAAAAAGAAGTTATACTAGCAGGAACACCTCCAGTTTGGACTAAAAGGAGCTGAACAGTGCAAAAAGAAAAGATGCCTTTGGACTTCCAAACATCTATAAATAGGAAGCAGGCTAAATGTACTAAATAGAGTTTTTATTTTATTCTCTATATGTTATGATGTTTTGACATCTTAAAAAGCCATTTCTATTTAGGGACATTGGAAAATAATTCCAATGTATTGTTATAGATTATGTATGTGGAATCTGATCTCAACATTTTTTTTAAAAGCATATTGCACATGCATAAAAAAAGCTTGACACGCAATACACCATAATGTTAAAAATAAATTTTTTTTCTGTCTGGGGAGGGACCACCCCTCCCAGGGCTAGCCAATTCTTAGAAATAACAAATGACTCAGCCAGAAGCAGGTCTTTGATATGCAAACTAACCAATCCAGAGCCACACCCCCTCTATCCTCCCTTTAATCACCCCAGGGCCAGGAACCAGGCAAAGGGGGACCACCCCTATAATTTAGAGCCCACCAAAATTATTGAAACTAGCCAGTCCTAAACTTTTCACCCTGCCCTGCCCTCCCCAAGGAAACTCCAATAAGGTTTTGAACTACAAAGTTTTTCCCTTTTTCCTGTCTTCTGCCACCTGACCAAAACCTGCTGCTTCCCCTGTGACCCTGTGTGACATGCAGTGACCCCCACCCTCCCCAGGACCAGTGAATATAGTAAATTTGTGTGTGTGTGTGCCTCTTCTGTGTCTCCTCCTCTTGTGACCAAACTTGACTAGCCATCACCTGAAAGAACACAGAACTGAGAAAACTACTCAGCTGCCAAAATAGGCTATATTTTATGGAAAAGGAAGGATAATTAGAGGGCAAAACCATGAGCCCATAGGGTAGAACCAAGAACAGTGGAGAATCATTCACAGGCAGTAGACTGAGCCCTACTCATGAGCCAGGCTAGATTTAAGATCAGCTATGGACTAGAACTGCTGTTCCCCTCTTTCTAAATGGGAACATCTACCCTAGATAGAAGACTAAGGAGACAACAGCTGTACGCGATGCGGGATCCTAGACTGGATCCCGAACCACAAAAAGGCCATTAATAAGACAAATGGCAAAATTTGAATAAGATCTAAAGATCAGTTAATAGTATTGCACCAATACTATTAATTTCTTAGTTTTGATAATTTTATGTAGTTGTCTAATTCGGGGAAGCGGGGGAAAGGAGACTCTTTGTACTATTTTTGCAACTTTCTTATAGGTCACTTTATTTTAAATTTCAAATTTTAAAGTATTAAAAATAAAAAACCAGTCATTTAAAAATGTTCAAACATTACCAGTTTTTAAAGGGCGGCATCCGTAGCAGCTATCCTGTGTCTACTCCAGCATTGCACTGGGGGTGGGGAGGTGCGGGGAGCAGATAACTTGTCTCTCGAGTTGATAGTCTTCAGGTCAAGACGAAGAGCATTTGAGTTGCTGTCCCCAAGGAAATGCATGAGCGGAGCCTCATCTGCACCCAGACCTGATTTAGATGATAAGACTTTGGTTTTCGAGCCCAAGCCTGACGCCATAGTAGATGAGACTTTTTTCATGTACAAGGAATACAAATAATTTGAGGCCAGAAGGCAGAGTGTAATGGTTTCAAAACATGTCCACAAATTCTTTGACAATCCTTCTTCCATCAAGAGGTAGAATCTACTTCTCCTCCCTTTGCATCTGGTCAAGGCTTAGTAACTCTCTTCTAATAAACAGAATGAAGTGGAAGTGATGCCAGTGACTTCTGAGGCTAGATCGTAAAAGACAATACAGCTTTTGCCTGGCTCTCTCCTGGGATGCTCACTCATGGACCTTGCCACCATACTGTGAGGAAAGCCAGGCAAGGTCTCTGGCCCTCAGTCCCAGCTGAGCTCACAGATGAGAACCAGCCAGCATCAAATGCTAGACATGCCAGAGAGGAAACTTGGAAATGACCCAGTCTCAGCTACCGTTGGACTGCTCAGCCATTACCTGACCAAAAACTACATGCAAGACACTCCTAGCTGAGCCCAGTCAATCCCTAGAACTGTGAGAGATAAAAACAAATAATGATTGCTATTTAAAGCCACTATGTTTTGGGGTGGCTTATTTTGCAGCGATGGATAATTGAAACAATGTGCCCTAGGCAATTGGAAACTGGAACTCAGAAAAATTAAGAAATTTTTCCCAAGTTCACACAGCTAGTGAGGAACAGAGTCAGGATTTTAATAAAGTCAGTCTGAACCTAAAGCTATTCGCTTTCAACTAGTAATAGACGTGACAATAACAGTAAGTGCAGCGAGTCTACACTGAATGTTTTCTATAGCCAGGCACTGTTCTAAGCACTTTACAAGGACTAACTCACTGAACCCTTATCATGATGCTATGAGGTAGGTATTATAATTTGCCCCATTTTATAATTGGGGAACCTGAGACACAAAATGGTCAATTAATTTGACCAAGGTTATACAGCTAGTAGGTCACAGAGCCAAGATCCACATTTCAAAGTTGGCTCCGGAGCATGAAGCCTTAACCACCATGCTACATACAGTTGAAACTTCAAAACAGATTATGTAAATTGGGAAGAGAACCAAGGACAAGTCCCTTAGGAAGTGTGCCCTTTACAAGGTGCTCAAAAGAGGGAGAGCCGGAGATGGAATGACCTGAGAAGGGAGGGGGAGGGGAAAGAACCAACACTTCATCTACAACATTAGTGGAGGAACCAACGGCAGGACCCACAGGCAACTTCTGTTTTTGGGGTTGAACAGGTCAACTGCAAGCCAGCCATGAGCCCTCTCCCAACTCACAGTTGTCAGTAACAAACTCTACCAGAGAAAGCAATCTTTGAACCATAGGACAGAGAGTAACATGCATTGGAGTACCCCCTGACTCACGTAGACTGGCCTTTTCTACTCTTTCTCTCACAATGGCAACACTCATCCCAACTCTGGGATTATGGGGCAGTTATTTAACTTCAGAGATGAGAAAAGTAAACACATACTTCCTTTAAAAAAATATGATGCATGACGTTGGCCCAATGAAGACTACCAAGCCCACTGGGACCCTTTATCAACTTTTAGATAAAGCACTAAGGTTTCAGGCTGTCCCTTCATAGAACTAATCTAAAACCAATGCCTTAACTGTTACTTCTGTACAACAAGCTCTGGGCCTAATGCAGACCATCCACCAGCGATCCTGAGGCTGTGACACCACACAGAAGAGGCACGAAGCCTGCACTATGTGCGGGCAGAGGTAGAAGCCAGGGTGAAACCGGCAGAGGGGAAACCAGTATTCCCAAGGGAACCAGTTTCAGCTCCAGCTCCCATTTGCCCTCTCAGTTAGCTGAGTGCTCACCACGCACAGTGGAAACCTACTCAGGTAATTTACATGAGAAGAACCAAAGACAGGAAGCTCCCAATATGGGGGCCACCCCTGTAACTCCCTTCAACCTACAAACCAGATTCTTTCCCGCTGCAAGACGTTTCTCTCAGAGGTGGTGATGTCTTGCTCTGACCAGAGTATGACACTACCTCACTCCACATCCTAGATCTTCTCAGTATTGGCCAGAATCTCTTGGGCTGAACCCCGGAGGTGCCATCTGAAAGGGATTACTGTCAGTACTTCGCCAAGACAATTTACTGTACATGTTACTAAGAGGCCAGTGGATGTTACTAGCCTTTTTGGAGAAAGCATGTCCTTTTGAAAATGAGACCTAGAAATATGGGAGAAGCTTTCTTGGAAAAACCCCCTATTTTGTCCAAAAGAACCAAACATGAGAGAGGCTTAGCCCGACTTGTTGGATATGGTTCCACCCATTTAGGTATCTATTTCTTGTTTCGTTCCTGTCTTCCCATTAGGCCTATCACACCTAAAGTCCAAGGGAGGATTGGGAACTTTGTGCTAGAAATCTCTGGAAACAACTCTGGTTCTTGGGTACAGGGGCTGAGGAATGGCTGTTACATTTATGATAGAAGCAGGTATGACAGGAGGCCTAAGTCGAAAGGTAGCAGTAGGATGGGATGACGTGGGGGGGTGGAGCCCCAAGTAAGAAGGTCTCAGAGGTAAACCCATATGAACAGACTGTGAAAAGGACACCATCTAAGAGTAAGCAGTCAGGCCGGCTGCCTTTGGAAGCACCAGTGTCCTTTGAAAGAAACTCTGCACCTGTGGGCCTTGGTTTTACTATATGACAAATGGACCATATGGTCTGAGACTCCTTTCTTAATTAAAAAAAAAATTCTTCTTTTCATTACTTTTTTCTCTGAAATCCAATCAACAAACGACCGTGCTGGGAACATTGCACTAAAGGCAGCCCTGCTGTTATTTCTCACTCAGAGATAGGAGTTCAGACACGACAGATCATCTCCTTAATCTACCTGTTCCATCCTGACTGGTATGTAAACTCTCCTCTCTAAAGCCATGTAAAGTTACTCCAGAAAAGAGTCATCAGTTGGGCAGCATTTGTGAGATTCATTACTGGCCTAAGCAACATGCTGAGCTGCTGTACGGAGATTATACTTATGGCCACAGGCACCAGTGAAAGGGACTTGAGGAAGCTGAGTGGCATAGCCTTCTGCAAGGTGACGTCTTAGGAGCCCTGAGCTAGAAGAGAACTCCCTCTGGAGAGGCCCTCCTATCCCCACCCAATAATTTAGCCAAGCAGACATGGCAAAGAATGCCTCATTTCAAGGAAATGGTCACAGAATGAACATGCCAAAAGAGAGACGTGAAGAAACACTGGTTTCCTGTTTCCTACCCTTTTAGAAAAACAGAAAGATCTAAGAACCAGTGCTGGCCTCTGGAAGCCCCCAAGCTGCCCAGTAGGCAAAAAGGTACAACCACTCCTAATTTGTGATCTGCGCTTACTACAGGAGACGCCTCGCCATAGCTCTTACCTCTTTAAGATATTCAGCCTGAAGCATGAACAGGCCAGAGTCACAGAGTCCAGTGAGACATTCCAGTGAGAGGCCAGAATGGGGAATAGCCAAAAAGCTTACATGGCAAGTGAAACTGGAGAGTTTTTCAGAATGCCAACCAGCTAAAAGACAGAAGTGAAACACAAGCCAAAATACTGGCATGCGTGAGGAAAACTGCCTAGAGATAATTCAAAAACTTGAGAGAAGAGGAGAATTGCTTGCAAGGAAATGAAGAAACAATGGACTATCAAGAAAAAAAAAAAGAAAGTAAAACATAACTGAAAAGCAAAATTCTGCCATTTATCAAAATATCTAAAGACATTTTCCATGGTTGGTCTAGTCCCTTTGCCTGGGCTGTCATTTGAAGAAGCTTGAAATGTGTCTAGGACAAAGTGATCTTTCAAGAACGCGAAGGTCTCACTGCTCCCTTACTTGGCTCTAGCCAGTAATCAGATATTTTAAGTTTCAGGCCCCAAAGATCTTACAATCAGGTGAAGGATCTAAAATGCTGACCCATCAAAGGATAATTAACAGTGCATGGCTTTAAATGATGTGTCCTGTAAGTGATACAGTCCATAAATATTACAAGTCCAAGAATAAAAAAAAATTAAGAGTACTTCTTGAGGTCAAGGATGTGGGGTCAGTCCAGGATCTGAGGGGTCCTAATACCCAACAAATATTTAGAGAAAGAACCCAAAGCAAAGAGTGTTTGTCCTAGAAACTTCTAAGGAGCAAAGCTTCATACTTCCAACAGGTACCACACACCAGTTAACTCCCACAAACTCCCAAAATGCCACCTGTTACATGCCCACGCCTGTACCGCTCTGCTCCTGGGAAGCCAGCAGGTCCATCCCAACCCAGTACAGAAACAAGGAAAGTGAGAGCATGAATGATTAAGTGTGAACTCATCCCCAACTCTGGAAACCCCCAAAACAAAGCAAGATGAGTCAAGGACCTGCTTTCTTTGGGAAAAAAGGACGCATTCAGCCATTTTCCAGGGACTTTCAGCAACTCCTCCTAATAACGATACAGTGTGAGATAAGACCTGCCGAAGTTAAACAGCAGGCCTGGCGGGACTCCAGAATGTGCGGGCCCTTGGTTGACCCCACTAAGCATGATGACATTTTTAAAGGGACACTTTGGAGTTTGAGTCTTAGTCCTACCATTTGTGAAACAGAGAAAAGCAGTTTCTATCTGCGGACTTCTCAAAAAGTTGGCTACCACAGACCCATAGACACACCAAGATTTGTAGCCTATTTGGGACGTCCATGGGGCCAGCATTCATTCCCTGGACTCATTCATACCCTCCAGTGGGACCACATACATAACCCATTCTCTGCTCCTCACCACCTGCACCAGCCCAGCCCAGCCCAGTGACTCTAAAGATGAGATAAATAGGAACATCTGGGTGAAAAATATCATTTTTGGTGAAAATTTCTCCCCTTGTCTGCTACTGTCTGCTTTCAGAACTTAAAATTTTCACTTAATTTTCCTGCTCACATTGGTCTAAGTTAATGAGATTTTGTTTATAATTAACATTTATCAAGCAGGTGCTATGTTAATATTTTACATGCATTATCTCATTTAATACTCAAAGCAATCCTATTAAGTGCTATCACTATCCTCATTTATAGGAAACTAAAACGTAGAAAGTTATTTGCCACAGCAAGGTCCTACCGTATAGCACAGGGAACTATATTCAATACCTTGTAATAGCCTATAATGAAAAAGAATATGAAAAGGAATATATATATATATATATATATATATATATATATATATATGTATGTATAACTGAAGCACTGTGCTGTACACCAGAAATTAACACATCGTAAACTGACTATACTTCAGTTAGAAAAAATAAAAGTAATAAAAAGGAAAAAAAAAAAGTAACTTGCCCAACATTACTCAGTTGGAAAATGCAGAAGATGGTTTTACAGAAGATGGTTTCCAAATTCAGGTTCATCTGTCTGTAGAGCCCAGACTCTGTTATTACACTATACTTAGCAGACTTTTGTTGTTGTTGTTGTTTTAAGAAGGCCATTTGTTGAAAACCTTCAGCTAACATCATACTTAACGGTGCAAGTCTGAATGCTTTCCCCCATGAATAGAACAAGAATGTCCATTCTCACTACTCTTACTCAACATTGTACTTGGCAGTTGCAGCTAGTGGAATAAGGTAAGAAAAAGACATAAAGGCAAACAGAAAAGAAAGGAAAAAGTACAACTGCCTTTTTTCACTGACAATAGAGTTATGTACATAGAAAAAAATCCTTAAGAAATCTACTCCCCCCAAAAGTTACTAAAACTATTAAGTGAATTTATTAAGGTCACAGGTTACAAAGCCAACATTTTAAAAATTATCTTTCTATATACTAGCAATGAATAACTGGAAAACAAAGTTAAACAAAAATACCATTCACAAAAGCATCTGGAAAATATGAAAGGAATAGTTATACTGAGGGATGAATTTAACAAAATATGTGGAAGACCTATTCACTGATAACTGCAAAACATTCACTGAGTTGCTTTTAACCCAAGTCTTCAAATACTACTTACATAATTATGAATAAACTCATCAGACTCGCAGTCAAGACCAGTGAAAAATATCTTCCTAATCTACCTCTCCAGACTCTTTGCCCACTTCTCCCTTTCTTCCTGGTTATTTTGTAACTACAGACATGCCCCTCTGCTACTGAGAAGGCTGCTCTGTCTGCATGGAATTGATTTAATCAACCAGTTCACCTCTATCCCTAAACCACGTCCACCTCTTCGATCTCTTAACTATTAAAATCCCATGTCAATTCTTCTCCAAGGAACTTTCTTTACTCCTCTAACCAGGCTGATCTTTCTTCCCTTTATGACTCTTCCCCTCTTCCTCAAAGCACTATGTTGGTATATCTTACAGCATTTATCATACTCTAGATTGAATTACTGTTACATCTGTACTTCTAGATTGTCATCTCCTTGATGACAGGGACTGTGTCTGATGCAATTCCCCTAAAGTACCTAGTTCTTTACACAGAGCACACATTCAGGTATTTGTTGAAGCAAACATTTGAAAGACAGAATTGAAAGAAAGCTCTTTTAGTAATACAACCAATACCAAGTTGCATCACTGTCACAGTCGAATGAATGATGTCCTTACTTTCCCATGGGCTGGACGGGGTATTTAGCCTTGTGGTAACCTTCCTCCCATTCACTTCTGAGGAATGTTAGTACAGCTTGGCTTCTGTTAGTTGGACCAACGTCAAGATCAAGACCAAGTAAAACATCCCAGCCTAAAGGACAAAGACAGAGCCTCAGTTTGCAAAAACAGATGAGGGAGGGAAAGAGAAGGGGAAACCAATGTCCTCAAGCACAGGGCAGGACATCTGTGAAAGCAAAAGAGAACCATTAGGGATTCTGTTTCTGAAGAGAGAATGAAAAGTAACCTGAACATCACATCTTGGGGGTCTGTGTTGCTGGTAGATAAGGAAACTCTCTAGGGTACCAGTGCCTCTGCTACTCTGGAAACATCTGCAAGGCTAAGTGGAATGTTAACTACCTCCAGCCCCACCCTAGGAGGCAAGCAGTGCAGTCAGGTTCAAAGCAGAGACGCAGAGAAGGGCTAACAGGCTCTGTCCCAGAAAAGGTCCCTGGGGAGGCTATTTGGATCTCATTGTATGTACAAAGCTGGAAGGGGAATGTTACGGTAGAATCCAGCTTGCATGCCACACTCTGCCAGCAGCAACTAGCCTGAGCAAATAAGTCTCCTTAACTTAACCTCATTTCATAATTATCAAAAACATCATAATGATTAGCAGCCAATGATCCCAGTCAGTGCAAATCTCTGTCTTTTGACCGCAGATTGGCAAAAGTTTCCCAGCTCTTTGCCGGGGTACGGCATGATCTCTTTCATGTAATCCTAAAGCTTTTTTTTTTTAAGTTTTTTTTTGGGGGAGTGATTAGGTTTATTTATTTTTCTTTATTTATTTATGGAGGCACTGGGGATTGAACCTGGGACCCTGTGCATGCCAAGCATGTACTCTCTCACTGAGCCATACTTTCCCTGCTCCCTGCCCTACAAAGCTTCTTAAGCATCCTGCAGATTTGTTTCCATTCCTACAGGCTTGCATGAAGCACTACTCATCAAGATTCATCTGTGTGTACTGTTATTTTTAAAGAAGCCTACTCAAACTTCATATATGACAGTCACTGTTTCATACTTGTCGTAATTTATCAACATGCCCTGATCAATTCATCTACTTTCCCCAGTTTTCTAAAGAGTTCCCTATATCATCTCTTGAAATTCACAGGCTGGATTTATTTCTATGTACAAAATCCACTAAATTAAGTGGGGAGGGTTAATTCACTGCAGACAAGTAAGACAAAAATCCCCATTTCACATACATGCATCCAAACTCAAAATCTGGGGGGACATTTCTTTTACCTGTGGTGTAAATTATACTAATGACACTTCAGACCTTGAAAAGAAAGACCCAAGAACAAGTGTCAAAGACTGCATAGGGGGAACTCCACTCATAGTGAGATCATCATTCCTTCTCCAAGTCAACATTCAAAGTTGCCAAATGCCACTAAGCCAACACGATTTAGATGTGCATGTTTGCCTTTTCCCTACTTAGCCTCTGAAACTGTAACACTGTGTTCAAATCAGTTACATAAAACGTATGTCAAAATAGTATTGGAGTGGCTAATTCCCCCTGGAGTCATATCAACTGTACATGAATATGGTCAAAATCAAATTCTTCATCAGCAACTGGGGTCTTTGGCTTCTAAATGAAAATGAGAGCAATTATGCACTGTGGAGTTTTCTCTTTCCTTACATCGGATCATGTGATTTCCCACATGGATGCTATTGTAAGATTACCTACCAAGAGTGTGAAACAGTACGAACTGCTGTCTGGGCAGAGCTGCAGCCCTAAAGCTCAGTGACAAACATTTGGGTCTCTCCTTTGAGCATCCCAATTAAGACTCACTCACAAAATTCACCGTCATAGGAAACTTCTTAAAGGCAAAGTATCTGAAAAATCAGTGGGTATTTTTATTCCTAACTCTAGGGTTATATTTATAAGGCAGGGTACTGGTTAAGATCTTGGATTAGGTTTTAAAAAAAAAATACTACTTGGGAAGAATTTACCACAATATTGGCTTAATGGCAAAATTAACATTCTCCATCTGTTAAGAGAAAACTATGACTACTTTGAAAAAAACATTTTGCTTTTAGAGAAACACATATTTCAAGAATATGTTATTTTACAATTGCCTAAGAGCTGGGTAGCTAAGGACAGGGGTGAGAAGGCGACTTTTCACCACATTATTTCTTATGTACTTTCTAAGTTTTGAGCCACATGAAGGTGTTACATATTCAAAAATATAAACACAACTTTATAAAGAAAAAACTGTCAGGAAACGAAATGAAAATGTCCTAGATAGTAAAAGATGGCAAAGAGCATTGGGACCAAGAAGTTAGTCACCAAATTAGTTAATATACCATCCCCTCTCTAGCTCCCAAGCCATTTGTTAATTCAAGTTGGTAGTTATCTTACTTTTGTTAAACATGGAAATGGGGGGTAAGAATCTGCCCTCCCCCGCAAAAAAGAGGGTGTTCTCTCCAGCAAGATCTTGATTCTCCACTACTTAAATCCCATTAACACTAATCAGTGCAATGATTAAGCACATTGTGGTTAAGTACTCTAGTTGATAATGACTCCTCCTTCGGGGAAAAAAGGTTCCCATAGCGACAGGTAAGGGCTATCATCGGAACTCAGCTTTTCGGCACAGGACTTGATGTCACAGATGGGAGAGTTAAGATTGTTTTAGTATTAATCTGGAGGCTTGCTTTTTGAACTTCACTTGACTTCATCCATTCAAAATTATTAGAATCCCTCTGTAAGACAGGGGCAGTACCAAACACGGAAGGGCAGGAGAGCTAGGAGGAAGACCTGAAAGATAAGGTTCCTGCCCCCAAGAATCCCAGTCTGCTGAGGAAAGCAGCCACTGAAAGAAATAATGACATTACAAAGGCAATTCTACCCCAAAATCTCTAACCTCACTACTAGGACTGGTCAGTTTCTAATCCAGTTTCACTTTCCCATCTTGAAGCTGCAGCACAGCTGGGTTTCCAGCTGGCTGGGGAAGAAAAGATTCTTTAAATAAACAGCATTTTAAAAATATGCAGTCGCTTTTGCGATACTGAATTTTGCGAACCACCTTCCTCTAATATGTGAATCTGGGTGCCACATTAATTAAAAACTATTCTAAAGAAGGTAATGTCCCCCAGGAATACATCTTTTTCATCTTCAACAACAAAGTACACTATACATTGGAAGAAAATTACTAAGTCCCCAAGAAGAATGATCTTTCTTTTTTAAAAAAGTGATATCTACTGCTTTTATTCAGTAAGGATATAGCTTAGTAACATATATGTAGAGGAAAGCAACAAGATAGCATGTGATTAAACCAAAATATATGGAACCATCATTAAAAATGCAGGACTATTTGCAGAACAGGATGCTTTTCTAGCACTGTACAGTTGCTAGTCCCTGAGAGTCCTTTCCGACTCTTTCTCCTCTCTTTTCCACAGAACGCACAGAAAACACCTCCATGTACCTAATCTTCTGAGAAATGCAAAGATTTTACTCCACACTTTACCGCCAGAGATAGTAATTCTGGATGAATGATACCCATTAGATCTATAAAATGCCCTTCTGGCAGAGACTGCTGTCCCAGGAGGACTTCACGGGCTTCAAGTCACCATTTCATAATTGTGGTAAAATCAGCCATTTATGAAGACCTTTAGAAGGGGTCCAGGTATGACCTTTGCATTGATGCTACTAAGGCAAGTGCCAGTGTTTAAGCACAGTAAATCCCCCTGTATGGTACATTTACCCCAAAGACCTGGCCCACCAAAACACAGCTTCCTGGATGATCTCCCTAGGCACCATGCCTCTCAGAACCTAGACACACTCAAAGCTGAAACTGCCTAAACAAAGTAACAATTCAAACACAGTTGCTCAATATAACAGCCATGATGACAGTTTCCAAGTGCCAGTTTCCCTATTTTGCAACGGCAAATCTGCTCCAAGGAGAAAATGTTCCCGATGACCCTGTGGCCCAGAGGGCTTTCTTTAGAGATAGAAAAAGGAAAATGAACTTGTTAGTTATTTCCTGCTGAGCACAAGGAAGGTGTTGTGGTTAGTTTGGAAGATTTGTTTCCTTATTTAATATACCATTACCAGCACATGTTTTCTTTAACCACATTGTAGAAAGTAAGAAAATGTAGTTTATGTTCTTCTGTCTTATCAGTTCCCCAAGTTTCCTCTCATAAATATGTCCTTTAATTTCTAATCCTCTTATGTAAAGCACCTCCCTGAACTGACCTGTATCTACATACCATCAATTCAAAGAAAAATTTTTGCAATCTAAAATGTTTACTCCCATACACGTTCCGGCCTCCTGATAGTTTGTGATGTGTGAGGGTCTTCTCTTTAGCAGTGACTGCAGTCCTAAATTTATCTTCTTGAAAACTGTACTACACATGCTACTTTAATAATATGAGATGACTATAACCTAAAAGCAGACTATATTTCTGACCCCCAAATCTTTCATGATCTCCATATTCAACTATTAAGCTGTTAAACGCTCACTAAAACAAGCAAGATACAATTGATGGGGGAAGGGAAAAAAGAGGAGGACAGGGGACATCAGGGCTCAGTGGACCAGACTAGGGATTACGTGGCGATGTGCGCTGTGCACACTCAGGAGCCACTCACCGAAAACCAAAACAGAAGCTGTCCTTGGACAGGGTTCAGTAAATGTTTTTACTATCTATTTCCACTACACAATACAGCTCCACAGCTCCCCAAGGGATCTCAGATTAAAACAGTTTACAGAATAAAAAATTAGAAATTCTTAACTGGTTTCAACTTGTCATAAAACATTTCAGAGCATAAAACCAACATTAAAGAGCAGCCAACAATATTCCTCAGAACAATGGCAGAGAGAGAAACTGCTGTTATCACAAAGTTTCTTTCCTCCTCATTAAGACACTGCAAGATTCTTCTGATTAAAATGATCACAGTTTAACATAATACCTAGATATACTCCCACTACTAAACTAAAATTTGTCTCTTGAAGGACAGGGGCGGGGAGGGGGCGGGGGATGTGCAGCAGAAGGGAAGCTTCCAAAAGTCAAAGGCATTGATCTAGAAAGGATGAGGGCAGCAAAACTTCCGACAAGCTGTTACACATCCTTTGCTACTCAGTGCCTGTTTATGCTACCCAGATTCAGTTGGTAAACTGGTGAACACATCAACTACTACGACAGACCAAGGCATCTATCACAATTCAGTGATTACACAGCTCAGAGTCACACTGCAAGCACCAAATTCAACCTTAGGTGGGACAAAATGAAACCTCATATGAATAAGCACAAGACAAGCCAGCACCAAACACTCCAGTAAGGGGACAATTTGGTTTGAAATATCTTACTGAGAAGTAAGTGCTGGATTCATGGACAAGAAGAAAAAGATCTTAAACCAATATTTCTTTGACTTTTGACATGGGAAATCTCCATTCCCAGCTGCACAGATCTTACAGTGTTTTGTTTCTAATCACCTGCATTCCTGTGCAGCACCCAACACCATGAAGATGAGAGATGCAGTCAACACATTCTGCCAGTAAGATGTCAGAGCTGAACTTACAGCATTCAGCAGAAGTAAGTTACTCTATTTCATCGTCATCGCCATCAACAGACCTAGGAAGATGTCCCAGAAACAGTCAAAAGAGGTGGCTGCTCACTAGTCCCGGAGGTTAAGAGAGGGCTGTGCTACCAGCTTAGCAAAAACAGGCATTCACGCTGAAGAAAAAAAAAAAAATCCGAGCCACATGGAGGACAGAAAACAGTAGCAGAAAAAGTCCAACTCTGTCTGCGCCAGCGGTGTGGATGAGCTGTGCCTGGAGCCCAGGAGAGGAAGGAGGGGGCGGGGGCCATCATTCCCTAGGAGAACTTGTAAGCGGAGGCCTTCACAGCCTGGGAGTCTGCCCAGCTGCTCCTGCAGACCCTGCCAGCCTAGGCAAGGCAGGCCCGTGGGAGCAGAGCGGGCAAGGCCTCCGAGGGTCACTCCTGACTCACTGAGCCTCGGGCCAACACCGCTCGGACCTCTCCGTTTTTCCTGCCGCTACTGGGCTATGATGGCAGCTTTCCAGCGCCACATGCCATACATCAGCCGCAGATCCCTGCTGGCACAGGCCAGCGTGTCCGCCCCCCGCCCCCCACCCCTGGCACACTTTGAGCCCCATCCTGCTTCTCCCCAACCCCAACCCCCTCACTCACCGCGCCAAGCGCCCTGCCCAGGGGCGGCCCCACCCCCCAGCGGCTGGGCGCTGCCAGGCCTGGGCACCTGCAGCACCTCCCGCCCCACCCCCAGTCTCCACCACCTCGCCCCTCCCCCCTTCTCCAGCAGAGGGAGGGGGCGACTCACCGCAGTCAGTGCACAGGATCTTGCCCACCTCTTTCTTGAGGTTTTTGCCGTTGGTGTCGAGGGGGGCAAAGGCTGTCTTAAAGACTAAAGGCTGCTCCGTGGGCTCCAGGAAAAAGATGTAGCGCTGGTTCCTTTCGAGCGGCGCACAGGAGCCCACGCTGATCACCTGCTCGCGCTGCAGTCCCCCGCTCCGGAGCGGCCACTTGTCCAACACCTTCACCAGCGCCACCCGACCCGAGGCGGGCGGCTCGCGAGTGCTGTTGGAGCTGGAGCCGCTGGCCGGGGCTAGCCCCTGTACCTTGCCCTCCACCACCACCGGTGCCTTGTACGCCTGGTCCTGCACCGACTTGAGGCTAGGCGAGTAGCAGGCGAGCGACACACCGAAGAGCAGCATAGAGAAGCCGGGGGCCGGGTCGCGCCTCATGCCGCCGGCGGCTGCGGCTCCCGAGCGGGCGGCGGCTCTCCGGGCTGCGGGGCTGCGGGGCTGCGGCTGTTGCGGCCGCCGCGGCTCTGGGGGCGCAGCGGGACGGGAGATGCTGCTGTTGCTGCTGCTGCTGCTCCTGCTGCTGCTGCTCTCGCTGCTGCTGCTGCTGCTGCTGCTGCTGCTGCTCCTCTCGCTGCTGCTGCTCCTCTCGCTGCTGCTGCTGCTGCTGCTGCTGTCGCTGTAGCTGCTGCACCGAGCCTTCTCCAGTGGCGGCGGCGGCAGCGCTGAGCAGCAAACCTGCCGCATCTGGCCAGGCCATTTGGGGGGCTCCGCCGCTCCGCCGCCGCCGCCGCCGCCGCCTTGGGAGGGGAAGCAAAACCCGCTGGAAAACCGGAAACAGCGTAACGTTAGCGCCTCGTAGCCCTCCACCCGCAGCCCGGGGAGGTGGCCCAGCTAGGGCAGGGGGCAGGCGGTAGGCGGCAGGCGGGCCGCGATGCGCAGCGCGGAGCCGCGCAGCGCTCCCACCCTGCGCGCCAGGACCTGGAGGTGGATGCGGAGGATGGGACGTCCGCCCACTTGCTCTCTCGCGCCCCCTCTACCTCCGAACCGAGTGGAGAGCGCGGCTTCTGCAGGGGAAGCTTGGGACTGCACTGCTTTAGTGCCCGGCCTCAGGGCCCGCAGGGACGCGGGAAGAATGGTGCTACCCTTTGCTCTTGGGATTTATGGGCATGACAGTGGGGTAGTGCGTAAACAGAGGGCGGAGTAGAGATAACGGATTCTGGCACCGTCCTATGAAAGTGGGAGTGGGACACAGGGTGTGCCCCTGCCTTTGGCCATCCGCTGTAGGAGCCAGGGAGATTGCCACGGCCGGGTGACCGGTCCCCTTCCGGCCTCCTGGGTTGTATGTACCCTTCCCTGCACCCTAGAGGCCAGCCTCTAATCGAGCCCACGTGCTCGGCCCTGCCACCGCCTGGTGAGCGCTGGAGATTGAGTTGAGGTGGGGGAGGGTCCCATCCTCCTCATTTTGGGAAGAGTTGGGGCTACATGGAGTCTTGCTTCGGCATTGAGGACGCCAAGCCAGGGGTGATGATTGAGAGAGTGTCCGGTCCCCAAGCGTCCGGACTTTCTCCAGCATAAAGGCGGAACCAGGTAGTGCTGCACGCTACACAACCTTATCTTCTTTTTTAAAAAGCCGCCCCCTAAAGGAGGTGGGGGCTTCTTGGGAGCCAACCTGAGAGCCAGAGCCTGTCAGGGCCAGAGCTGCCCCATAGGAAATGGTTTCTTTTTGAAACTGTGGCACTTCCAAGAAGCAGAGGGTTTGCTCCACTGAAACCAGCATCTGACTTTAAAAAGCATGTTCGGGATCCATTCTCTTTCTATCAATAAGAATCCAGGGAGTTTTCAATACCCAGCTTATGTCCTTGAAGGATATGGAGCTCAGGAATTCCAGTGAGGTCTTGGAGAGTCTTATCCCTGATTGGAGACCACAGGAGACTGGCCCAAGGATGTCTGACTTTGGCTAAGACTGCTATTCTACAAAGAGAGAAGGGACCTTTCCTCCTGGCTAAGAGACATTTCAAACTCAACATATTCAAAACCAACAGTATTATTTCTCCCACGCAACTCCAAATTCCAGATAGTTATTTATGGCACCATTTTATACTTGGGCATGCTTATCTGTTCCAGTAAGCCCCTCTGTCTCATTTTATTCTTCCTCATCCAACCAACCACCATGCCCTTTGCCTCCACCTTTTAAAAAATCCCCGATTTATCTACTTCCTCTCCAACTCTGCACGAATGCCTTAGGTCCAGGTACTCCTCACCTCTCACCTGGACTACTGCAAAGCCTTCTAACTCGTCTCCACACCTTTCACCTCATCACCCTTCTTCAGTCCTACGACTGCCAGAGTGATCTTTCTAAAACTCAAATATAAATACGATTTGGCCATGCTGCTGCTCTCAGAAGCAAAGCCCAAACTCTTCAGCATGGCTCTTCATGGGCTCCCTCTCCTTAGCCAGCTCCATCCTCTGGGAGCTAAGCCCCTCTCCAAGCAATCCTCAGCCCGTTGTGCTGTTTCCTGGTATGCTTCTGCACACAATGTCTCTGGTGTCCAGGAAGCCTCTCCTCTGCTTTGTCCACCTGGAAAACTATTCTCTCCCCAATTCCTACCTCAGCAGTATGCCTCATCCCTCCCTGCCTACAGATCCACCACCACACACAAACATATGGAATTAGTCCCTTCCTCTTCTGTGTTACCATGTGCCCCATACGTATTACTGTCATGGCTAAGACCTATATTGTACTTCACGCAGCTACTAATGGGTTTGCATTAGACCCATTAAACCAAGCACCTTAATGGCAGGGATCACATCCTATTAGTCTTTGGATACCTATCCAAAAGGACACCCAACACAGAGCCTGGGGTAGAATAAGGATATAAATCCTCAGTGAAGAAAGGAAGGTAGGAATTAAAGACTAGAAACGGCTTTCCTAAAGACATCAAGCCACTCTTGGCCCCTTCAGTGTCTCCTTTTTCATTCTTACCAGTCACAACTCTATGGAAGGTTACTAACTCCACCTTCTCATTTTTCAGTGGAAGAAACAGTCCCAGGGAGGAAAAGGGATGTATTCAAGATCACACACAGCCAAGCTTTGACTCAATCTTCTGTTTCTGAGACCAGAGTAGTGCCAAAGAGCGTGTGCTCTGGAGTCAAGCAGTACTGGGTTTCAAACCAATTTTATAACTTACTAATTCAAGGATGAGTCTATTTCCCTCTCTAGGCCTTAGCTTCCTCATTCGTATAATGGAGAACAGAGTCTGCCTTGTAAAATTGGTTTTTGCTCATTATGTACATATTCAATAAATATCCAATTAAATGGCCCTTCTGTGCCAAGCACCAAGGCATGGGACTAGTCACTGGGTAGACTGCAGTGAACCAAACTGACGCTGTCCCTGCTTTCAAAGCTCTTACTCTACTTGGGGAAACAGCAGTCAACAAATAGACAACAAACAAATGGGTAACTGCCCTGAAGAAAATAAACAGGATGAAACGATAGGAAATAATGGAAAGGGAGAGGGTAGCTCTACTTGGATAAGGGAAGGCTTCTCTGAGGAGATAACAGTTAAACTGGGATTAGAAGGATTTGAAGGATGTGGATTATGTGAGATAATAAGTGTAAAGTTCTTATGCAGAGTCAGGGCCAAAATTAATGTTGAATGTTATTGATATTTTACTCATACCAGTGGTTCCCAGTCTAGGAGCTGAGACTCCCTAAGTGGTATGTAGTTATTAAACACTAGGATTTTCTGTGTATTGAAAATGCGATGCAGTTTTCCAATACCAGCTGCCAATGTGATGAATAAAAATACATAATTCTATCTCTTTTTTCACATAATCATTTTAAAGTGTAACAAGACATTGCTAAGTATGAAGTAGCATGAAACAGGTGAAGAAAAGTGGTAAGATACGCTACCATTTGGTCTTTTTTTAAAGGATAAGTATAGAAATATTTGTAGAGCAGAGATCATCGTTGAAAGGATGCAGCAGAAATCAAACTGATAGTTGGTAGCTGGCTCTAGGGGAGGGCCCTGGGTGGCTGAGGGCTGGTGTGCAGGAATACTTTTCATGGTGTTTGTTCCCTTTAGTACCTTGTGAATTTTTTTTTATTAAGTTCACATACTACCTATCCAAAAATGTTTGGGAAGATTCTCTAATTTTTTTGCTCTTGCTGATTTTTTTTAAATCATGTATCTTCTCAATCAAAAGCTAAAGTAGAACTCTTATTATATGGGATTCCCTGAAATTTTTTTACTTTAAAATGAGATTCGCATGCTTAAAAAAAGGGTTGGGAATCATTGCGCTGTATCTTTATCTTCTTTAGAGCGCAAATATAAGTTTTGAGATCCCAACAGTCCACAGGAATTCTTGTGGCCACAGAGGGTGTGGACTTAGGCAGAGACTTCTAAAAGAAAGAGAGGTACCTGTCCAGATTTCCCCAAGATGTGATGTGTCTGAGGCTAAGCTTTCAGAATTAACCTCAGCCATTTAGTATAGAAGACTGGGGTATTTGTTTTCCTAGAACAGCCCAGTTCTCTTCTGGCTTTTCCCCTAGAGAAAAGGAAACTTGATATTCTGAACCTGCAGACTCTTTAAGTCAATAATTGATAATCAAAATAATAATAGCTATCATTTTTTAATAACCTCGTGTGTCAGGAGCTTCATGTTTATATTCCCATGCCTCAACGACTTTGCGTTTTACAAACTGAAGAGACTTACAGAGGTTTAGTAACTTGCCCAAGTGGCAGGCAGTGTTGGGACTCCCATTCAGGCTTGCCCGTTGCCAGACCACTTGCTTTGTGCACATCAGTATCTCTCTGAGGGAGACTCATCTCTTAGCCACACTTTCATTGTCACCTAAGAGATCCCCAATCTCTCCAAACTACTTCCACCAATGTCAGACTGTTTGAAATGTATAACACTGGAGAGCAAGTGGTAGAAGCATCATTTTGTAAAAAGATGAGGAAAACTGAGACACTGAGAGAATTTAAGTGCCTTTCTCAAGATCTCAAAGCTATTGAAAGAACGAAGGTTTGTAACAAACTCAAGCTGACACTTTTGGGGTTTGGTTTTGTTTTATTTTGTTTTGTTTTGTTGGTCTTCCTTTTTTCTTTCTCTTTTAGTTATTTTTTCAGATTTATTGATGTGTAACTGACACAACTGTAATATATTTAAAGGTGATAATTTGATATATGTATACCTTGTGAAAGTATTCCTACAACTGAGTTAATTAACAGATCCATCACCTCATATATTTACCTTTTTTTTTTGATGTGAACATTTAAGTTCTACTCTCTGAGTAATTTTTAACTATACAGTTATCATCTGTAGTCACCATGTTATACATTACATCCTAAGAGCACATTCATTTTGTAACTGAAAGTTTATACCCTTTCACCAACCTCTCTCCCTTCCCCCACTGGCAGCCACCATTCTATTCTCTTATTCTAGGAGTCTTTTTTTTTTCCTTTGGATTTCATATGTAAATAATACCATGCAGTATTTGCCTTTCTCTGGCTTATTTCACTTAGCATAATGTCCTCCATGTTCATCCACGTTGTGGCAAACGGCAGGGTTTCCTTCTTTCTTTCAAGCTGAATAATATCCCATTTTATATATACATATACACCACATTTATCCATTCATCCACTGATGGGCACTTAGGTTGTTTCCATACCTTGGCTATTGTGAGTAATGCTGCAATGAACACAGGAGTACTGGTTATCTCTTTGAGATAGTGACTTCGTTTCCTTTGGAGCATGCTAATGCTTTTGAACAGAACTAGACGGAGAAATGGAAGGCAGACCTGTTCACTATACTGTGGCTCCCCACAGAGTTGTGAAAAAAACAGTTCATGGTAGCAGTGGGCTGTGTCACTACATAATAATCACTGAGAACAAAAACAGAAGTAGACAGAATGGTGTAGACATACTGAATTCAAGATAGAACACCCACATGAAGAGCTTGGCTTTTCCTCCCAGATCCCTCCCACACGAGATGGGCTTCTTCCAGCTTTAGCCAATTCAGTGGCCAAAAATGGCCAGTGAACCAGGTTACATGGCTTATTACATCCAGGAGAACTGGCCAGGCAGGGGGATGTGTATGTCCTTTACGTGGTCATCAGGTCTCACAAATCAAGCCAAACGCTTTGCAGGACGGTCTCATTTTCTAAATAGAGACGTTTTGTAAACTTCTTTTTTTCTCCTTTGGAGATCTGTTTTCTAAATTTGGCTCCCAGAGTCATTCTCAGGTTCTGTGTGGTTAATTTCTTTTCCTCCAAGGATTTTCAAACAAGGGACTAAATAGAAAACAGATACTGAGAATCTGAGAATATTAGCACGGGGAAGGACTCTGCAGCTATGTATCCCGGTGGCCTCCTTTCACGGAGGAAGACACAGAGACCGTGAAGACTTGGATTTGCTCCAGGTCACATAGCCTCGTTAGTGGCAGAAACAGCACTGACACCCTGTCTCCTTGCCTAGTGTTCTTTTGTCTGTGTTTCAAAATCCTGGCTCTGCCTCTACTAGAACGAGCTTGAGCAAGTCACTTCACCTTACTAATCCTTAGTGTTCTCCCCAAATAAATTGGGATAATAATATACCTACTTCTAGGGGTTTTGTGAGGATTCGGTGACAGAATTCATGCAAAATGCTTCACAGGAGCTGGCATGGAGTAACTGGCTAAGAGTACGGGCAGTGGACTCAGTCAGCCACTTACTTCACTGACATCTTGGCCTAGTTAATAAACTTCTCGGGCTCTCAGTTTCCTCAGTTGTAAAATGGATGAAGAGATCATAGTTCCTACTTCATTAAAATTGCTGCGAGTCTTATAGTAAAAAATATTGTATTGCAAATTTGAAAGTAGCTAAGAAAGTAAATCTTTCTTAAGTTCTTTTAAATTTTTATTTATTTGTTTTTCCCGCTTAACAGAGGCACTGGGGGTTGAACCCAGAACCCTGTGCATGTCAAGCACATTCTACCACTGAGCTCTGCCCCCGAAACCCCATCCCCCAAGAAAGTAAACCTTAGCAGTTCTCATCCCAAGAAAAGTGTGTAACTTTGTATGGTAACTGATGGTAACTAGACTTATTGTGGTGATCATTTCTCAGTTTACACAAATGTCGAATTTTATCGTACACCTGAAACTAATACAATGCCACGTGATGATTATACTTCAATTAGAAAGTTGTAGCCAGTATTAAATGAAAGAATATATATAGCACTATTCAAATAATGCTTAGCACGTGTTAACTAGTACTAGTCTGACTAGAATAACCATTTTATTCTTTTCAGTAGCCATAATTTACCCCCAAAGGCAGCAATTTTAAAACCACCCGTTTTTATATGTTTTGAACACATGCTAAAATTCTTAAGCATAGAGCCTGATGTTCTACTTTATATATATTTTTTAAAGTCACAGCATTGGTAGTCCCTGCTCCCAGTCAAGAGAGGACACGATTCAATCATTTATAGCCTAGGGCTGCATCAGGAGTCCAAGGGCTTCTGCTCTCCTCTTTGCTGAAAAGGGCAGCAGCCCCTCTGTCTCGGTTGTTCCATCTGGGATAGCAATACTTTTGTCTTTGTCCAGTGCTTTGAGACCTTTGGATGAAAAGCATTATGTGAGCACAAATCATTATCTCTTTTCCAGATATCACTCTTAGATTCAAACCCAGAAGTTCCCGAAAATAGACCACAGCAGAAGCACAATCTGGACACAGATGTCTCTGTCCTGTGTTATTGTGATCAGATAATACAGTCGTGTTTCACACCAGCATTTGCCTTTCTTTTACATGTTGTAGTGTATCTAATTTGGATTGGCGAAAAAAAGGAGATGTCTTTCAAGCTGGACGTTTTTGCTGTTTAACATTCAAAGATTTTCCTGTCTCTGTTTTCCTGATTTGTGTATTTGGCATCCTTTCCTGAGGTCAACAGGAACTCTGAAGTTGATTCAACTCTGGGGGCGTGAAGCAGGATGAGAAGAAGAAATTATTCTCTTGCTCCTGACTCCTCAGGCTCGTGTACCTTTGAGTGTCCAATTCAACCTTGTTTCTACCTCCTAATTTCCAGCTCATGTGCATTCTTTTTCATTTGCTCCCCAGATACTTCCAAGAAATTTTAAGACTTCACTTTTCCTGCGTTTTCTTTAAAATTCATAAATGTATTTATTCATTCTACCAAAAAGCATTTACTGAAAACCTACTATGCATACTGACCTAGATGCTAAAGAAATAATAGCCATGGTTCCTGCTAGAGCTAAAATCTAGGCAATATTAGAGCTATTATCTGTTGAGCTAGCACCTGCCCTGGGTCCCCCCTCCCCACCCTGCCCCCACCACACTTTTCTTCTTTAATGTCATCCCTCCCCTTCGTCTCTCGGGCTCCGTGTCCCACTGTTCTCTCGGCTCTCCCAATTCTGAGGGCAGAGACAGTATGCTCTGCAAATACTAGGCCCTCAATACTTGCTGAACGTAACAAACACAACCACACTGAGGGATTAAGATCTATTAAGGCCGAAGGCAGAACTCCTTAAGTTATGCCTTAGGTTCTAAGACATTCCATGTTATTCATTCCAAAATGAAATCATTTATTCCCCAAAACATTTTCTTCATTCTTGCTTTTCAAAAATCCATTTGATTAATATTAAGCAATGTATCACTCAAAACTATTTTTAGTGTCTACTCTGGACCACACTTCATAGCAGATGCTGAGAAGACAGGTGCAAACAAGGCACACAAGTTCCCTGCTCGTGAAGAGCTTATACTCTTAAACAGAAACAGACACTAAAAAGGACGCAAATACATAAAACAGCTCAGTAAGAGAAAAAAAAGAGGAAGGAAGGAAGAGAGAGTGTGTGAGGATGATTAGACAGAAAGTGACTAGGACAGAATACCACTTGCAAGGATGGTCTCTCTAAGGAGGCAACATCTGTGCTGAGATCTGAAGGATGAAGAGGGGTCCTCCATGGAAAACTCTGGGAGCAGAGCATTGGAGGGAAGAATACCACAGGAAGAGCCTGAGGCAATAGCAAACCTGGCATGACGGAAGTAGGGAAGGAAGGCCAGTGAGGACGGAGATGGCTATGAGAAGGGGAAAGAGAGGCCAGGACTAATGTCAGGGAGATAAGTAGGGATCAGACTTACGCTGGGCCTTGCAAGCTATGGTAGGTTTGGGTTTCATTCTAAGTGCAATCAGAAGTCAGGAAAAGTTTAAGGAGAGGTATGTCATGATCTGGTTTATATTCAGAAGAGACCATTCTGAGATATAGAGCAGAGACTGTATTGGGGAAAGAGTGGAAGTAAAGAGAGCAGTTAGGAAGCTGTTACAGTAGTTTGGGTGGGAGGTGACTGGGCTTATATCGGGGCAGTGGCAGTGGAGATGAAGGAAAGTGGATGAAATTCAAAATATGATTTGAAGGTGGAACCAACAAGACTGGCCGGGAGAATGAAACTATACTTTTTGAGACTATACTTTATGGTGTGAGCAAGTGGACAGATGATGGCACCATCGACTGACACGGGAAACCTAGCAGGTAACATAATAGGGCTGGAGAATACAGAAAATTCCATTTTTGATGCTGTAATACTGAGATACCTGTAGACATTCAAATGGAAATTCAAGTACCAGTTGGATATGTAAGTCTGGACTTCAAGTGAGAGGTTTAAATTTGGGAGTCAACAGACAGATAGTGTTTAAAGCTATGGCCCTAGATAAGATGATGAAAAGAGAAAGTTGACAGGGAAGAGGATCTAGAAGAGCACCATCCAATAAAATATATGTGAGCCACATAAGGAATTTTGAGTTTTCTAGTAGCCAAAGTAAAAAAGTAAAAAGAAATTCATTTGAATAGTCCGATATATCTAAAATATTATTTCAATATGTACTCATACAAAGTTTTTAATGAGGTTTCATGCCAAGTATTTGAAACTTAGAGTGTATTTTATGTTTACAGCATATCTCATTTCACAAGAGCCACATTTCACACACGCAGTAGCCCCATGTGGATAGTGCAAGTCTAGAACTTAGCCCTGGGGCAACCCAACATTTAGAGGCTGAACAGAGGGGCAGGAGTCAGGAAAAGAGACTGAGAGAATGATGTCATGGAAGCCAAGAAAGTATTTTTAAAAAGAGACTGGTCAGCTGTGTCCAGTGTTTCTAAGAGGCTGAGTAAGACGAGAAAGAGCAATAGAATTCAGCCACATGAAGGTGACTGATGACCTTGACTAAAGCTGTTTCAGTGGAGTGATGGCTTCCTGGAAGGAAGCCAGAATGGAGTCACTGAAAAGTAAGGGAATGGTGACAGACAGTATAAACAATCTTTTCAAAAAGTTCTGCTGGGCAGACAAGAAGAGAAATGAAGAACTAGTTGAAGGAGGATGTGGGGTTGAGGGAGGGTTTTTGCCAAACCAGGAGATGGCAGAGCATGCTTGTAAGCTGATGGGGATGTTCCATTAAGAAGGAAGAAATTGCTGTGGAGGAAAGGGGATAATTGAAGAGGGAAGCCCTTTAGAAGACAAGAGAGGATGGACAGAAGAGCACAAGGAGAGGGGATGCTCTCGGACAGAAAAAGTGATCCTTGTGTTATAACAGGAAGGAAGACAGAATAGGGACTCAGTATCATAGATACAGATTAGTTTACAGATCTGGGTAACAGGAATCTTCATATTAATACAGGGCTGAAGCCATAAGCCAAAAAAAATTATCTTTGAGAAATGCAAGCCAAGAAGAAAAAGTATAGTACTAATGTGGATGGGGAAAAATGGGGAACTACATTCTTTTTTCCCTGTCTTTAAAAATATCATTTGATTAATGTAAGACAGCCTATACTTTTTCAGGTGTGGAATATTGGTGTCCACCCTCTAGGGTACCCCTTTCTCTGGATCAAGTTACCTAGGGAACCAATTTAGTAATCACAAGGTTTCTTGATGCTCAGAGTCCCAGGGCAAAGGGAATGAATAACCTCGAGGTCATTTTATTCAAGCTATTAAAAAGTCTGATGAACTATCTCTGATACACATAGCAAGGTACACATATTCAGAGTCTGTCCAGAATAATCTTGGAAACAGTGATAAAAATCTCTTGATCCAATATGTGGGACAATCTACCTGAGGCTGATTTAATCTTATCCCTATTTGGAAGTCTAGGCCTCTTCCACGCCTTTAAGGATTTTGAAAGTCTTCTAAAGGGGAAATACACCAGGCAGGGTCCTAAGCAGAAAATAATATTCTACTCAAAAGACTTTACTGAAAATGATTTATTAAAGAGACTATTTACAAAGATGTGGACAGTTCAGGAAACAGCAGGTATGTAGAGGTACCCAGGGACCAGCAAGAATTTCCTAAAAACCTTCTCTTCCCTAGACATGCAGGGGCAAACTAAAGGCAGAGCGTGGGAGCCCACCAAATGGTGGAGCCTTATAGGAAGGGCTGTCGGGCAGCTACTGCAAGAACGTGGCATCAAAGTAGAGAGAAAAACACCCCCACCTCTCTTTCTTCCTGCTCTTCTCCCTATTCCTGTGGCAAGCTTCTGCTGAACCTGTTAAAAGCCAGAGAGTAGGAGAACCCAGGTGATGTAACCCATAGAGGTCAGTGCTCCACGGTTCAGAGCAGGACAGGGAAGGATGGAGGGTGAACCTGGGGATGGGAATGGGGCGGCAGGGCAAGTAGCGTATAATTATCACAGGAAGGTCAGATATCCTTACATGAAACAAACAGAAAAGCGTACCAGCTATTAGGAATATCAACTAAATAAGACTATGTACGGAGCACTAAATATGTAATAGAGATGAAGGGAGGGGAGAGGGAAAGCTAATTCATAATAAGACTATAGCAACGTTTAAGCTTTCGTTAACCTTTCTTCCTAGACCAGAGATTTGGAGGAGAAGGGGGGACTGATTATTCTGAGTTTCATTTTATTAAAGAAAACTCTTTATTTTCCCTGTATTATATATAAGGTAGAAAATCCTATAGGCAAAAATATTTGTTTGACTTTTCGAGAAAAGGATCCTGTGTAGATTTTCGTACCCTCTTATCCCTGTCTCCCTCCACCTGCACCACTGGAAAGAGGCCTAAACCTTCAGGAGACAGTGGCTTTACTAAAGCTTAAATTTAGACAAAAGCCTGATGCAGACACCTGAGATCACTAAGCTTCTGTCACCACATGGGCACCATCACGCAGAAAGCAATATAGCATTGTGGTTGAGCAGGTAGCTCTGAAGTCAGACTGCCTGGATTTAAAGCCTTGCTCTGTTACTTACTAGCCCTATGACCTTGGGCAAGTTACTCCTTGTTTCCTCCCTCCGTCTATAAAATGGGGATAATAATAGTACTTATTCCCCAGAGCCATTTTATGAGGATAAAACACTTCACTTAATGTTCTTAGGAAGCTGTCTGGCATAGAGTGAGTGCCTAACGAGAGTCTTGTTATTAATAAAGCCAAGCCTCTGTTTCCAGAGTATTCTGCAACCACTTCTATTTGTCTTTAAGAACCTGGTCTCAGTCCCCATCTTTAGAATTGTCTCTGGAAACCTCTCTCCCTCTCTCTCCCTCTCTCTCCCTCTCTCTCTCTCTCTCTCTCTCTCTGTCTCACACACCCTGCCCCTGCCCCAACACGTAGTAGATAGTGGAGACCTCATTTATACCAAAGGTATGTGGACACTTCTTAATTCATTCAGGTACTCATATGTTTATTGAATACTATTATGTTCTTGATACTGGACTAGGTGCTGAGCACAATATAAAAGTGAGAAAAAATAAAGACAGACCTTACCCCTGAGGAGCTTATGATCCAATGAGGGGAAAAAGGCACTAACCAAATCACTACAAATAAAAACTGTATGATAAGGCAGTGATTCAGCCATTAGTGAATTATGTATCACAGCTCAGGTTTTTCAGCTTCCAGAGGAAAGGAGGTGAGCGAACTTCTGTGAGCTACAAGTGAGACAGGCAGTGCTGTCCAATATGGTAGCCACTACCCACATGTGATTATTTAAATTTTAATTGTAAGCAATTAAAACTAAATAAAATTTAAAATTCTGTCCCTTATTTGTACTTGCCACATTTCACATTTCAAGTGGTCAATTACCAGAAGCTACTGTATTAAATAGTAAAAATAGAGATTTCCTATAGAAAATAGGCAAAAGGCACAGACAATTCACAAAGAGATTTAGCAAGATGGTTTTTTAAATACAGAAAAGCATATCCAACTTCATTCATAATAAGAGCAATGTAAATTATTAAAGCATATTGAGATATCATTTTTTTCACTCATTAGATTCTCAAAACAATCAAAAGCTTGACCATACACTCTGTTGGTGAGGTTGTATGAAAACAGATACTCTCATACATGGCTGGAGGGAATACATCAAAACTATATACAAATTTACTCTTCAACACAGCAATTCCACTTGCAGAAATTTATCCTGAAGTTATACATCCAATAATATAAAAATACACATGAACAATATTATATATTTGTAGCAATACTTGTAATGTCAAAATAGTGGAAACTAACTAAGTGAAGGAGGTGTCTCAATAAACTACGGCGTACCCATGCAATGGAGTACCATTTACCTGTCAAGAAGAATGAAGAAGATCTCCATGAGCTGATATGAAATGAATTCCCAGAGACATTAAATGAAAAAGGCACAGTGCAAAAGAGCATATATAACATGCTACCTTTTGTGTAAGAAAAAAGGGAAAACAAGAAGATATGCATTATCATTACAAAAAGAAATACATGAAGGATAAACCAGAAAACAACAAAATGTGCTTCCTACAAGGAGTAGGGGTGGGGGGAATAAGTCAAAGGGGCACAGAAGGAAATGACCTTTCTCTGCGTGTAAATTTTTATATAGTTTTGACTTTTGAGAGTATGTTTGTATCTTACATACTCAAAAATAGATCAGTGATAAGGGAGGAAAAAAAACCAAAAGCCAGTTGAACAAATGGACACAATTTATTTCCAGTGAATACCATGACCACACTAAATGGGAATAAAATAAAGAAGAGAATTAATCCAAGGAACTTATGGACTCAGTACAGCCTCAGTTTTGGAGAGGGGACGGAGAGAAAAGTGCAAACAAACCCTGAACTCTTTTTAGTAGGGTTGTGAATTGTAGTGGTGTGGGCAAAGCAATCCTGAAAGTATTTCAGATGTAATCTAGGATTGAGCAAATTGTTAAGAACCAAGTTTCTCACTGTGGAAGAAGGGATATGTAAGTACAGGATGAGGAAAGGCAAGAAAGAATCCTGTAGAGATAGGTTGGAATTAGAGAAACTGGTGTGAACTCATGATTTCTAAAATATGAATATGTACACATATATAAATGTTCATGTATGTGCCAGGTATGTACAGATGTACGCATGTGTATGTGTATATACATGTATATATTTCCTAGCCCTGGCTATTCAAAGGCAAGAATAGCTAAAGAAGCAAATACACCCAACAGAAATGAGTGTGTCTAGTGCCCAGATCTTGGTTTCTAACACCATTACCCACTAAAAGGAACCTGGTCTCCTTCGATGAAGGGAGAATATTGCAAGGATATGGGAGCCAGCTTGAAGAGGCTCCCACTGGCCAAATTGGGGACAATTTGAGCATCAAACTAAGTGAAAACAATACTGAATTACAGACTATTGGAAAAAATAGCAACCCAGGAGTCCACAGGCATAGATAGATAGATAGATAATCAGATAGATACATGGGGGAGAAGGGAGGTCTCTTACAACGGAACACTGAGCCCAGAGCCTATTTACCTATTAGGTACAGCACCTAAAGCCCATGACACTTTTAAAGACCGAGGAGAATGTTTCAATTTGTATTTCTTTTCTAAGAAACCGAAAGGAAAATAAATGTAATGACAATAAATCCAGCTTGGGTTATATTAATCTTTATACCAATAGTCATAAAAATTTAAAAAGTTCTTATAGAGTAAGGGATGCATAAAGGCAAAAGAGCATAAGTCCCATTAAAGTCATAATGCAACCCTGTGAGGAACAACTTGTAAATGTGGACAGGGTGCTAGTTGAAAAACCATCATATCGGAACGTTCTTGGTAAAGACAGGATCATGCAAGAGCTATCCTAAAGTACACCACAAGGTGGCAGCGTAACCAATTAATTGGCAATATTAATTTAGGTAAATTTCAAACTCAAATTTACATAACCCCCAAATAGAAAGAGGGTTCTTCGAAAAGAAATGTGGTCACAGCAGATGTGTTAAATCTATGGCTGGTGATCAGCTGAGGTACATCTGTCCCAATACCTCACTAGGTATTATGTTGGCCAGACATCTCTGAACTAATTCATCTTTCCTCTGACCCTATTTCCACTCAGCTTAAAAACCTTTTCCTCGTTCAGACTTTCCCATCTCGGTAAATGATAGTATTACTATCTACCCATGTGCTGAAGACAGAAACTAAAAGTCGCTCTATTGTGGGGTGTACTTCTAGTTTTGTTATAGTGTGATAAAAAAGAATATGGTCTGTATGAAATCAATTCTTTTGCTATTTGAGACTGGCTTTGCAGGAAAATGTAAGTTTTCCACATGTACTTAAAAAGCACATGTACTCTCTGTTAGGTGAAGGATTCTGGCTGTGTCCATGAAATTGATCTTGCTAACTGTGTTGTTTGTATCTTCTATATCCTTATTAATATTTTGTCTGCTTTATCTGTTTCTGTAGGAAATGTGGTTAAAAAACCTTTCCCACTGTAATTTAAAATTTGTTATTTCTTGCTATGCTGCCGACATTTTTGCTTTATATCTGAAGATGATATATTATAATTTACATGTAGATTCATAATTGCTGTATCTCCTAGGTAAATTATTCCTTTATTATTTATTTTTAAAAATGTTTGTTCCTAACAGCACTTTTCACCTTACAGTCTGCTTTGGCATTGATATAACTATACTAGCATTCTTTGGGGCAATATTTGCCCATCATATGTTTTTCCATTCATTTACTTTCAACATTCCTATGCCTTTATGTTTTGGCTATGTCTACGGCAAACACGTATAGATACATTTTTTCCTTATTATATAAGAGAAGCAATTCTGATGTTAATTGACAAGCTTAATATATTTATGTATTTAAATTACTGACATATTTGGACTTATTTCTACAATTCTATGATGTGTTTTTTATTTATAATGCCATTTTTAATTCTTTTTTTTCCTTCTTGCATGTCTTGATTAGATTCTATGTTTCTATCCTTTTGGTAATGATCCTTATATTTTTAACATGTACATTAGAAAGTCTAAAGTCAATAAATATATCAATTCTCTTTCTGAATAATCAAGGGCCTTAAAAAGCTTTATCTCCAATTGCCTCTCATCTTGCTTGTTGTCCTCTAGTATTTCAGTTTTTACATCTTCTCAATCTATACTTGATATCATGGTTGACACTGTTTATAATAAATTTTTATACATGCTCACATGTTTAGCAATTCTCTTGCTCATCATTTCTTCTTGCATTATGTTATTCCATTGATGAAAATCCTTCAATAGCTTCACATTAGAAAGAATAATATCTAAACCTCTGCTATCATATACAGCACTTCACATGGTCGGGTCCCTGCCTGCTTCTCCCATCCCTTCAATATCACTATTCCCCATTGCTCACTGCCCTCCAGCTGTAATCATCTTTTTTTCAGTTCCTGGAACACGCTACAATGGAACACCAAATTTTTCCGCACCTCAAGTCCTATGCAAGTTCTTTCCCTTCAATTCAGTACGGTTTTCTTTCTACTCTCCCTATTGCTCGCTCACTCTCATTCTTCTCAGCTTAAATTTGGTTTTCTCAAAGAAGTTTTCTTTGCCACTCTCTATAGATTAGGTCTTCCTCGCCCCATGCTTCTCTATCACAGCACTCTGTTTATTTCTTCTGTGTACTTACCACAAGTCATCATTACATGTTTGAATGTTGTGTTCCCTGGTTTGGGGTCTGCCTCTCTGACCATTGTTGGTGCTATAAGAATAGCAGTGGAAATAAAAAAGTCAAATATGAAACATTTTAAAGGAAGGATTTACAAATTTTTATATCAAATAGATGAGAAGGCAAACAGAAGGGAAAAATGTAATTAGATTTCTCCTTTGGAAGTATATAGAGAATCCACTTGACAGAAATAGAATAATTGGGAAAATAGTTCAATTTGAATGAAATTGAGGAGGGGAAAATTATTTCCGCTTGGAAATATCAAAGCTAAGGTAATAGTGGGACGTCTATGTGACAATATCACATAGACAATCTACACATAGACAATTATGAGAGTAGAACAGAGGTACAAGGTCAGAACTGAAGATGCAGTTTTGGGAATAACTTACATATTTTTGTCCCTTATCAATTTAATTTTCAGTTACTCCTTGAGCCATTCCAAACCTTCTGATTTATATATTTAACAAATAGTCTTCCTGGATGTGTGCTAAACACAAGGGTCCAATAATTAACTAAGATGGGTGCTATTCCTGCTCTCAGGGAGATTACAGCACAAAAGGGGAGAAACAATTTTAAAAGTAATTGCAATAGAGTATGATAAACACCGCCACAGGGATTAGATAAGAATGCTATCAGGAGCACGTAACAGGAAAATTAACCTAGTCTACGTGGTCAGGGAAAACTTTCTACGGGAAAGTAATGCTTTACTGAAACCTAAAGGAGAATGAGGAATTATTCAGGAAAAAAGGAAAGGAAGAGACCCCTCAAGCAAAGGAAACATGTATGCAAAACTTTCAAACAAGAAAAGACATGCATGCTCAAATGTCCCTACTCCTGCATGGGAACTGTTCTTTACCTAGTCCTCTAAAACTGCTCTGCAAGTTGATCGAGGTATAATTTATATATAGTAAATTTAATCCTGTTATGGTATAAGGTTCTATGAATTTTGACAAACATACAGTCATGTGACCTTTACAACAATCAAAATGCATAGTATTTCTATCACCCTAAAAAGTTCCCTCCTACTTCTTTGTACTTCCCCCACCCCCAGCCACGCCCCAGCAACTGCTGACTGGATTTCTGTTCCTACAGTTTTTCCCAAATGTCATACAACTGGAATCATACAGGAGGTAGTCTTTTGAATCTGGCTTCTTTTACTGAGTATAAAGCTTTTGAGAGGCATTTATGATGTTGCATGTATCAGTAGTCTGTTCCTTTTCATTGCTGTACAGTATTTTGTTGTACAGGTGTACCACTATTTGTTTCATGTGCATGGACATTTGGCATGTTTCCAGTTTTTGAAAAATATGGACAAAGCTGCTGTAAATATCCCTATGGAGCTTTTTGTGTGGATATAAGCCTTCATTTCTTTAGAGTAGATACCTAGGAGTGGGATTGTTAGATCAGAGAATAAATGCATGTTTGACTTTATAGAAAATGACCAAACTGCCCCTCAAGCTGGCTATACCATTTTGCATTCCCACCACCAATGTATGAGAGTTCCAGTTTCCTGCATCCTCACCAGCATTTGACATTATCAGTTGGTGATTTTTTTTTTTTGAGTCATTCTACTAGATACTTAGTGACGGTTCATCGGCATTTTAACTTGCACTTTCCTAATGCCTAATAGTGTCGAGCACCTTTTCCTGTACTTTGTTGCCATCTGTATATCTTCTTTTGTGAAGTGTCTGTTCAAATCTTTGCCAATTTTTTTCTCTTTTGGATTGTTTTCTTATTATTGAGGTTAGTGAGTCTTTTACATATTCAGGTTACCAATAGTTTATCAGACATGTGTTTTGCAAATGCTTCTTTCCTGTGTGTGGTTTGTCTTCTCATTTTCTTAGACTGTCTTTCAAAGAGCAACCTTTTTTCTATTTTGTAGCACAATCCGAGTCATGGCACAAAAAGTAATGTTACCGGGAGGAGGGAAATAAGAATTATCTCGGTTCTTAAATCACCTGAAAAAAAAAGAATTTTTAACGAGAGATAGAAAGCGTGATATAAATAAGATTTTATTAGTAAAGTAAAAAGGTAGTAAAAAATAGTACACTCCCAAGAACTGGGAGCAGGCCAGTCCAAGAGAGGAAAAATGGCCCTACCCAGCTTTTTAATCCCATTCCTTTCCATCCCTTTCCATCCCTTTCTAGAATAGTCTTCTTTTTCTGCCTCTCATCATGCAGAAGTTTCCCGCTTTTTGCAAAACTCTTCACTTGCACTTACTGCTTTTCCCTCCTTTTTCTCCTTCATTTCCCTGTTAAATATTTGGAATGATTATTCCCTAGAAGCTTCTATTTCCTTACTACTTAAGTCATTCCTAAAATCGCTGAAAATTTGCTTCCATTCACACCACACTACCAAAACCAACCTCTGGATGTCACCAAAAAGCCTCTTACGTGTTGATTCCAATAGTAATTTCTAGATCCTAATTCTCTACTTCCTTTTAGCATAACCCTTCCTCCAAAAATTATTTTTTAACCTCTTTTAACGTTCCCCAAAAGCTGATCTAAGAGTGTATAAATAGTACCTTAAGGATTAAGTCAGTTGTCTCATGTCATGTAAACAAGAGTTTCTTTACTGAATAATTTCAACTTTTTTTTGCTCCGAATTCAGACTGAAGCAATACATATGAAATAGATGTTAAACTGCTTACAGATAATTAATTTCCTTGAATGAACTGAATATCACGACTTGTTTTTTCAATGATTTCATTGCTTTTTTAAAATCTACACTACCAATAAGATAAATTTCAGCATAACCTATGACTGATTTTTATTATAATTTCTAAGTTACTAGAGTCCAAATGAGTGAAATTTTACCTTAGCTATTTCATTATATTATATATGTTGATCTGCATTATGTTATATATTTGGAAGAAATACAATCCAGGAACAATTTTGAAGAACAGGGAAAGAAGTATTTCTTAGAATTATTAGAATTACAAAGTTGTTTCTAATATTTATTAGGGACAGAAACTGAAATACAGTAAAATAGATTTTCCCCCTCAAGTAGAATCACGAAGAGGCACAGCAAAGAAGTTTCAGTTTTGATTTTGCCTCACTGGAACCATAAATAGCAAGCAGTTTATTTCTCTCAGGTATTCCCCCTAACCACCACCCTTTCCTTTCCTCTGCCTTCTCTTTCTTTTTTAGTTCCTCTAATTAGCATAATGACCGGAGACTATGGCTAAGTTAAATCATTTCATTTCTCTCAACTCTAGGTCAAGGTAATCACTTCTGGTTACCCCATCTCTTCTGCTGGCTTCCCTTTTCCTGCTGAAAAGTCTGCTTTCAGATGGACAGCTCCTGCTTCTTTGCTCTTGGACAGAGCACACCAGAGCAGAGGCTAAATTTTCCTGAATGTTGTGAGTGTCATAAGGCCAGGCTGGGGAAATCAGTGCCCTGAGGTCTTGTATGTCTCTAGCATGAGACTATCAATACATTCTGAGCATACTGGGAGGCAGCATAACATAGTAGAGATTTGGAGTTAGAAGGACCCCAATTCAAATCAATCTTGACTGATCAGTAAATAAAGTCAATAAATCCTAAGCATTTTTCCTCATCTGTGAAAGAGATATAATAATATCTTCTTTAGCAGAAAGCGTGAGTAAAGACTCTGACACTTAGTAAGTACTCAATACATCTCGGTCCCTTCCTCCCCTCTCCCACAAATTCTTTTAATGGAGAATGACTTTCTTAAATGTTGCCCTTTCTTGGTCCACTGATGCAAGGCCAATCCTTTGGCACTTTCCATAGGATACACTGACATGGTGGTGAGATAAGGGGATATTATGCCTCCTGAATATATCTGTGTTTTAACAAGGACTTTCAGGATAGGGATTTTTGGTGTGGCAAGGGCAGTGCTAGTGGTGATTTCTGTCTTATGTTCTGGGAAATCTAAAAGTTCTATGAGACATCTCAAGAAGTTTCTGAAAACATGGTAACAGGAGACATATACCATTTCTGCCTATTCTTTGACCTACAGACACCACCTTGACAATAGGTCATCACCATTTAATTGTACTACTTTGCATAGAAAGTGCTTACAGGGTTCTAGGAAGATCACAAAGGAAATGCAAATCTATAAATAAAGTTCAAGTCACCTTATACATCTTCATTTTGTCCTGAAATATTGTACATTTAGTATATGGAATAAATGACACATAAACATTAATTTGAAACTCTTTTTATCAGATTAAAAGTACACATGATCTTTGACTCAATAATTATACTTTTAGGTATCTCTCCTATAATCTACTCACATGTGTACAAATATATATGCAGAATCACACTTGTTGCAGCTTATTTGTACCAACAAAGACTAGACACAATTGGCTAAGCATTATAGAAGAGTCATACAACAGAATACTATGAACCCATTAAATAATAAATAATTGTTAATTAAATAGCAACTACTTACTCAGAACCTTATTAGGTGTTGAAGGAGAATAAAAAGAAGTGTAAGTCATGGTTCTTGTCCTGGAGGAGCTTATGACATGGTTAAGAAAGGTCAAAGAGGCACAGATCTTTGGCTTAAGTTAAGTCTTCTATGTGAGTCAATTTTTGATTTGTGTTCTTGAAGAATTGTCTGAATTAGGCGTTGGCAAACTACAGCCCCTGGGCCAAATCCAACTCATTGCCTATTTTAATTTTTTTAATTGAAATTTATTTACTTTTATTTTTTAATCAATCTTTCTGGGGGTGGCAGTAATTAGGTTTTTATTTATTTAATTTATTTATTTTAATGGAGGTACTGGGAATGGAACCCAGGACCTCATGCATACTAAGCACCTATTCTACCATGGAACTATACCCTACCCCCTATTTTTGTAAATAAAATTTAATTGGAACACAGCCATGCCCATTCATTTACCTATTGTCTGGCTACTTTCCTGATACAGAATTGAGAAGCTGCAACAGAGACCATATGACCCACAAAGCCAAAAATATTTACTCACCAGTCCTTAAAAAGTTTTTAAATTCATCTTATAGGCCTTTGGAAAAAAAAAAAACTCTCTAAAAATGGTTTGGAATTTAGGTTGGTGGTTTGAAAATTTCCATAAATTCTTTACTACACTTTCCTTTAAAAGATGAAACTTAAGTCTTGGGGTACCCGTGTCTGAGCGGTTTGTGCGTGCTGGTGGTGGCTGCTTTCCCATAGAGCTGTGGAGTTGGTGGCTGCGGGTTCTGGGCTGCCATGAGCCTCAGTCCCCATGGAGGCAGGGGAGCTGAGCTGGAGCCACAGTCAGGGCAGTGGTAGCAGCTGGACTGACCATTGCTGCTGCAGGATTTGCAGGCCCTTTTGTTTTGCAAGCCATGAAGCATATGGAGCCTCGAGTACAACAAGTTTTTCCTAGTCTATCAAAATCTGCTTTCAATAGTGGCTATTACAGAGATGAGCTTGAACCCAAAATGACAAAATAGGAAGCAGCATTAATACTAGTTGTAAACCCTACTACCAATAAAGGAAAAATAAGAGAAGCTCATCAATGAATTATGATTTTCTATCACCCAGACAAGGGAGGATCTCCTTATATAGCAGTCAAAATCAGTGAAGCTAAAGATTCACTAGAAGGTCAAGAAAGAAAATGAGGTAAATGTGTGATGAATTTTAGTTCTTATTCATTTATGTGTATAAGTACCAGCTTCTTATAAGAAAATGCCTCAAAGCTACAAAAAAATAAATATATAGAAATAAAAGATGAAGCGTAATTCTCCTCTCCATGAGTGTAGACCGAATTGAGTAACTTCCTTCTAATAAACAGAGTAATATGCAAGTAAGGGTGTGTGACTTTCACGACTAGATCATAAAAGATTTTACAGGCTTCTCCTTGCTCTCTCTCAGATCACTTGCTGGAGGGAAGCCAATTGCTAGTTGGTAAGGAGACTCAAGTAGCCCTGTGAAGAAATCCACGTGGCAAGGAACTGACACCTCCTGCTAATAGCTAGCAAGGAAACAGGCCTTTTACTACCAGCCATGTGAGTGAACCATGTTGGAAGTGGAATCTTCAGCTCCAGTCAAGCCTTCAGATAGCTGGAGTTCTGGCCGATGTCTTGGCTGCAACTTCATGAGAAACTCCGAATTTAACCCAGTTAAACCACTCCTGAATTCTTGACCCACAGGAAATGAGAAACAATATCAATTGTCTTAAGCAGCCAAATTTGGGGATAATTTGTTATTTACCAATAGATAACTAATACAGAGCTGTAAGCTATAGATGCTCTAGAGCAGTGGGTCTGTAAACTTTCTCTCAAAGGGCCAAACAGTCAATATTTTAGGCTTTTAGGCCAGATGGCCTCCATGGCAACCACCTAACTCTGCTGTTGTAGAAGGAGCCCAGCCACACATAATAGGTAAACAAATGGGCATGGCTCTCTTCCAATAAAACTTTATTTACAAATACAAGGCATCAGACCTGTGGGTCATAGTTTGCCAACCTCTGCTCTAGAGAAACTAATTTTAATGATATTAAGTGATGATTAAAAAGAAGCAACAGAAGCTGGGGGATTTTGCAGGTTAAGGCTGCAAAGCGAACTACCAAGGAAACCCTGACTGGAAAAGGGTATGTGCACAGTAAGGTCACGATTCTTTTCCCCTCTTTCCCTGTAAGTTTTTGCAAAGAGAAGAGAAAATAATTGGAAGAGTGCTGAGATTTTTTTTTCTCTTAAGAAACCATAGAATGAGGACTGAGTACCCACCAGGCAAGAGAATGAGAAAACTGGAAACAGGAGCAAACTGCTCTCATGATCTTTTTGCCAAGCTCTAAGACCTTTGAGCACCAGTGCCAAAGCTGGTATTTTAAACATGCAAAGCAAGTTTGTCAGTGATGGGAGGAAGATTATCTCCCATTAACACCTGAAAATAGGACAGGGCACTCAAAAGTAATTGATAACTGTTAGTGGAAATTAAAAAGGGATCCAAACTTTACTTAAGTTCATTTCGTACCATTTTACTGTAAATGTATCACATTTTCTTTGTAGTCCTCAGAAGTTAGTAATTATTCAGATCTGTAAACTTACTAAACCTATTACTGTGAAAAAAGAAACCCTCAAAACTAACTGGAATTACAAGCTGACTAGCTGTCTGTTGGAAGGAAGCCTGACTGGATCTTACCATCACATTCAGAAGTCACAATTTTCAGTGGCAACTCCTCAAACTGCAGACTTACCGTGCAGCCATGCAACCTCACCTATTATAATCATAGCTAAGAGTTACTGAATACCTACTAACCACCAGGTGCTGGCTCAAGCATGTTACATGCATTATTTCATTTAATCTTTCCAGTAACCTTGCGAGGTCAGTATCAGCATCATCCCCATCTTGCAGATGAGAAAAAACCTGAGACTTAGTAACTTAAGGTCACTCAGCAAATACATGGCAGAGCTAGAATATGAACCTGGGAATTCAACCTGTGGAGACCAGAATCTTGACCTGACACCTGGTTGCAAACCCTGAGGAGACAAGGTGAAGTGCAACATTGTGTGATAGCTAAGACCTCATATTTTCTTTCAAAGGCAGTCAATTTAGTTGGGTGAAGAGAATTCAAATGCATTGAACAATTGAAAAACACTCTTACAAAACATAACAGCAGCAATCATTCATTGCTATCTGGTTGCTATCTGGTCATAGCATCTAATGTGGGGGTTGGTTTCTAAATCAACATAAGGAAAAAATTAAATCTCTAAAATTCCTTAAAATTGCTCATAAAGTACAGTTCTATAGACACAACTTTGTAAGGAGACAGCAAGTTCACATCTCCCTTCTTATGCTCACTCTGGATACAGGCACATTTAGTGGAATGCCTGAGATTTACCTTCAAAATTTAAATTCTCTCTTTTTCTCCCTTTCTCTCCTTTCCTCCCTGTCTCTCATTGTGTATATTTGAATGTACATAATTTAAAAATACTTATGATGTTACTCCACTGCAATATGAACCCAGCATGGAACATACAGGCTAACACAGCCCAAAGTAAAGTAATAATGTTTTATAAACACAGCACAGGAGTGTTTATATTCTGACATGCCTCTGTCATGGCATATATACAACGTCCATTCTTCTAAGCAAGCCATTTAGCCTACACTATGCCCAGACATGGTCAGGTAGAAGAGCCTCTGTCACAAGCAGAACAAATTTCTCTTCCCTCCTAGTTTTCTAAAATCAGTAGAAGAATTGAGGGGCTTTTGAAATGACAAATGACTGAACTTGGATAGGTGGGATCAAGATATTCAGGAGATATTGCTTGGAAAAAGAAAGGTGAAGCAAATAGAAGGACAAGAAAGGACAATTAAGAATGCTCTGCCAGGGAACTGATTTCAGAGAAAGAAGGTAGAGAGGGAAGGTGGAATGAGAAAAGCTCTCTGCAAAAACCAGTAAGTTCTGTATCTTCCTAGGTCTCATTATATTGAGCCAAGTCCAGGAGGGAGCTTTTTTACAAACAGAAACGTTACAAGGTTAAAAAAGAAGAAAAGGAAGGATTGAAACAGGGTTAAAATTAGGATAGGGTGAGTGACACACTCCCCTTGGCACCAAATTTAAGAGGCGTCAAAATCTCAATCAGCAAGATAAATAATAGTTTATTGTAATAGTTTTAAAAAAGCAAAATAGCAAGCTACAGCCAGCCACCTGCTTTGCAAATAAAGTTTTATTGGAACCAAGTTCAGGTTCAGGGTGATATGACTGCGGCAGGGTCATAAAAGTGCACGACAGTATTCTGTCTTCACTTAAAATTTGGTGTTTTGCTCAACATGGATTATTTGCACTAATTTTGAAATGAAAAATTATTACACTAAAACATCTTGATTACTGATTTGGGGGGGGGGTGCTCGCTTTAAATTTTGTGCCTCACTCCTGCAACCTGGTCCTGGCCTGGGCTATAATAGAGAGTAAGGAGGCAGGAAGAGATAGTCAGTGGTTTAAGGACTTATGCAGAGATTTGGGGTCAAGACCTAAAGCAGAAAAGTTGGAGATTCCATTTTATCCCGCTGTGTGCATTCTGTGCCTTGGGCGCCCTCACACCAGTGAAGGCCGTTCTTTCATTGAGCTCCTTCTCTTGCCTTGGCAGCTGCACTCACTTTTATATGCAGGTTCTGGAATGCTGGGAGCTGTATGGCAGCCAGCATCTCTCCTCTCCCTTCTCAAACATGACGTTCTCTGTAATTCAGTTACAGACACCTCTTTCCTTAGCCTTCTCACCCAGGGAGCCTGATCAAGGAATCTAAGAACTAAGCCTCATTTGCCTTCTCTGGGTATGCAAGTGAATTTGCATATATCTTGTGTCCATTTGCATTCCCCTCACATGGGGCATTTAGAATAAAAACAACATTCATGAATCAAAATGAAGCTTGTTCCATTCTTCCTCTGTCAAAGTATGGTGTAAGTAAAAGGATACCGCAGTGTGAGAAAAGAGCTGAAATTATATTTGCCAGGGTTATGTGTCGTGTTAAAAGCAATCCAATTTGGTGGCATTTACCACCACAAAATTGGCATTTAATATTTATAGGTTTAGCCTAGGAGAACATAACCATTCATGACTGAAATAGCCACCTCCTTCCTCTACCATTCTTGTCGAAATTTGAGCCAAAGTTCTCTAGAAGCTGAAAATGCCCTCTTTTCCTCCTCCAGGTCACCACTTAAAGGGTGGGAAGCCTGATGGGTCTAGTTAACTAATTTCTCCGTGTGAGATGAAATGGATGAAGAACCTACCACAAAGGAGGAGAGGAAGAAGGAGTGATGCTCCTTATCCTCCTTTGGGAGCTAAAAGAAATAAGGGAAAGAAAAGAGTAGTCTTCTACCAGTGATGAAAACTGATGTGATAAACAAACAAACAAACAAAAAAACAAGGGCAAGTTCATTATAGAGTTGTTTTAAAAAGCAGAACTGTTAAGTAAGAATACAACAAAGTGCTTCCAGCACTAAAAGAAAAGGTACCGAGCCTGAGGGTGTGAGCCTTGCAATCTGTGTGACAGGTAGATAGTTCATTGAGGAAGGATGACTCAACCCTTCACAGCTTGAGAAAAATGCCTTTAGTGCATTTAACCTCATCTTAACAATACCCAGTTCTTGTTTTCATATCTATTCTTCAGAACTTGATATATTCAAGTCCAGAGTCTCTCTAGTTCAGTTTCTCCAGAGATGACAGCTTCTGTCTCCTGCACTGTGAAGGAGGGAAAAGCAGCTAGCTACTTGGGGTAGGAATGGGGAGTGAGGATCTGGGTTCTACCTGATCCTCACATAGACTTTTAAATAATCCACTCCCTTTTAGCCCCTTCCCTTCCAGCACATATTCTTTGCCCCTCCAATTCTGGTGGCTTTCTGAGGATCTTTGGGGAAAATCTGTGTGTTTTTCACAGAAAAATCATATACTGTGCCCTAGGGTTAAAGTTGTTTCCTAATGTCACTTAATATGGGGTTCGTGTTTTTATTTTTTGTTCTCCTCCAATAGATGCCTTTAAACATATTAAATGTGCCTGATATCACTCATAATAGGAAACTACAAATTAAAACTTCAATAAGATACTATTTTCCACCTATAGAATTAGCAAAGATTATTCACAAAGTTATTGGCAGGGCTCAGTTTCTTGCTGGCTGTTGGCTGGAAATCTCATAAGCCTTTCCACAGGTAGGTTGTCTGTCTTTGAGACATAGCAGCTGGTTTCCTTCAGAACAAGTGATAGGAGAGAGAGAAAGCCCAAGATAGAAACAACAGTCTTTTTAAAACAGCTTTATTGAGATATATGTAAAGTTACATGCGGATTTTTGACTGTGTTGGGTGGGGGCAGGGGTCAACGCCCCTAACCCCTCACGTTGTTCAAGGGTCAACTGTAATTCATATACCATACAAGTCATCCATTCAAAGGGTACAATTCAATGGCTCTATTATATTTACAGAGTTTTGCAATCATCACCACAATCAATATTAGAACATTTTCATTACTTCCAAACGAAACCCCCAAATCCCCCACCCCAACCTTCCAGTCCTGGGCAACTATCCGTCTATTTTCTGTCTCTATTGATTTGCCAATTCTGGATATTACATGTAAATGGACTCATACAATATGTGGTCTTTTGTGACTTGCTCCTTTCATTTAGCATGTTTTTAAGGTTCAACCGTGCTGTAGCATGTAACAGTATTTCATTTCTTTTTCTTAGGTGCTCTCTTTTTTTCACTATATTTCAGTGAAATTCCTACTTATTTCTACTTACGTATCCAGGTTTTTTTCTCTCTCTCTTTTTTAGACTCAATAAAACCTGCATCTTCTTGGCTCAAGATCTAGGTTAACACTTTCCAACCTCAGAAACGGTTCCCTTCAGAACTAGCTGAGGTTTCAATTTGGCCTGTGGTCCCTGGGTCCTTGCAGTCTTTTATAACCTAATCTTGCAAGCGACATACTACTACTACTTCCACCACATTCTGTTGGTCAGACAGATCAATCCTCAAACAGTGGGGGACAGGACTACACAAGGGTATGACAACCAGAAGGCAGGAGTCAGGGCCTTCTCAGAGGCTGCCTTCTACAGTGATCATGTCGTCATGTTGCAATCCATGTTAGAAGTAAAGGCTTAAACCTCTAGCTTTGCCTTGTCTTATAGATGACCACTTACAAAGTAACAAAATCAAACAAACAAAAAGCTCACTTACACTACATGATATAAAGGAAAAGCCCCCATCAAGAGAGAGTTTTGGCAGGAATCAGTCTTACTTCAGCAGCACATGATATCCCTTGATCAGTACTGAAGTGAATATCCGGCATTATGGGATCGAGGCAGTGAGGCTTAATGCTTGTTTTTTTTTTAATTAAAAAATTTAAAATCTTTTTTGGAGGGATAATTTGGTTTGTTTGTTTGTTTGTTTATTAATGGAAGAACTGGGGATTGTATCCAGGACCTTATACATGCTAAGCACGCACTCTACCTCTGAGCTCTATCCTCCCCTCCCCACCTCGCCCCAATCTGGTTTTAAAAGAGAGCACTGAAAGAAGTCAATGGCTGATAGCAGCTTGACTAAACACAGTAACAGCTATATAAATAAAGCTGAAAAACACTCACCTGGCATAAATGTATTCACTCTAATGGATGATTATTTCCAAAAATAGCTACAGTACAATAAAGAAGAAAGTTACTGCAGCTTTCTTATGGTTTGATAATGAATATTCACTCGGTCATTTTGTCAGTCAACAAATATTAATGGTACAGAGGGGACTTTTGCACTTAATTAATATTCTCCAAGTTCCCCTTTGGGATATTATATTTAACAATATAATTAAGAAACATAAAACAAATGCACAGTCCCTTTCTTCAAAAATCTTTCCTCTGAAGGCAAGAAAAAATAAGCAAATGACAAACTGATACTTGTTTTTAAAGACAATAAACACAAGGAGGTATAAAAGTTCTTCTTAAAAATATACATATATTGTTATTTGTCTTGGATTCTCTTTTTCTATATCCATGTTTTCAGTTATTGACAAAAACTGTTTATATACAAGATAGCTTTTTCAATTAAAACACACACACACATTTTAGGCTACCATCAGTTTGGACTTATTTTCCTGGTTATTGTTTGGGGGTCAATTCAGTGGATAACAGAAGTACGATGAACATTTGGAGTTTTGAAATTTATTTGAGAGATTAATTTGCATTACATTATGTAACCATATCAAAAGAGGGCAAGTTGAATGTCTGGTAAATTAAAATACAAAGAAATATACAAAGATATCTTTACTAAACTTGATTCAGTGAAAATATTCCAGATCAGCAGATTGCAGGAGCTTTTTACTTAAAATAGTTTTTCAGATATAAACTCAAGACTAGATTAATTTATGATGGGCTAACAGTAAAGAATGCAATTCTGCATGTTTCTGCAGAGCATTAGCAAGAAGTTTTAGTTTGTGTATAATCTGGTATTTATGCAAATTCAACTTAAAAGCAACATTCAAACAATCCAGTTAGCAGCCTCCACCCTATCTCAGTTTTTATACCCTTAGAAACTATCACACAAATAAATAACTTTCTCTCAAAGAAACTCCCAGGTACAGTGATGTCAAATGAGGCTGCGAGCTCTTAAAATAGTAAGGAAGAGGAAGTTTAAAAAGCTTTGGATAAGGATGACTTTCTTCTATCCTATAAAAGGTGTATACCATTTTATCACTACTAGACTGGCAAAAAATTGTGTAACAATATCACATATTGAAGAATAAGTAGAATTCTTATAAACTGTGGGAGAGTGGAAAACTGTGTGGCATTAATTATCTCACAAAGTTGAATATTTGCATACTTTACAACCAAGCAACCCTACTTCTGCATATAATCAAGAAATATACTTGCATGTGTGACCAGGAGGCATGCATAAAATTTTTACAGTAGCAATGGTTATAATTTTTTAAAAAGACTAGAAATAACCCAACTATGTATCACTAGAAGAATACATTTAGATATATTCACAGAATAGGATATTATATGGTAGTAAAAATCAACAATCATCATATATAACATCAATGAATCTTGGAACCATAATGTTGAGTTAAAAAGGCAAATCCCAGAAGACTATATATTGTATGACAGCATTTTTATAAAGCTCAAAAACGCAAATTAAATAATATATTGTTTTAGCACATACACATTTGAGATAAAACTAAATTAAAAAAATAGCAATAGAATGATGAAAAATTTAGGATACTGGTTACCTCTGACAGGGGAAAATATAAAGGAGAAACAAAAATGTAGATGCAATTTACTGGGAAATAGGCTAGTTCTTGGGTTGGGTAGTTCATTATATTATTGAGCTTTATACATAATATATGTGTTACATATACCTTTTATATATTAAAAAGAAAAAAATTTAAGAGATTGATCTAATTCATATTCATCCCCTCCAAGTGAGAGAGAACTGATTCATATTTTCCATGTAAAGAGACTGAGGGTGATGATATCACTTGTATGTAGAATCTAAAAAAGTTAAACTTGTATTAAAAAAAGAGAGAGAGAGAGTTAAAATGGTGGCTATCAGGGGATTGGTAGGGATGGATAATAAGAGTGATGGTGTTTAAGGGTACGAAATTATAAGAGTAGTAAATAAGCCATAGAGATCTAATGCACAGTATAGTGAATACAGAAAATAATATTGTACTATAATTACATAATGTGATAAATATTGCTACAGTGGTAATCATATTACAACATATAAATGTATCAAAGTAACACATTGTATACCTTAAACTTACACTATGTTACATGTCAAATTTATTAAAAGAAAGAAAGAAATATAGGGTGGTATGGCAGTATCTTCAAATAAGGAATGAGAGAGAGTTCTGCAAAATAGACTCCCTCTCAAAGCTACTGATAGATTTTAAAAAGGATATCAGTCTAGCTGGAGCCAAGAAAATATAAGTGAAATTAAGTTCCAAGTGAAGTAAATGGGAATTTTTTTTCCTAACATGAATGGATTGTGTGGTAAACTGAACCTCTTATCTGTCAGCCAGAAAATTGTGATGATCCAAGATGGGGTCTCAGCATCACCAGGTGAAGCTAAAACTTCCAGAGATAAAAGGAACAAGAAAATTTTCAGGAAAACTGGAGGTTCAGAATAGAATACCCAGGATTAAATGAGCAAAAAACACAAAGCCTAAATGGATTAATTCATTTATTCAACAAACTTCCTTAGCATAGACTGTGTAGCAGGGATGGGGAGGGAAGGCAAGTAATAGAGATAATTAAGACACAGTCCCTACTCTCAAGGAACACATACTTCAGTGATCAGGGGAGAACCTTTCAATGTATAAATGGAAGAGATACTACTCTAAATGTGTATATGGAAGAGATCCTACTCTGAACACCCATGAAAAGATGTTCAGATAGAAAGTAAAATGACCCAAAACCTAGAAGAGGTAAGAGTACTTGGCAGTTTCCAAGAACAACGCAGTTGAAGCTAGTAGTGAGGAAGAGGACAGTTATAACCTTAGGCCAATGCCCAAGAGCCTGAAGTTGGAAGAAAGAAAAAAAGAGAACTTGGCTTGAGCCTTGAGAGGAGGGCAGGAAAAGTTGGTGTCCAGTGAGTGGGAGTTCACATTTATGGAATACTTACTATGTACCAGATCGTCTTCCAAACGCTTTTTAATTTACTAATTTAACTCTCATAATATACCTATGTGGCACTTGGTATTATCCTCATTTGATAAATAAGGGAACTGGGGCCTATAAAGATTAAGTAATTTGCCCAAAGTCACATGGTTAGGAATTTGAAAGCAGAGTTTTGAACCTAGGAGATTTGATTACCCAGTCCACATTCTTGACCACCACACGGAATAGAGGAGGGGTCACCTAACTAAAAAGTAGGGAAAACAGAAGAGCTAAAAAGTTGTCCATCACATGAATTCATTAAAATTTGTTTATATACAGTGGAGGTAAATTGCAAGTATTAGATTCCCCCCAAAACATTATTACATCTTGGTAAATATTAATGGTATGCCCCAAAAGTTTTGTACTGGGCACTATGAATATGGAATATTTCAGAACTAGTGGAGAAAACCTGTGTCTCCAGGGCATGGTCTTAAGGGAAAATCTCATCTTTTTGACCCCACAGAAGACAGAAAGTTACTCAAGCTAAGCCTTGGCAAAGCCCTCAATTCCTCATGTAATCAACTGATGTTCTTTACAGTCAATCTCAACACACACATGTATTTATTCAGTCTCTCTTTTTTCCTTTCTCAGCAATTTAGTGAGTGATTTGTGGGCTCATTTGGTTCAGCAGTATGCTAATAAGGTAAAATTGATCGGTTTAATTCTTCTTTAGCTCTAGTGGCCATGAACTGCACCCCTAAACTTAGCAAACATGAGCTGTGGAGTGACCCCAGAGAAACTGTGTTTGGCTCAGAACAACTCTGTCAACGTTACACAAAAGATAATGCTTTACCGAGCGTGTGTCAGAACCTTCATCTTTGTATTCAAGGACAACACATTAATTTTCACAGGGAACAACTAAAGTGATTTATTTAATGTCTCACAATGGGATCTCAAGAATAGATTCTTGGAAAGTTCAATGTAATATACTTACTCAAATTGACTCTACCTAGATAGTACAGTCATAATAGAGTCTTTGCCCAACCTTATGACATATGCTCAATTAATCTTGATTTTAGATAGCCAATAAATAATAAGCAAATAAATAAAAGCAGAAACAATCTCAGTTTCTAATTACTTATGGAAGAACTCTTACCTGAGGATAAACTAATGAAAAAAAATCCAACTCAAAAACACAGATTTAATATGCCTAGAATAAAGTGAGCTGATGTAATTCATTGAGTGAGAGGAAACTTTCAAAGTAATGACAGAAGTTGATCTGGCAGATGCCTACTGCTCAGTAAACTAGATCCAAATTTTTAATGTGAACTGACATCTGACAAGACTACAATAATAAGGGAGGTACCTCATTATTATTCAAATATATCCAAAGAAAATGATGGTGAAAGATGAGGTTAACGTGAAAACTTATTAGACTGGAGATTTACTTATCCTCATTCTCAACGTCAGTTGGAAACGGAAATGGCTGAAATCATAACAGGAGAAAATAAAATAAGAAAACATTATTGAGATATTTGTTTGTAAAGAGTATGTAAAGTTTTGATGTCTGATACTTCAGAGTAGAAGAAAAAAACATGCTCTTAGAAAGGGCTTATATTCAAAACTTTTCCAAAGTAGAAGGGAGTATGAAAGGGTTGGGGAGAAGGGGAGTTAGTTAAGTGCCAAACAGCACAGATAATAAAGGAAAATAGTCTAGGGTCAATTCTTAGCTCTGTCACTTAATAGCTGTGTGACTTTTAGCAGGTTTCTTAATCTCTCTGTGGCTCAGCTTTCTCATCTGTGAAAGAGTATTTACACAGTGCCAGGTACATAATAAAAAACACTATATAAACCTTATTCCTTGAATAAAATATATCCAAAGATTAACATTAATGATAATACTTCATAATATCATTAATATAAATATAACTATAAATGATACATATCATTAATATCAGGGATAATATTTAATCAGAAAATCAAGGATAAATCTGGTACAGGTCTGCAATTTTTTAACTGAAATCCCTGAGGCCAGATGTGTTTCTGAATTAAAATTCTTTTCATATTTTAGGAATGTAATATATTATGCTACCTATATTTTACTTATCATGTGTTGTCCTGGGCAGTATATCTTAATCAAACATGTTTCTGTATTGAAATACATCAATAGTCACACCAAATGGAATAAATGAAGACTTTAAACAGAGTCATGTCAGTTCAGTTTTTGCCGCAAAATAAATTGAGGAAAAAGTTTTTGGATTTTGGAATTGCAGATAAAGGACTGTAGAGCTTTGTCTGTAGAGCCATAAATCTTATTGTATTAAATAATGGAATAATCATCATGAGAAATAGAGCAATGTGAACAATGCTGATATTAAATGAAAAACTTTTCTGAAAACCTCATGAGTTTCTTTTTCTCTTAAGGAAAAAAAATACATATTTCCATGTATATTTGGATTATACATGGGATGTTATCTGGATTATACTTGAGTGACTTTATGCGGCACAAATTGTTCACAACACTTGGAACATCTCCCCAGATTTTCCCATGACTATTTCAAATCTCTGCTCAAATGTTACCTCTTCAGAGAGGCATCCTTGATCACTCTATTTAAAATATCAGGTAGGAGACATGCACACACACACATTCACACACAATCACAGAAAACTCTTTCCCCTTACCTGCTTTCTTTTTCTTTTTAGTATTTATCACTATCCAGCATATTAGTATATCTTTCTTTATTATATTATGTCTTACTAGACTGGAAACTCTATGAGATCAGGGACTTTTGTTTTGTTCAAGCACCTAAAACAATGTCTGGCAAACAGGCATTTGATAGATACTGTTCAATAAATGACTCAAGAAAATAAGGCTGATTGATGAACAGTGGTGGGTCCCAAGAACCAGTCCTGAAATAGCAGGTAATATTCACTTTCCAAAAGGAAGTTAAAGGTGAGAAAAAAAAAGCCATCTAAACCAATTATCAGCTGTAATATTGTTTATGTGATATGTATATTAATAGGATTCCAAAATGGTAATTAAAAAACATTTCTTCTGTATACACATAATTATGAAGTAAATATTGATTTACTATCTAGCAAGTAAAAACTAATCATTACAATTACATAATATTTACATTTAATAATTAATTTTGAGTATTTAAGTAGACAAGAAGAAAAAAGTATACTTGAAAGATAAAAATTCTATAACACAAAATATTAAAGAACTTCCTTTGTTTTTTTCCATGATGTATTATCTTGATTTTTCCTCTGACACATTTTACTCACCACAGAAAGAAACACAACTGATCTTCATCTAATTGCAAAGTGCTACTGCTCTGGAATGTAAAAATTTCCTAAATTAGCCTGAGAGTAGCAGTATATGATTGTATGTGCATATCTACTTATGTCTATGTATTTAGTCTTGCTCCAGGTAGTAAAGTGGCAACACATTGATACTCTAAAGCAAGCAAGCAAAGGAGTTTTGGGGTCACCATAAAATGTGCAGCAAATTTCAATGGTAATTTCCAGTCCAGATAGATCCACTCTTCGGAAAGGCCCAGCTTTCCTCTCCATCTCTGACTCCATCCATATGTTAGTTTTGACTTGGGAACTACTTTTTAAAAGAAGGGTAGAGAAGGAAAAAGTGAAAATAAGAATTTAGGCCACATTCTCTTGGCAAGTATCCAGAATAACTACCATTTTCAAATGACCATACTTGTATACAAATTGACATTTCATTGATCATGGTTAAAGTTACGATAATAGTATCATTCCAACATTTGTTACTTTTACGTTTGTCTTTTTTTCCCATTATTCTTAAACCAGGAAGGAAAAAAAAAAAAGAATACTTCAACAGCACTCTATTATGGCTTTAAAATTGTGTTACCCCAGATTATGCAAGGATTTTCTATTAAAATTACTTGAAAAATTAATGGAAATTGAAACTGTTTATATATATTTCTGACAAGACAAGGGACCTCTGAAATAAGACAAATTAGCACACACATCTGGACCAGTGTTGTTAACCAATGACGCCAGGATGGGAGGAGGTAGGTGAAAATGATGAAGTCAGACAACTGATATAAAAAAAGATCAGAGGCTCAGAGTTATATTTAATTTGACAATGAGATCAAGTTTAAATAATTACTGGCCCTTTGCTCTCAAGCTGTATATTATTATTTAGTATGTTTCATCTGGATAAATATATTTTGGTGGTATTATGGGTAAGAGGATGAGGAGTGATTTTCCATAGCTCTATACCCTCAACAAAGAGGATCTTGCTTACGTGCTTCTGAGATCTGGTTGAATATTATGTTAGCACCTAGGGAGTAAGCTGAAGGGTCCACTTCAATAACTCAGATACCAACAAAGAAAAACCTATCCTTGTTTAAGTGAAAATTCAAAATTACTAGCATAGTCTGTTTCAGGGCACATATGAACTATATAAATCTTGTGTTTCTGACCCTTGTCTTCAAGTCCCTAAACTGGAATAAAATCAATAAATGCCTGAGGAACCACTTCACACCCCAAACACGTGCAAACTTTGTTCAACAGAACACTTTACTGCCAAAATGGAGTTGGCAGAAGTTTGGAGCTAAGGCCCCCAGGCTGCATGATTTGCTGGCACAAGAGAGCTTAAAAATCTTAACATAATACTAGGGAGTTTGAGTTCTACCAATTTGCTTGAGACTCCTTCTCCAAGTATGACCTGAGAAAAATGGAAGCTGCCATCAAGAAAGACTTCATTAACACTTCATCCTCTATTCAGAAATGATTTTCCACTGCTGATGATCATACCTCTATATTCCTTAGTGGTTGTATTTATACTGTAAATCTAATGCAGTCTATTTTGAAATGCATGTAAATTCAATTTTGCTTGGCTGCTTGGACAAAGGAGTACAGGGAGAACTACTGTAAATATACAAAATTAATTACCACAAAGTTCTGCTTAGAAAACACTGGATCCAAATAACCCTTACATATCACATTCATTACCCTCAAAAAAATGTGGGGGAAATTAAGATATAGAATATTTATATATTGTTATTTTATATTTATTTTAGCTTGTCTTCTCACTTCTCTGAGTTTGAGTAATGGCAGTTTACTTTTTACATGAAAAATGTAAGCAGCAAGGAAAGGAGCCCAGATGAGTCCTTCTTTTCCACATGGGTCAACGATAAGGTCTTGTTTGGGATCTTCATAAGTTTGGTGCAGTTTAATAAAGAAAACTGCACCTGAATTTTAAAACTGTAGTGAATACTGGCAGCTATGTATACAACTAGCAACTTTAAACTTGTAAATGCTTGATACACGTACACTGTTGAGAAGTTTTACTTTGCTTTGGAAGGTTATCTTCTGTTTCAATAAGAGAGCTTTAAAGATGCTATTTGCTCCTTACATAGCTAAAAAAAAATAAAAATAAAAAAGCTTAAAAAAAAACTTCCAAAGCTTTTCCCTCAGTGGCTCCATGTATTTTATTATTTTCTCTGCAAGCCCATTTTTCCTCTGCTAGATCCCTCCTAAGTATTCTCATTTTCAGCTATGATTCCATATTTTCACCAGCTTCTAATCTCCACAATATAGTTGGAAGCGTTTAGGACAAAACATTCTTTAGGATATCAAGTTGCAGAAGACTGTAGTTTCAAAGATATTTATATAGTAGTGCTGCCACCTAAAGATGAGGTGAATAAAGAAGCAATTCAAAAGAAATGACCCATCATTCTAGAGGCATTCTTAATGCAAAAGTTTTCTCACATTGAACTAGGGATTAATAAATATTTTGTTTTGTTAGCATGGAAGTTTGATTCACAACAAATTATTTCTGAGCTATAATTTTCTATTGCAGAAAAATGCCTTTTTAGAATAATCTGTGACTTGAGGTCTCCAGGAATACCTTTCTCTCAGACATTAGGCATTGCCTACAATACATAAGAGGGGGAAGGGAGCATCAAAAGATACCCGGAAGTAAACTATTGAGGAATCTCTGGCTTAGTGGACAAAGCAGGTAGTAATAGACCTGCGGTGTTTCTGTCGCTCGATCTCTCGGTGACAGACTATTTGCAACTCTCAACAACTGATGTATTTTTGTAGCTCAATTTTCTTATTCATCAAATGGGGTTTATTTCACCTGTCCTACTGCCTCTAAGGCTTAGCTAGAAAAACTTCTTGGAAAAGGTCCTATAATAAGTGAGTTTAAAAGTCTATTGCCTAATAACAGTATCTCAAGATGTACTGCAGAGCAACCTCAAAATAAAATAAACTCAGTTAAATAAGTTAAAACAGTGACTAAGTTTTCTTAAATCACAGATTGAGTTCTCTGCGGTCTATTTAAATAATTAAAGATGGTGAAGGCATTTTTAAGTGATCCATCTTCTATGTACGCAGTGTTGCAGAATGGAGATATGACAGTACACAAAGCGAGGGGAAAAGTTAACGTGTACCAAAAATCTTGTCAAACTTGGTAAGATTTCAAGAAAACTCTTAAAGGACAGTTTATAGTTCTGTATTTCGCCCTTACGTAGCAATTTATAAAAATTAACTCGTCTCTTTTACTCTCTCCCACTCGGCCCAACGACGCATAAGTAATATTTATCAGGGTTTTGTCCTTAGTCACAGTCCCTCAAAGGGGCCCAGTTTCACCTACACTGCGTGGGAGGCTGGGTAGCAACCCCACGCTTCCTGTCAAGGATTCTTGGGGCCAGAGCCTGAACGTGGTCTAGCCCCTTTCTTCTTTATGCTAATTCTGCCCTTCTAACCCCTCCCGGCAGGAGTCTGAAGGCCAAGGTGAGACCCTCCCGGGAGATGAAAGGCCTATCGCCCCCTGAGAGATGCGGGCGAAACAGGGACGGGGGGAGGCTAGGGTGACGGGGTGGTAGCGGCACGGACTACGGCGCTGAGGGCCCTAAGTTGGAGCTGACGCAGGCCCTATAGGGTTCTGTCCCCGCCCGAGCCTGGCTTCCGTCCTCAAAGCCTAACCAGGAATAAGTCCTCCTGGTGGCGCTACGGGCGGCGGATGGAGGAAGAACGGGCAAAGAGGCCGCAGGCAGCCCCCTTCTCAAACGCGCCTCAAGGCCTGGGCCGCGGGCTGTTGACGCGCCAACAGCAGAGAGGGCGCGCGCACGCGCGAGATGGGGGGGCGGAGGGAGCGCGCTCGGCGGCCGCCGCCGCGGCAACTGAAACGGAGGGACGCGAGGGCGGAGGGCGCGAGCCACGGGAGGAGGGTGGGGGGGGAATGGTGGGTAGCGGGGAGCGCGCGCTGACGTCGCCCGGAGTCACGCACAGAGCGCCGGGTTACGCGCCGACGTCTGGCTGCCACGACTTGCCGTCTGCGGCGGCGGCGGCGGCGGCGAGCGGATCCCGCAGGGGAAGGAGGAGGAGGAGGGAGAGCCAAGGGGGCTGTGAGTGAGCGGGAGAAGCAGGGTGTGAGCCGGACTTGCTAGCGGGAGGGAGAACGAGCGAGAGCCGAGCCAGCCATCCGAGCCGCCTCCTCCTCCTCCCCTCGGCGTCCCGCCCCCGCCTGCCAGCCCGCCCTTCTCCCTCCTCAGCCGGCTGAGCCCGAGTGAGGCGCAGCTCGGCTCGCGCCGCTGTCCAAGACAGGTGTGCGCGCGCGCGCCCTCCTCCCCTCCCCCTTTCCTCGCGCCTGCCTAGCGCCTGCCTCGCGCGCGCCCTCCCTCCCTCCAGCCCGCGCCCTCCCTCACCTGCGGCAGGACAGCGCCCGCCCGCCCGGGTAAGCCCCTTGCGACCGTCTTTGCTGCCACTGCCACAGCTTGAGGTGCCTCCCACCTTTTCCCCTCTAATTGCCCTCTTATGCCCCAGGAATAATTACTGTAGCATTGTAGACATCCCCGCACCCTCCCTCCGGGGACCCGGGCAGTGCAGCAGCGCACCCCCCTCCCCCCGGAGCGCACGAACGTACGAACTCCCTCCCATCTCCAAAAAAGAATAAAGTCACACGCCCCTTAAAAAAAAAAAGAAAAGAAAGAAAGAAAAGAATGCAATCCTACCTCTACAGGCGCTGGAGACCACCAATGGTGCCGTTTGCTTAGCAATCTCTAAGCCCCATTTCCCCTGGCCGCCTTCGCCCGGGACCTGGGACAGTGCGCCAAACCTGGCCGACACTCCCTGCACAGCAGCCCTGGCAGGAGGGGAGAGGAAAGAGGGTTCTAGGCTCCACTACCAACCCCTCCTTTCCTCTGTTCACCCCCACCACCCCCGCAATGCATACACCCGCCCTGTATGCGTTGTAAAAATAAAAAAGAATACATTGGTGCTGACATCGCAGATGCAGCCAGGCCCAGGGATGGGTGGCCCGAACAAGCATTTTTGCTGCCCCACAGAGCTAGATCAGCTCCGTAGTTTGCTCTGCCTTTGTCCGAGGGCGAAAGGAATGGATATGAAGTTGGAGGGTCTTACCTTTGAGCGACTGTGGACCCTGGCAGCGGTTGAGATGTCTGTAGGGGAAGGGACCCCCGCAAATATATCTGCTTTGAGCCTGAACTTGAATAGAGAAAGGCCCAAGAGTCCGGTTGGGGAAACTTTCTTTAATTTGTTGCTGTTTACTCCTGAATAAATGCTATTTTAATTTCCGTCGTCTCTGCGGGACCCTATTGAGGCTTCTAATTCGTTCTTTTCTGGGCCCCTTGTTTTATTGTCGGGCCAGGAGCTTTTGGACAGCTTTGTGCAATGGTGTCTATGTTTGTGTCCCGTGTCCTTGGAAGGGAGGTCCCAGTGCTTTACAACAGACTGAATTTGGTTTGACATCTGTTGGTAGACTGTCAGAGGAGAAAAGGAGTTTTTTGATTATTTGAAGACCCCCACTGCTCCCCGCCCAAACCGACGTTTGCGAATTGTGGCTTTGAAAATTGGAGTGTTGATGAGAGTGTGGAGAAAGTTGCTGATTTCATTCCTTTGGGTACTGGTAAAAATCATTTAAGAATTAGTAGAAAGAGAGAGAGCTATTGACACTTACATCGGTTCTGTTTGGACCTTTTTGGTACATAAAATGTCGGGTTTTCTGAATTTTTTATTGAATCTAGAATGTGTGCTACGTTTATTGAACTCTTCTGCAAATGCTTAAAATAAAATTTTGTGAAATGCGAGGATTTTATCACATGGATTATTCTCTCAGATTTTAAATGTTTAATTCCTATCTTTAACCCTAAACATTGAAATAGCATTGGAGAGGTATAGTTTTAAAGATTAATTGAGCTATAGAAAGGCGATAGGCTTTTAAAAAATGATTAGTGAAATACTGTTAGTCGTTGTTGCTAAATGTTAAGATTTACTTGAGAGTTTTCCTTAATTTTCCAGATAGCTGAGAGAAGAAATGGGTAATTCCTTCACTTTGAACACTTACAGTACAAGTTAGTTTTAATGATTTGATTATTGAAGATAATTGTCTGATTTAAGACAGGCATTTAACCTAAGTAACACTTGAAAACACAAGGTCTAATGTTCTTGCTTCTCTTTTATTTGGGAAATCTGTGGTTTTGTGAAATATCAATCAGCATATTGTTTTTGTTGGGAACTCCATAATCAAAAGAGTTTATTACCCGGAGATAGATTCCCTCTCTCCAAGTTATTCTGTAAATGTGTGTGTTAATTTTTACTTTTAAAAACCAAAGCTGAATTATATTACTTCAGACCCACCCGTAGTTCAGGCTGAGGAAAATGAGGCTTTTTTCCTTTCTTGTCCAGCCTAATGTCTGTTTCACTTGTGAAAAATTTTTTTGTTAGAGTTTGTTAAAGATACAGAGATAGAGGGATTAAAAATAAAGCAATCTCTGTTCTCTTAAAAACGTGTGTGTAGTGTTAATAAAAGAGCACACTAAATCTGAAGACGTTTATCAGCTTTTAAAAATATAAGCAAACTTTGAGGAGAAAGGGAATATTTTTGACGTTTTTTTAATTAACATGGATATTTTGCTTCATATTAATGTATTTCGTTTTCCCTTTGTCTCTACTACCTCGTATTGAAATTATAATTTTATTTCTACAACTATTTGTTTTAAAATAACAATTCAAACAGCTAGACACAGAACTGGCTTTTCATTTACCAAATTAGTACATTGTTTAGGTAATTAACAAATGGCTAGGAATGTTTTTAAATCCACAAATTTGCTAATGGATTTTCAATGTCAGGATGCAAATCTAATTTTGAAACTCTATTTAAGGTTCTAAACTCTTTGTTTTAAGACTTTTCTCTGAGTCAATATTCATTCTTCCCAGGCTACCTGTTAAGAATACTGTATTCTATAGCCCAAGGAAAGCTGCCTTTCACCACCCTCTTCCATTCTTACCAAAAGCCCACACTTACAGACTTATCATGAAACTAACTTTCTTGTTTCAGTAGTGAAAATGTGCTAAATATCTTATTTATTTTTGTATTATTTTGGAAAAGGCATTATTAACCTTGTTTGCTTTTTAGATACATTTATAAAGTAGGCGAGAAGCTGGATAATGGCAAATTTTTATACGTATATAATACATAACAGAATAAGTAAGCACATATTTATGTGGAGAGATTCAGGTCTCGGTTTGCTAATTTGAGCTTAAAATTTCCAGTTTCTGCGTGCAAATGATATTTAACTTGTGTTTTGCCTAGAAACTTCATCAGTTGCCTCTGCGCTGGGGAACTAAGAACTTGGTTCCTGGTGACAGTCAGTCAGTTTTGCAGAAAATCAGGGCATTTCCAAACTTAAAGCGCTTCAGAACCCCGGACATAAACGTTTGGGACAGAGGGCAAGAAATTTAAACTCCAAAGTTGGTTCAAGAAGGCGGGCAGTTTTGAGCCTTTTTTTTTTTGTCGTGGGGAAAGTGATCATTAGAATGGTAGAATGGCAGGGACTGGCAGGCGCATGCCCCCTCTCCGCAATCCCCGCAATCCCCGCAATCCCGTTGGCCTTGCTGCTTTTGAGTTCTCCCGACGGAGCAAGGGCTTGGTTCAGCGCAAGGTAAACCCTTGAGGAAGAACAGCGGCTCTTCCAGATGGGTATTAAGCAGATCTTAGTCTCAGTTTACAGGTGGGAGTGTAATGCCCCTCCCAGTTCTGTGCGGAGACCCTGCCACTCAGCCTCTGCGTCCCTGTTTGGGGCCGGGGTCTATCCAGGGTCCTGATCTCTACCTTGCGAACCTGGAGGAGCCGCCGCTTCTTCACCCGTGTATTTCTGTGTGGTGGGAAGTACGCCAACAGTTCCTATGTCCCCTTCCCGACAGACTTGGGGACAGGGGAGGGAGTGCAGAAAAATCAGCATTGAAAGGGTACTAGGCGGTGCTGGAGGATGCTTCCAAACTGAGGGAAAGTTCTTTGTGGGGCCAGAAGCCTGGATTTCTATCTCTCAGAATGGACCTCCCCTTTAGGGAGCCATTTCAGGGACAGCTGGACAGGTGGGTGGTTCTGGGGCTCCTCCACAGGACTACCCCGGTTTGCTCTTTGGGAGCCATGGTGCTTTGCCCTATTTCTTCCTCTTTAGCGGGAAGTAGTGAAGGTCAGTCCAGAGCTGAAGTAGCTAATGCTGGGTTGAATGGGGCCCTTGCTAAGAGAAAAAGGAAGCTGTGAATACTCAGCAGGAGAGTTTGCCCAGGAGATGGAGGGATGTATCAGGGGGCTTTAAGGTCTCAGGCATTGACGAAGCTTACGCTCTGGACTGGTCTGGGCTTCTTGATCATTAGTCCTCTCTTTATCCCTCTTTTCCCCAGGAAGCTTGGGCAGTCAGATGCTTAGCTGTCTCTGAGGCTAAGAGTGAGGGAGGCAAGTCTCTTTATTCTGGGGGGGGGGGTGTTCAATGGGAATGGACAGCATAGATGTGATAGACACACTCTTTTCAGGATGAAGGCAGCAATCCATGCTTGAGAAAGCCAGGAGTAAGGCTGTGAGATCTGTATCCTCTAAGCCCCCTGTAGAAGGTGATGGGGAGAGTGTAGGGGGTCATAGGTAGAAGTTCCCCTGGAAATAGGCCTTAGCTTTCCCACAGATGCTAGGACTGCAGACTGCAGTGAGGGAGTATAAGCATTCTCTATCTATCCGTGAGAAGGAAAACAGGCCCTAGATTATGCCTCAGAATTTAGGAAGAGAAATCAATTATTTGTGAGCCCCTTCCTGAGACCAGAGTAGACCCCCTTTAGCTGTCACTGGTTTAGCTGTCATTGGTTAACTAATGGTCGGTAACCTAGATGTCTGCCTAAAAACCAGCGATCATTTAATGTTTTACTTTTTGAGAGATAGGGGCTCTCCTTGACACTTTGGAGTTTCTGAGAGGAGGAGTAAAAGGGGCGAGCGAACCTGCGTTAATGAATCCCGTAAGGAACTGCGTTTCCCAGGAAATTCCTGACATTTTTAGCTCGTGAATTTCCTAAAGTCTGCTTGGTTTCTCCTCCATTCTGGGTCCCTCCAGAGAGGAAGAAGAGTGGGCTAGGGGTGAAGGCTCGTCAGGGCCTGGTTCATCCGCAGAGCTGGCCGGCAACCCAGGCTGGGCTCAGCCCTAAACAGGGTGCCCCCCTTCCCCAAATCTCGGAAGGAGGAGGGGGAGGCAAGCAGGCGGTCGTGGTCCCCAGAGGGGCTGGTTGAAGGTTTTTGGGTGAGTGTGGGGTTTCTTTTTGATTGTTACTTGAGGGGAAGGGCAGAGCCAACGGGAACAGGCACTGCGGGCACCCGGGCCCTGGTGCGCCTGCCGTCCTCTGCTTGGCTCCCCCCCGCCGGTGAGTGCGCCCGCCCGCCCGCCCGCCCGACTGTGCGGGGCTGCGGTTGGGGGGAGGGGGGAGCGGGATCATCTGAGGCCAAAGCCACTGCCGTGCGCGGGGAGGGGGAGCGGCGGGAGCGAGGGGAGGGAGAGGGGAGGGACGGGCTAGGTGTCTGCTGCTCCGCGCCACTCCTGCCGGCGCCCCGTCCTCATCCCTGGCAGCCCCTTCTGCAGCTAAGGGTTACCGCCGCACCACCTCTCCTCTTCCTCGCCCGCCTCTGCGGCCAGGGCTCTGCGGTAGGAGACAGTCCAGCCAGGCGACGGGTGGGCCTGTCTGGGTTTGGGTCTGGATCTAGCTGGGGCCCGCAGGGGAGGGGTGGCCGTGACTCGGTGTCCCCTCTCTGCAGCCGGCTCAACTGCGCCGCGCAGGCCCCTCCCCTCACATCCTCTTTGGGGTCACTGGAAAGCAGAGCTCAAGCCTGTTCCCTGTGCGTAGTATGGCAATCTCCTTCTCATCCTTAGTCCCCCAACTCCCCGGGCCGAAGCCGCCCAGGGTCTGGCCAACAGCGACAGCCACAGTGGTGGCGGCAGCAGCTGCGACGCGGCGCGTCCTGCTCTCCCCCCTCCCAGCCAGGGGTGTGGGGTGAGGGCCGCCGGGTGGGCGCCGCCTGGCGGGCGGGCGGATGGGGGGCTGACACCGGGGAGGGGGCGCGGGTCACGTGCCGGCGGGCGGGTGGGCGCGTACAGTAGGGCGCCCTGCTACTGTACTGGGGAGTCAGTGCCCTGTTACCGGGTCTCGTCTGTCTCGTCTCTCCCGCAGATCTCGCGAGAGTGGCTGACTGGCTGTGGGGGTTGCGGCGGCAGCAGGCGGAGCCGGGGAGGGAAAGCAGCGGCGGCTGAGGCGACTGAGGCGGCGGCGGGCGGAGCGGCAGGCGGCGGCGGCGCGGCGGCGGAGCGCAGCATCATGGCGGACCGAGACAGCGGCAGCGAGCAGGGTGGTGCGGCGCTGGGCTCGGGCGGCTCCCTGGGGCACCCAGGCTCGGGCTCGGGCTCCGGCGGGGGCGGTGGTGGCGGCGGGGGCGGCGGCGGCAGTGGCGGCGGCGGCGGCGGGGCCCCGGGGGGGCTGCAGCACGAGACGCAGGAGCTGGCCTCCAAGCGGGTGGACATCCAGAACAAGCGCTTCTACCTGGACGTAAAGCAGAACGCCAAGGGCCGCTTCCTGAAGATCGCTGAGGTGGGCGCGGGCGGCAACAAGAGCCGCCTCACTCTCTCCATGTCAGTGGCCGTGGAGTTCCGCGACTACCTGGGCGACTTCATCGAGCACTACGCGCAGCTGGGCCCCAGCCAGCCGCCCGACCTGGCCCAGGCGCAGGACGAGCCGCGCCGGGCGCTTAAGAGCGAGTTCCTGGTGCGCGAGAACCGCAAGTACTACATGGATCTCAAGGAGAACCAGCGTGGCCGCTTCCTGCGCATCCGCCAGACGGTCAACCGGGGGCCCGGCCTGGGCTCCACGCAGGGCCAGACCATTGCACTGCCCGCACAGGGGCTCATCGAGTTCCGCGACGCTCTGGCCAAGCTCATCGACGACTACGGAGTGGAGGAGGAGCCGGCTGAGCTGCCCGAGGGCACCTCCTTGACTGTGGACAACAAGCGCTTCTTCTTCGATGTGGGCTCTAACAAGTACGGCGTGTTTATGCGAGTGAGCGAGGTGAAGCCCACTTACCGCAACTCCATCACCGTGCCCTACAAGGTGTGGGCCAAGTTCGGACACACCTTCTGCAAGTACTCGGAGGAGATGAAGAAGATTCAAGAGAAGCAGAGGGAGAAGCGAGCTGCCTGTGAGCAGCTTCACCAGCAGCAGCAGCAGCAGCAGGAGGAGACGGCCGCTGCCACCCTGCTACTGCAGGGTGAGGAAGAAGGGGAAGAAGATTGATCAAACTGAATGGAAAAAACCCCCACACACATGCACACACACACACACACACACACAGCCACACACAGAGAAAATATACTGTAAAGAAAGAGAGAAAATAAAAAGTTAAAAAGTTAAAAAAAAAAAACTTAACTCCAAGGGAGCACCACCCACAGAACCTCCACCAACTGACAGTTTCTCTTCTTGACTTGCCACCCATCGCTGGATGTTGTCCACTTTATCCACCATATAAAACAGTAAGCAGCTGCTAAAAACAAAAAACAAACAAAAAAATACAAAAAGTAATAACATTATATGAACTGTGTTTCCTACTTGATTAAAAAATATAAAGAACTGAGTGTTTATTTCCCTAATTAACCAAGAACTTTTGTACACGTTTAAGCTATTATTATTAAAAGTGTTTGCAAAATGGTCAAGATTATAATATTGCTGAATTATATAAAAGTCCTTTTCATGTTGAGCTAACATTTGACTTTAGCACAAAAAAGAGATATTTTAGAACACGTAAAATAATATTTTTAGTTTTTCTCATTTTGTTACCAAATTTCAAACCTTACATGGAGGTTATTATAGTATATTTGACACCCTATATACCTGTGATTAGAGATGTGTATATATATGAGGGCTAGGCATGCTGTGTGTCTGAGCTTTGTCTAAATGTTATGCAGAAGTTTGTAGAGTTAAAGGTACGTAGGTTTAATTCATGCAAGGTAAACAATAAGTGCTCTCTTTTATACAATATGCATTGCATCTGGACCTTAAACATATAAAAATGGTCAGTGAAACTTCTGTGAACATGAAGAAATTATTAAAAAAGGCATTTAAATGAAATTTGCTAAGTTGTGATTTTTACGGTTGGAACCAAAGTTATTCAAATAGTAAAAGAAAAAAGAGAAAGAAAGGAAAGGAAATCTCCCATAATATTTTTCTGCATCTGTTTGCTTTGACTGAGTAGGCGTTTTGTCATTATTGTGTATATGAGATGTACTTGTATCGTTCATAATATATTTTTTTTATTATGTGTAGAAAGGTTTTAAAAACTAACGTGCAGCAATTTCCAGTGAACCTGTACTTGGACATCAGGTAGTGAGTCTATTTGTGGTCACTAGCACTGTCTCCTAAACTTGTAAGAGGTCTGAAGCTATCCTTTGATTTTTGCCAGTGCTATTAACTTATGTAGACCTGTTAAAAAGCAGAGCAACACAATTATAGTTATCCTACTGAGCCATGGATTCTGAGCTTCATTTTAAAAGTGAAAGCCAAGTTGGTATATGTAAAGGATTTCCATGTAGCTGTGGTGCTAGTTATTACTGGCTACATTATATGCTAAGTGTTTTTGTGTTCCCCAAGTGTACAAGCCTTCTATCAAAAGTATGTTCTATAACTCATATATTCAAGGTGTAGGGTATGAAAATGCAAAGCTTAGGAGAGCACTTTACCAAGCTGGTGTCCTCCAAACTGAAATTGTTTGTAACGATAGTCTTTTACAGGTTTTCATTTAAAGATGTTCGTGTGCTTTTAATTGACAACTAACTTCTTGCTGCTGTATAGTAAAATATTAATATATTTTTATCATTAAACTGCTGCATGACTATCATCTTTGAGTGAAGAGAAAATGTTATAAAAAAAGATGCCTTAAACAGTACATTTTGGTTTGGAATTCTGTAGAAAGTATTTTGGTTAAAAAAAAAAAAGGTCTTGTCTGACAGAGAGAGTTCTGGGGATGGAATTGTTTTCTTGGCAAATCCAGCCATATAGATCTAACTGCTGTATGTAGAAGACACCACCTGTAGGAGCTGGAAGGTATCAGTGCTTCTCACATTGTAAAGCATTGGCCTAGGAAGGTGAAACAGTTGCCTTTTTGAAGGATTTTTTTTCTGCTGGTTCTTTGGGTTTTGATTTGATATTTTTAAGCTCCCTGGTTGAATGTGTTGTCTTTGTTTTTGAGATCTACTGTATGTGTTGAATAACAAGCTATTTCCATTGTACTGTGCATTTTCCCATTAAATTGTTTGCTTTTAATATTCATACGATGTTAAATATGAGGTGACCGTACAATAGTTAGGAGTTTCTTTACTTACAAAATCACTGGAAATGATTAAATTGCTTTCCCCCTTACCCCAAGATGCATTTTTCTTATTTCCATATAGTAAAGTTGAGCTTTTACAGTGCATAATGTGACATTTGGAATGCTTATCAACTGCATGTAAACATTAATAACCTGCACTTTTTTGTCTTAAGGTTTGTTGAGCTGTTTTGTTCACTGTACTTTAACTGTGATATGGAAAAGACTGCATTCTCTGTGTTGTTACTAGTTAGGAAAGAGAATTGCTTTGATTTTGTCTCTTGTTTACTATAGCTTCTTAAAGTTAAGCCTTGTGCTACAGGTTGTTGGAGTACTCCTAGATCAGTGTTTCATAGTAGCCAGCAATAAGTAGTGCAAGTCAACAAAAACACAGCAAACTTAGGCAAAGTGTCCTTTCTTTGAGATGCGAGTTCTTTCATGAGGTTTTCTTTAGGGTCCGAGTTACCTAAAGTGAAGCCTTTCTTACCTATAGACTTCAGATTCTGCTTGGAATCCTACCGGATCAAGAAGCACATGCATTGTGCAGTTGTCTTTACACTATAACAGTTAAACACAATCTTACTAAGATTTTGAAACCATTGTCTGATTTATGGTCAGTGGGTTGAAAAAGAAATCCACATGCAGATCTTTTAAGACTTAAGACATGATCATGGAAAAGACTAATGACTGTAAAGATGCTCTTTTTTTTTGCATCTCACTTTACCTCCCCAAGTACCCTTCCATTCTTCCCTCTCCCCTCTCCTGTTTCATCCTTTTCCAGCCCTTCCCCCCTCCAGGTGCTCGGTACTTTACCAAGGTTCTATATCTCAGTGTTTTATGTTGGAGTTTTTCCTTGTTTTTATTTTACTAGTTGGTAAACCCTGTTTGTGCTGAAACAAAAAAGGAAATGGTATATTTGACCATATGCTTTATTTATAGAAGACAGTATGATCAAATGTGCCAAAAACAAGCAAACAAAATTTAATTCCTGACAAGTATGCCTTATTTTTAATGATCTGCTTTGTCTTACAATTAAGGTCCAAGAGCTTGGTTAAACTTTATTATTTGCCTAAGTATAAAAGAACACTTCAAATGCATTGTGTTCTTTAAAATGAGAGACACTGTCAAGTAATTTAATCCAGAGATCAGCCACCAGATTTGAAATGCCCATATATGTGTGTGTGTTTGGTGTTATTTGTTTGTTTGTTTTCTTTTAAATCACCAAATCTTTTTTTAAGCAACTTTTTATTTGTGCCTCCTATTTATCATGCTGATGTTTGAAGCAGCAGTCATCCAGCCATAGAGGGAGCTAAAGTAACCAGAACTGTAGAAATCATTATACATGCCTTTGACAACAAAGGAAGTTCATAAGAAAAGCCATGTTGGCTTTTCCTCCACTAGATACAGATTGAAGGTAGATGAATATTTGCCAAATGGGAAAAAAAGACAATGTGAGTCAGGAAAGACAAACTTTTCCAGCTTCTCAAAAGCCATGGAGAGTAGAAACCAAAACTAACAGGGAAATAAAAAACCTTGAAAGTCTCACTTTCTAGTTATCTCATGCAGGGGTTGAAATTTGACTCTTAAGTGGGAAATATATCAGTGTATTTTTTAGGTCTTCACATCTAGATATGGATAACTATTCCAGTATGATTTTTCAGGTAATGCTGCTAGCAGTTTTAACCCCTGCTTAAGGAAGACAGATAATTTCATTTGGGAGCAAATACTTGTTGCCTTGAAAAATAGCACTGTAATAGCCTATGATAATTAGTTATAGAATAACCTTTATCCCTTTTAAACTATGCAAATTATTAAATAAGTGTAAATTAGGACTCAATTAAAGATAGTTGATTATATTGCAATCAGATGGCACTTACAGACTTAACTGGAGCGTATACAAATAAAATCTATTAGTCTAAGAGTTTTGTATGCTAACAGAAAAATATAATTTAGCTACCTATTCTAAAAATGGTGAATATTATTAATATTGTACAATAGGACTGGGAAGACTGCCTCCTTTTTTGAAGAGAGAGAGATTAAGGATTTTTATAATTGTTTTTCATCAAAGTTTAATATTTTTGTCAAATTTTTAGGTATTTAATTTGTAAAACAGTTTGCTTTGTACTGGCATACAGAAAATAGGGTATTGATTTTAAACTTTTTGAAGCCAAGTGATCAAGTACATTTGTAATAAAAGTCAATGGATCTATATCAGTTGTACTCACTGTTTTCATTTCTTATACTTATTAATATAGGAATGCTGTACTTTTTCTGTAGGAAAACAACTAAATTTGGGTGGAAGGGAGGGGAAAAGATAAGTCCGTTGATAATGAGAACCTGGGTGGGTACCATGACCCAAGCACTTTATATAATCTTTAAGTCAGTTAAGATTTAATATATTATAAAAGATGTATAGGTCACTTTTTTCTTATTTTTTTCTTATGAAATTTGATGTTTGTGGGGATTATCTCATTTTTTCTGTTCTTTAACATTTTGCATTTGGCAATGTTGAAACTTTCTAAACTAACACATTTTTCTTTATGATATTTTGGGTTATCCACCAGCCATGGTTGACCCCACCATGGACCTGATTTTTTTTTATCTCCCACACATGGTTCATCCTCTCTTCAATATTCCCACTCATTATTTTTCGTATTACACACACATAAACACATACACACACATATTTCCATGTAATTTTAGAATGGGATTTCGGAAATTGTTGCTCTGGTGGCTTTCATAGCTCCACAATTTGTTTTATTTTACATGTGAACACACTTTTAAGATTTTTTCCCCCATAACAAATGAGATACCGAATCTAATGACATTTTCCCTTTTCATTATCAGAATGAGATTCTGCTTTCTCTGTAGCATCCTTTATGCTAAAATGAGAATCTTTAGCCACTTAGGTTTTGAAAAATTGGTGATAGCTCTGAGTATAACATTTATAGTTGATGATCCCTAACTTTGAGTATCTTAATGATTTGTAGGTATATATACTTCCTCGTGAGAGTGGAATGAATAGGAGAGAGAATTTATTAGAATTGCTTAAGTGAATAAATTCACTGAAGTTATTTGTACAAAGTTGTCTTAAAGTTTATCCACTTTTAAATCATTTATTATAATATTTCTGTTTATCTTCATTGCAAGCTAACCAAATTTAGGCCATTCATAATGAAATTGTGTAAAGCTAAAGTGACCTGCTATTAAAATTACTGTTTTCACCCAGCACATTAATTACTGTAGAGAATTTATAGTAATTTTTTAGGGAAAGCTGATTTTACTACTTGAAGGGTTATTTGATCCTAGAACAAAACCTAAATTTAAGGCCTAGGCCATTTGATAGGTTCTTTTTGAGCAGAAATTTTAATATTATGGGCTAAGTGAAGATCATCTAAACTAACATTAGCATGTCAGGTAGAATTTCCTAATGTAAGAACAACCAGGTGAAAAGTGAAAGATATGATTGCTTTCAAGCCAATAGTTTGTCATCTCAACTGCTAAACTGACTACCAAGTTTTGACGTTGAATGATCCTAGGCAATTTATGTCTTTAGAAAAGTTGAGTATGACAAAGGTCACTTGTTAGAAATATTTTTCTTAAAAAGGATTTCATAGCTACTCATTTATTTTTATTTTGTCCCCATATTGTGTTTAGTATTTATTTCCTTTTTTTTCCCTGATGTGCTTTGCTTTTGTGGAAAATTGTCTTGTTTGATAGGCAGAAACATGGTGGTGATCTTCTGTGTAAAATAGTTACTTCTTACAGACCAGAAATATTTTACTCATTTTTGAATCACAAGATTTTTGCATTTTCATGAATACATCTTTTATTATGATAATTATTAGTAATATGCTTACTAATTAAATTTTTGTAGCATCTCCTAGAAAAAATTTGAGCTAAAGAGTTTAATTTTCTTGATTCAGGGTGCACTTTAATAATTCAAGAAGCCTCCAAGTTCAAGGACCAAACTTTTATATTCTAGAATTTTGAAAAACATGGAAATATTCTTGTTGGCATGCGTTTTGCTCTAAACTGGATTAATGCAGAAGGATTCTAGAAGGGATTTAAGAAAAGATGTCCTTCTTACAAAGTGGCAGTCAAACTTATGGGACAGGTGACTTATGTATTCACATTGACCAGCTCAAATAGTGATGGCCATCAGCTACTGAATTAATAGACTCATGTTGGGGAATGAGTCAAACGCCCATTGATCTGGAGTGGATTGGTAGTTTCCAGTGCAGGTAGTTGTTGGTGACATTTGGTTTACCTCCTTACCATATAACCCTAGCATTTTCTTTCTCCCATTCCCCCTTTTCCCTGTCTGTCTCCTTTATTCTTCTTGTCATAGGCCTGCCAGTGGTACTCCAGTTTATCTCCTTAGGAGGGAGGTAAAGAAATTGCTGCCTCCTGTCTTGGAACATAGCTAACTAATCCCAGAAAGATTTCCGTATGATGTGGTGATTGGACAGTTTTTTATGACTGTTGTTTTCCCCATAGTCTTAAGTTGACAGTTTGAAGAGCGTTGAAATTGTTTAAGAAATTTGAACTGAAGAAAGTAAGAAGTATGTGTATCTTAGGTAAGTTACTGGAAGCTGAGACTTACTGGTTTGGAAATTTGAGAGCAGAAAGGGGAGAGCTGTTTACTGTGTTCATGAGTGGGAATGTGGAAGGTATATTAAGGGAATGGTTTGGAGGTAAAGTGGGAGAGATTTTTGTTGTAGGTAGGAAAAGACACTAAGGTGGAGCCTTATATGAGAGTTGTTTGCTAGGGACAATGAAGTTGATCTTCACGAAGGAAGTTTCAGTAAAACCAGAGAAAATGTGTCCCTTATTGGTTATGAGAAAGCTGTTGGTCTGTAGCTAGATATGATGATGATGATGCATTATACAAGTCTATTTTCAGGTGTAGGATGTTTGCTTTTCTGGATAAATTAAATAGCACAATTGTGGAATGGCAACTTTTCTGGTCAAGGCAAGTAGGTGCTGGGGACTTACTATTTTGAGGAAAAGAAATAAGAAAATTACAAACTTTTTCACAGTTATCATTTTTAAACTATCAGAAATATTTATCATACAGACTATTCTCCTGGGCTCATGTTACAATATAGTTTACCTTTCCTTTTCAAAATGTTCTTTAGGTCAAATTACTTAGTTTTACAGTCCACCAAGATCCATATTTTGCTTTGCTTTTACAGAACCTTGAGCCTTTGGTCCATGTATATTTCTTAGAAGAGGACAGTAAACCGGGTAAAAAACCTGAATTGCAGTTTTAGATGTCTTTTCTATTTCTTTTATATTTGCAATCCTAGCAGTCACTTAACATTGTGAACCTTGTGAGACCCTCAATAATACTATACTTCTAAAATTAGACAACATACCCCACAAACTCAAGTTTCTGTTCCTTTTCCTCTATATTACTTTAAAATTGTAGAATTCCCAAGAGTTCAGTGGTGGCAAATGTTAACAATGTAATTTAGTACATCCTGAAAGTTCTTATGTCCTTTGTACAGTGAACTGATAGTGTTTAGATTTCTGTTCCCAGTATCCCAGGAGCATCTTGAATTATTTAAGATAAAGAATTGCTATAATATTTGTTTTTAAAGTTACATAATTCAAGTATATTTGGATTAACTCTGTTTTCTAGTTTAGTGTGGACTTGGTCTCAGTGATTTTGACAGATTACTTTCAAGTTTCATTTTACCCAAATCTGTATACATTAGTGATAAAACCTCCTTAGAAATAGCTTAAAAAAGTGTGTGTGTGGGGGTTCTGATTTTGTATTTGAAATGTAAATTTTCTAGCAAATGTCAACTTCATTAACAATAGCAGAATTATTTTTATTTTAACTTATTTTGTAGAGTTGGCACATAGTATGATTTTCACATATTATTGTGTGTCAGATTTTACATTATAATAGTTACATACTATAACTTGTTTAAGTCATTGCAGAGCCGTCTTAAATAACCCCTCCCTTAGGAAGTGTTTAAACAGAGGTGAATTCCCAAACCTGTGTCAAGAACCAGTGATTTAAATGACTGTGAGACAGGTCTTTGAAAGGCTCCCTTGGGTCAATGGAGATAAATGATAGCCCATTTCCATGCTGCATACAGTTGTTAGGGTTTATAAAGTTCTCAATATATAAAAGTGCAAAAGCAGGAAAGACTATGTAAAGTTGCCTATAAAATTTCTATTTTCCATTATTTGCACTATTTATCTTTGCACTTGATTTTTTGAAAGTTAAGACACTTTCACTTTTGTTTCTAGTCTTTTCTAATTTCTTACAGAATTTTGTTTTCAATACCCCACCCAAAGCAAAACTTATATGCAATTAAATATTCTTTATAAGTCCAAGAAAATATTTCTTAGTGTTAGCTCTGTACGAGCAAAACTTTGTTTTGATAAAATTTTTAATATGGGCCTTTATTTGCCAATATAATCCTTTGTAAATGTGAGTTTTATTAAACTATTTGAATAGACAAAGTGAAAGCTTAGGATAGGAAAAAAATATATATATATATGTGTATGAAATGATGTCTTTGAGGTCCAACTTCCAGCCTGAAAAGGCCTGGTTTTGGAGTGTTGATGTGTTTTCACTGAAGTCAATGAGATTTTAGTATAGCTGGTTATTGGCTTAAAAAAGCTGGAAGTGAAGTGGGTGGCAAGTGGCAGCTCCCTCTTTCATGTAGTTTTCCATAATACTCGTGGAGTTTCCTCATGATCTATGTGATATAATTGGTATTGAAATAATTATATTAAATGAATATTCCTTTTTGGAATTCAAGGTTGACTCACTTTTTGAGGGGGGGAGGGTGGCAAGGGATAAGAGACTTTATTTTAACTAGAGGCATTCTTATAACCTCAAGATGTGCTCTAGAAAGAATAGAACAAAAAGTGTACCTGTGAACGTATTTTTTGTCTTAGTGAGATTGTGCGACACAGTGTTCGAAATTGCAAAAAAGTTTTTGACAATTTTGTCAATAGAACAGAAATGTGTGGGCTAAAATTATTTTTTTGTAAGTTATTTAGTTATTTCACTTTATAGTCCCTTTCCCATAGACTTTCACGCACTTCATACTTAAAAACCAACAAGTGAGAGGCCTCTCTTCAGATCTGGTTTATTTTTGGAATGCCTGAGTGTGTTTCTGATTTGGGGGGGATGCAACGGGGGTGGTGTTTTAATTCTTGACATGCTCTTCTCAGCATGTTTTGCTATTCATTCTGGATCTTCTGTTTGCAAATTCTGTTGAAAATTCAGTGACGTATTTGAAATGAGAAGGTTCTCTATGACATAGTGTGAATGTTTGTGGCTGGACTCTATTGTGGAAACTTGTGGCTTTGTTTTTAATTGGGGTAGAAAGTTAAGCTTCCATTGTTCGGATTTTAGCTTTATCTAGTGGAATTGTGCCCAGTGGTTGTCTAAATATGGACCAATTTTGGGAAATGAAGGTTGACAAATGTGTATTTGACTCTAGGTAATCCTTTACTCAAAATCGTAAATTAAAGGCTTACATCATTAGAGTTGTTTTAGGTTGAATGTGGATGATGATCAGCATTGTATCTATGAATTTCCTTTGGGAAAACAGAAAACTTCAGTCTCCAAACCTTTTCCTGGAGACTTAAATTTATCATATATGGAAAAATGAAAGAATTTTAGAAAGTGGCTTTCATTATTTTTAAATGGAGTTTAATCAGCTTAATTATTTTTTTCTAGTTTGAAGCATTTATTTCGCAAATGTGAATAAAGGGAAAAGATCAACAATTTGGCCCCCCCATTTTTGAGGCCATTTTTAGTTTTCTGCCCCCATTTCCCAATCCTGGTATAAAATGAATTACGGGTATCCCTCTAAGTCCCTGTAACCCCTTTTTGGGGTCACAGATATCTTTGATAATCTGATGAAAGTGATGGACCCTCTTCCCAGAAAGGAAATGCACATACACAAGTAATTTTGCATACAACCTCAGGGGCATCACACATCTTCTGAAACTCAAGTTAAGGATCTCTGCTCTAAATAAACTCTATAGAGAGAAGTTTAATGTAATTAATTGGTAAAATTAGGAAATAATTATTGGCTTAAAACTTTTCACAGTGGAATTATTGTCAGATGGTCGCCCCTATTAGCAAAATGTAACATTGCAACCAGCTTTGTTAGACATTAGAACATACAGACAGAAGGAAAAATGAAGCAAAGTTCTGAGAGCTATTTTTAAGGAGTCAGGGCATCTCTAGATGTGGGAGCCACTCCTGGTTCAAGGCAGGGGTCAGGGTGCCTGACAGCTTCTAGCAGGGTAGAGTTTGATGAACTACAATGCTCAGGATGCCAAGGGGTTAGCCAGTATCTTAACCCCTTCCTCACCAAAAGATTTTAGTTTTATCTGTTGGGAAACAAGATGTCACTAGGGAAAAAAAAAAGATTTGCCTTACAACTTTGCTGAAACACATCAGTTTGGTGACATATGGGACATTGGTATTATTTTTGAGAAGGTACATAAAACCAAAGTAAATTATTCTCTATGTAGAACATTATTTACTAGTAACATTTGTTTGGATGTATTAGCTTTGACAGTTTTTACCAGTAATATTGGTTTTACTTAAAACTGGGAATCCAGTTTATAAATAGGATAGTTGATATATCTGTCCTTTCCCCATGTAAAGAATAGTTTAAAGGTTTATGCATACTTTTTACTTTTCTCTCTTGATGCCATGGAGTAGGGTGGGTGGGGTAGGGGGAGATCTCTGAGTCAACAACTGACAAAATGTCTTCAAATTTAAAAACTGAGAAGCAGCACCTTATTTAAGTCTAACTGTACACCATTTTAATGCATGTATTAGTTTTAATAATGATTTTTGGTGCATGCCTTTGGGCTTATTCAAAAGTGTACAATAGGAAAGTATATGTATTTCCTTTCTTAGAAAGGAGATGTTTTTCTACTTTGCAACATGTGATTACAAAAATCTTCCTCTGTGGGAAGATTAACCATGTATTGAACTACTGAAAAGTATATATTTTTAGATATACAGAGGGAATCTACATGGAGCAGCATTCAGACCTATATAGAAGTCATAGCATTCTGTATAGGACCAAAAAGGAAACAACATTAAACACTTAAACAGACTTTGTTGGGTAGAAATACCTTTAGATCTTGCATTGACTTCCAAAAAGAAAATGCCACAGAAGTTTGCTGAAAACTTTTGTTGTTTGAATTTTCTCTGTCAGTGTATTTAGCCCAACTACAACAGCTTTGGGTTAACACATACATAGGAATCAAAAAAACAAAGCTAACTAAATAAGTCAGTCTGGTTTGCCAATCCAACTTGACTGAAATAAGTAAACTAATCACTTACAACATGAAAAACTGTCCAACTCCTCTAAGGTTTTGACAAAATAACCTTGGCTGATGTGGGAAGACTCCCACTTTGATTTCTGACCTGACAGTGAAGATTCATGCTTGACATGATTTCAAACCAGACAGCGTCTGTTTAAGGAGCTATGGTACAGTTTGCTAATTCAATCCCAGATACCTGTTGATTACCTGTGAGATCTAGAGTCCAAAGTAGCCAGCAGCTGCATCCCTGAGTGCTCTGTGCCCATCAGATCTCTTAAAGTAAGCAGGTTGGGACAGGTCACAGCTCCTGATGAGTGACTTCAGGTGCTGTGGGCAGCCCCAGATTCAAGAATTGTATCTGCTTTCTTGGGAGTCATCACTGAACTAATGTCCCACATGGTGTTACTTTAGATGCTCTCTCGGAAGAGGCCCAGAGCACACATCCTAACTGCTTGTGGTACTCAGAGAGGGGGTGCTAACTCTGATGCCCTGGCCAAATTCCAGTTTAGGGATGTGGGTCTTCTTGCCATTCTAATTGGAAATGTGCATCGCTTCCCGTTTTCCCTGTTGATCTCAGTGCAAACTGCACTAGTCTATTTCTTTGCCCCAGTCCAAGTCTCTCAGATGCTGGTGTGTATAATATGGGCCAAGTTCATGCCTTATCCTAATGTAGGAGAGTTGAGGAATGAGTGAGCTCGGTGTCAAAGTGTCCTGTAGTTGGAGGGTAAACTCTTGTGATGTTCTAGGGATGAAATTGGCCCTCTTTTAGCTTAAATTAGGGAATGTGCACTGGCCGGAGGCTTCTTGCCATGAGGTGTGAACTGAAACCTATTTTCCCTCTTTTCTTATAGCATGTTGAGAAAATCTGTTGGGTTTTTAGCAGTCAGGGAAGGCCGGAGTTCTGCAGCTCTAATCTGGGTAACTGAGGCTGGTATGAGCAAGACTTTGGTTAATTAACTAGGTTCTCAGATGCCACAGACTCCGTGAAAAGTCACCATTATTTTCAATGGTTGTGATAGAATTTTCCCCAGTAGTCATTATTTTAAGATTATATTGCAGAGTTGCTTTATTTGAGCTTTTCGTGTATACACAATCCCAAACTGGAAGAAATAATGATTTAAAAAAAGGAATCCTGCTGTGAAAGGTATATATTACTCTAGATTTTTCTTACTGTAAATATTGTAAGATTGTAATACTGTCGATATTTTATTAACCAACAAATGTTAATCTATGTGAATTCAGACTTATTTTAAATGTGCTTCTTATTTACTGTGTGTGGTCCCTGTTGCTGACAGTATTAAGTTATATTCTGATGTAAGATTAACTTTATTAAAGAATGTAAACATTAATGTTTTCTTATGGGAAAACAAATAAAGTATAAAGAAGACAATTCTTTTCATTAAAACATACTGTGTATTTACACTTGCTAGACCCAGCACCACTTATAAATTTAGTACACTGTTCAAAATTTTAGTTAACACAGCTGGCATGGTTGTGCTCCATTTGAAAGTCTAAGAGTAGGTATTGTTGGAATCTAAACAGTTTGTATTTGTCTGCTGTGAATCATAATCTTGAAATTTCTAATCAAGTTTGTAAAATTTTTATAGTAAAACATTTTAATGACAATTTAAAAATTTATCTTCTCTAAAGAATGGTCAAAACAATATCCTTTCAGAAATAGAATTGTTCTTTAATATCTTTCCAAAATGACTTTGGTTAAATGGACCAGATGTATGTTAGTTAAAATTTAGGACAAAGTTGTAATATTCTTTGAGTTTACAAGTTAATCCTTATTGGAGATGTGCCAATTATACAGTAGAATATCATTAATTTGCACTGTTTGGGGACCCCATTAAGAATGCTGAATTTTGCCAACTAAGAAGTAAGCAATTGCAATTTTAAAAGTAAATTTGAGCATTCTGTATTAAATATGTGCAGTTATTATCACATGAAGAAGCGCAGTGTGTCGGGCTGTAATATAACCATACTTGCTGTCATGTTCTCCCATCTCAGTGCTGGGAACTCACCATGTGGAAACCAAGCAAATGTGTTGTGCATCAGCCGGCTTGAGTTTGTTCAATATCAAAGCTGAAACTAGCGAGGTCTGCTGTACTGCTTATTGAAGTATTGTGATTCTTTTAGGCATTGATTCTTACAAAATATATACTGTAACAGTATACTTTGTACAGATTTAAATTTTATTTGAAAAAATGAAATAAAGTAGGCAAAAAAATAAAGATGTTTATTTTTCATGTGACTGTATAAACAGATCAGTCTTTTGTTTCAGTGCCTTTGTTGGGGGGGCGGTTACGGTTGCTCTTGGGAATTTTTTTCTGATAGAAACCATTTTCAGGATTTTGTAGCAAGTATACTTGCCTGATCATTAATTGGCTACAAGCACTAAGTGTGCTCTCTCACACTGGAAAACTCTATTTTCTATTAAATTTATTTAGTTTTAAAGTTTTTATGTGAATGGCTTCCCTATCTTGCTTCCTGAGTCAGTTTTTAAAATTCTGTGGTGGTGTGATGGTTAACCAAGCCATGACAATTAAAGAGAAAGGGACACTTTCCCCATTGATCATGCCCCTTTTCCATGGAGGGCTTTTTGTTTTGTGTTGTTTTAAATTTGAAGTTGATTTTGAGTAGTGGAAGGGTTACAAAAGAGTACATGACAAAAGATGAAGAGAATCCTCTGCAGAAAATAGAGGTTGTGCTTGAAAATAACATCCTTTCAATACTCCATTTCTAGTGAGTGCGGTGGTAGACAGTGAATGAAGTTACCAATAAAAATGTGGCACAGGCGTGATCCTTCAGCATAGTTTTAGCGGGATCGTCTCTTAGAAGATGAGATTATCTGACCAAAAAGAACCATCCCAGTTTTGCCTCTAACGCAAAAAACTAGTAGAGGCTTCAGGTGTATGATATTTTCCTCAACCTTTAGAAATGGAGTTGGAAGTTTTATGTGTGCTTTCTCCTCATGTTATCTCTTCTGATGCTTTCACTTACTTTCAGGCTGGGTACGAGAAGGCTTGGAACAAGTAGTTGCAGGAACCTTTTTCCTGCAAAAACCACACTGTGAAAAAATTGTCATTGTTATTTAAATGTATATGACAGTGGTTATATTCTTTTTATGGATGCATAGCATAGAAATATCTCAAGTTCATAGTAGCACAGGCTTCCCTGAGTAAATCCCAAGAAAGTGTTGTTGTTGTTGTCGTTGTTGCTGCTGTTTTGGTTTTTTCTTGCTAAAATGGCCCTCCTTTGTAGAGAAACCATCTGTTGGACTACAGCTAGCCATAGCTAGCTAGCTGTTGAACTAGCTCCCCCATCTGATGGCCACCAACTCCGGTAAAAATAATACAGAAACTTTGCTATATGAAAAGTTAAAGCTGACGGTGCCTCTGTTCCGCGTAGGTAGTAGTGAAGGGTGGAGGTGGCGGGTACTAAGAAACTGTGGTTTTCCCTAAGTACGGCAGTGCTTCTGATTTGGGTGGCACACAGAGGGCAAGTGGGTACTTTCTGAAGAGGAGACCAGATTCTTCTCTCTCCTCAAGGTGGGATCAGACAATCTCTGGGTCCCTGTCCAAGAAGAGGGCTCTCTAGTACAGGAGGTTGTGGTAGAAACTCTAGCCATGATCTGTAATAAGTATAAGAGAATGAAAAGCCAGAAGCTGGGCCCCTTCCTAACTGTCCTGTGGCCTTACTCTTTTAAAGATTCCAAATGGGGCTATGATTAAATATGACCTGTGGTCATTTTGGAGAGCTGGAGGTGAGGGTCTACTGCAGGCCTCCAGGGGAAACATCCCAGACTTGGAGTAGGTCTGAACTACATACAGGGCAAAATTTAAAGGCCCATAAGAGCCCTTCAAGAAAGGGGCCCAGCATGGTCAACAGATCTATTATCATTTTTATTTAGCACTTTCTTTTTTAAACTGATACGATTGGCAATCTCTTCCTACCCCCACCTCCAATGGATGTTAACTTTTATTTAACCATGTGGCATGTCATTTACTTTGGCTCTTTTGCATGGTTTTTAGAAATCTCTTTGTTCCTAGTGCCAGTAACAATTTCTTTCTTAGCAGACAGGACTTTTTTGATTTGGGGTACTGGATTTTGGAAGAGATTCTGCTCATTCAGGATCAGAGGAAAGAGAAATCTCTTTTTCAGTGTTTGCTAGCTAACCTCAGGGCCAGCACGCATCACTACTGTTTTCACTTCAGCAGTATCCCCCACACTTCTCGGACTTGAGGAGGAGCCACTTTTTATTCTCTGAAGATGGGATTCTACCTTAATTTCGCAAATATCCAGAGTATTTCCAATAACGTTGTTCCAGTTTTCCTACCAACGTTGATTTTCATTCATTTTGATTTGTTCAAATCAGGCCATTTGGCACTTAGGTTGGCAGTGAGAAAATGTCACAAAACAGACTCCCTGAATGTTGCAGTGTTTAAAAGAGCAGGATATCCCCACCTTACAGCCAGCAGGGTTGTTCAGTTAACCCCGCCATCCTAGGAATCCAGATTCTCCCTGCATGCCCAGCTCACAGCTCAGACCTTCCCCAGGGAGCAGAAGTTTCTCTGTCAGCCTCCTTGGGAGATTGGCAGCAGCAGCTCCAGCCTAGCTCGGCTTTTTCTTTTGGTCTCTGGCAGTGACACCAAGGTTGGGTCTGTACTGCCAACATCCTAAATTTTTCCAAGCCCACCATTTTTTTTAAACTAATGTTGAGTGCTTAATATATGCAAGCTAAGTGTTTTATCTAGGTTATTTCATTAAATCTTACTACAACCTTATAAAATAGACACTGTTATTATCCCTATTCTACAGAAGAGGAAACTAAAGACACAGAGAGATTAAGTAACATGCCCATGGTCACACAGTCAGAATTCAGGTCATGAGTCCTGGCAAGCTGATGCCAAAGCATGCCCTTGGTCTCAGTCACTCTAGTGTGTTGTCTTCCTCATGAGGTCCTCCCTCCTCTTCCCCTAATTTGTAGGGTCTCCCTAATTTGGACCGATGGTGCCTCGCCTCAGGATCTGTTTAGCTGGATGGCAAGGCCAGTGTTCCCTGAAGCAAAGGAAGATTTTTCTGTATAGCACAAAAGCCACACTTCCTATTCTGAAGGTTGATTCATGAATGAATTCACATCTTCATTTCCCCCTCCCCTTTCATGGAGGAATGACTTACTCAGAGCAGGTTTGAGGAAAGCTGGCAAATGGCCCTTCCAAGCCTCTCTCCACTGCTCTTGCTTAAAGTAAGTACGGCACTGAGTACTGTTCCTGCCTCTTCCCATCCTCACCACAGTGACCTGGTCAAAGAGCTCCGTGAATGAGCTCTTCAATTCTGTTTAGTGGCGTCGTCGATTCCTTTCTTATTCCCAGATTGTACCCCTCAGCAGACAGCCTGTCTTCCTTACGGCATTCCTTCCTTCCTTCCTTCCTTCCTTCCTTCCTTCCTTCCTTCCTTCCTTCCTTCCTTCCTTCCTTCCTTCCTTCCTTCCTTCTCTTCTGTCTAGGTCCATTTGGCTTCAGATACAGGCTCAAAAAGGATCAGGGACAGTTTCTAGGAGAGGATCTGGATCTGCCCAGATTCCCAAAACCTCACTATTCACCAGCCATTGGCCCTATAATTGGATTGGTCAGGGCCAGCTCTGTGGTTTCCAGGTCAGAGTTTTGCTTGGGCTTTCATGTTTCTGAAGGCACTTTCCTGCATCCTCTAGAATGCTATTTCCCAGGTGCTTCCTGACGTCCAAGGGGAGGTCTAGAGTCACTCTCCAGGGGCTTCTTCCAAAAATAAAATATGAAGTTCCTTGGGACTTAAGGGTGGTTTTGAGGGCTGTGGTATCTGCTAGAACTCTTGTCTGAAAAGGGAAGATCATAATCCCTCATGTTTTTTGATATCCCCTAAAGCCGTGATTCTCAGGCTGTGGTCTCTGGACCAAGAGCATTGGCATCCCCTTGGAAATTGTTAGAAATGTAAACTCTTGGTCCTTACTACAGACTGAACTGAGTCAGAACCTGCAGGGGCCCAGCAACCCCTGCTGTAACAAGCCTCCAGCTGACTCTGCTGCACATTGACGTGTGAAGTGTGTGAACTCTTTCGGAGTTTCAGGTTTAAGAATCTGAGGAAAGCTTGGGGCCCTTTTGGCTGCTTCACTGACTGCCTGAAGCCTGAGTCAAGAATCCCTGCTCTGGAACTTAGATCTTGTCCATGCCTCTCTGGCTTCCACCCTTTCCATACCACCTTGAGAAGGGGTGGCCACATGCTCCCTGCTGGTTCTTTCACCTGTGTCCTGTCAATGAGAATGGGTAGTCCTTGAACCAGAGAGCACAGAGGAAAGGGCTTGCTGTTCTGTGTATGTGCTGCAACTGTAGCCTGTGGCCTCTATTCAGAAACCAATTGCTCTGGCATGAGGCACCAGGCCAATGCCTGGGCAAAGAGAAAAGCAATTCCTTCTCCTGGAGCTGGGAGCTCTGTGTCAGAGCAGAACTGCTAAAAACTGCTGAACTTTCTGTGACAGTCATGACTGGGGCATATTGCTTTGTCAATGGCAAGTCCTGTTTATGCGTGTTGTCCCTGATTAATTGTTTGTGGCACACACCCCCCCCCCCGCCCCGTTCACTTGCACAAGTATCCTGGTTTGAATGACAAATTATATGGTCACTCCTTTTCTCACTTAACAGCCTCCTCACTGGTCTGCTTCTAGCCATTCTTGGCCCCTGCAATCCATTCTCTACACAGCAGCTAACTTATAAATATGGTTACAAGGCCCTTATGATCTGGCCCCACCTAATTCCCCAGTTTTCCCTCCTTCCTTTCACCTCCTTGTTCATCTCTCTTAAGCCATACTGGTCATATTCCTGAATCTTGACTGCATGGAGCACATTGCTACCTAAGGGTCTTTGGCTTTGCTCTTCCCTCTGCCCGGAACATACTTCCCTATAAATCCTCACACACTAGCCCTTTTTCATAATCAGGCCTCAGCTTTCACGTTCCCGTTTCAAGGAGGCCTCCTTCTAATCACTCTCCTTCACTTCTCTGTTTCAGTTTTCTTCCCAGTGCTTAACACTGTCCAGAACTGTCTTTTCTATCCTTTTCTGTCAATGGGTTAACACTATGCGGGCAGGACTAAGGCATCCCCAGGACCCAGACAAGTCTGGCACACAGCAGGTACTCAATAAACATCTCTTAGCTAAGTGGCTAGACTTTAGCAACTCTGGGAGTTCCTGTGCCTCCAGGGCTGACTTCCTTATCCACACTGAATGCAAGTATTGTCATCCTGTTTTATCTCACCTTGGGTCCACAGGTGGCATAGGACAAGGACCCTGAATATAAGATGATTTTTTTCTGCCTGCTGCCAACCCATTTAGCTTCTTGTACCTCCCATCTCTGTATGGATCTCAGCATCCCCTCTGCCTAGATGTTTCATCTCCAGATGAGGTTCTGGGGAAAGGGCAGTAACCCTGGACTCAACAGGTAGCTTAATGCCCACTCTGCCCACAACTGTCTCCCAAAGCACTGTTGATTGGGCTCCAGTCAATTGTCATGCACTTGGGGGACCCCTTGGCCACTAAGCAAATGATGGGCAGGCTTCTTCTGGACTTTTCCCTTGATGAGCTGGGAACTCACTCTTCCTGGAATCCACTAGTTGAGGGAAAGGAGGAGACTAGCTATCCAAGGGGTGATACACCCTGTTTCCAAATGCTGAGGGGCAGGAGGTGTTGAGAGAAGTATGGCCTGTGTAGCACACTAACATTACTGGTGACATTTCACCAAATCCTGGCTCTTCTGCTCTCTGTCCCTTGCTCTACCCCCCAGTCTTTAAAATGGGAGTAGTGACAACCAAACCCCCTCCCCGCAACAACTTTCCAGGGAAGAAGTGAAAAAGAACCTCCTTCCTTCATTCTTAACCTGAGGAGGAAATGAGGCTCCTGTGCTCAGCTGAGTTTAAAATAAATTTAGGCTCCAGGGTAAATTTAGGACTATGGAATATGGACTCAAATAGCAAAGTCATACAGAGACAGGAGATAGAGTTTGAGGATTTCCAACCAACTCTCTATGAAGTGAGCCCTTGATGAGAACCAGACTGTGGCATGGTGGGCAGAGGACAGAGAAGGGGAAGTGAGGGCTTGGAGACCAGACCATCACTCTGGAGGATTTCCAAGGTCTTGGTCTGAGTTCTAGCCTTTGGGGAAGGAGCTTGGAAGGGGAGGTTAAGTGTTAGGTTTGAAGTCAGGCTTTGGTGCGAATCCAGACTCTGTCCCTCACTAACTTTGCGGCCTTCAGCAGCTCTACCTAACTTTTACTGGTCTCAGTTTTCTCATCTGTAAATGGGATGAGAGTGCCCACTTCATTTGATTGTTGGGAAGATTAAATGAAATACTTTATGTGAATGGCTTGTAGCACAGAGAAGTGTTTGATAAATGCTATCATCATCATTATCCTCGCTCTTGTACCATTGATAAAAAGGGAGACAAATGCGGAACTTGAGTAGTTGATAGGAGCGCTGCCTCCAACTGCCCCTTCATTCCAGGCAGAGAAACCATGAAAAGAGCAGATGCCTTATGATCAGCTAGTCTGCATTTAGTGGAAGGGAGGGGAGCCCATTCTGACCCCTTCCCATTTCAGCTTTGGTCCTGCTGTCATACCTTTCCACAGCTAGCCCAAGGAGGCTCCAGTCTGTGATGCTCTCTTCACAGGCCTAGTTGTATACTGGACCCAATTTATTTTTGGTTTGTCACTTAGTATCTCTGGGCCAGGCCTGGAGTGTCTGAGGTTTTCTGGAGATGGTAGAGGAGACTGCTCTTTTGAAAAACAAAAGGAAGTCTCAGTCTAGGGGCTCTGCTTCCTTCTGGCCGTAGGCAACAGCAGAGAATCTGCCATCTGCTGAGGGTGTGGGATGACAAGAGGTCAGTGCTGAATATTAATTCACCTGTTGGACATCTAAGATAGCAGTTAATCAGCCCTGGGAAACAGCTCTTGCATAACAAAAGGAGAGATTTGCCTTTGGCAGAAATTCTTAAGCTGGGGCTTTTGGGGGGTCTGTAAAGCTACTGATATTTTACATAAGATTATACCTGTATGTGCAAAGTACCTTTTCCTGAGAAGAGGTTCCATGGTTTTCTTCAAAACTCTCAAAGGAAGTCACAGCCCAAATAGGTTCAGAATCACTGGTCCTGATCTGAAAGTAGAAACAGAACCCTCCCCTAGGGGGTCTCTAAGAGTCTGCATCCTTCAGCCTGGCTGATCAGCATGACTGTTAATGAGAAGGGCCTGGAAGAGGGCTTGCTTAGGCTTCAAGGAAAGACACCTGTTCTCCTTATTGGACCTGGGTTGACTGGTTGGAGCCTCCTCTGTCCACTGGGAAGTTGGAGATTTTGAGCTAGCTAAATATCTCCTATTTTCCCTGAATTTTTGTTGCAATATCATAACACACTCTAAACTGCTGTATTTTGTGCCAGATGGGAGGACTGGACTTGTGTCATCTCGGAGGTGGGAGGCACGCCTGGGTGACGGTGCTGGGTGCGTGCTGGTAGTAGTAATGGTGGGTGAGGGGTGCAGGGGTCTCCTTATGTTGCCCTCATTTGGATACTTGGTTTATGGTTGGTACTCAGCCACAGTTTTTACATGGATATGGAGTGTTTCCTTCCCTTTCGGAGACATTAAATCTGAGTTTCATAGTCCATTTTTTAACTTCCCTGAGGCTAGTGACTCCTCCTCACCCCTGTGGTGTCCTTTCATGAGGGATCGGGTGCCTTGGTCTTCTCCTTAGCTGTGCTTATTTTACTTCTGACCCCTCACCCTAAAAATCCTGAAAAATTGCTCTGAAAGCCAACTCGGGGCCTGTGAGAATGTTTGATGCTTCTTGGAATATGACTCCATCTTTGAGTCTCTGCCCCACTTCTGGCCAGTCCTGGTGCTGTCTCCTGGTTTTCTCAATACCCATCCTTCCTTGTTGCAGCTTCTCATGTTATAAAATGGCACCTATCTCCCTGCTGAGAATTTGTCCCTCCTCTCAAACCCCAGGTCCATGTGCTCAACTCAGATGAGTGGATGGCATCAGAATATGGCAGAGGTTTCCTAAGACTTGGCTGTCCTACTCGAATCAGGCAGGCACACTCTGAGCTCAGAGTCGGCTCACAAGTACGAAGTATGGGCTGAGAGTAGCTGAGCAGTGGTTCCCTGGACTCCCTCAAGAGCAGAGCCTGCTTCCTGTAGGGTGAACTGGCTGACAAAAGCTCCATGAGACAAGTTTCATTTTGCTTTGAGGGCCTTGAGTCGCAGTGTTCTCCAGACATGAAACAGAGACAAGTCTATAGGACGTAAGCCTCAGACAAGGCCACCCAGCCCACCCCAAAATACAGGCACATCCATCGTCACTGCCACTCGGGGTCTGGGCAGAGGCCATCATCCCTGGACTGCCCTGATCCCCACAGAGCTGAGGGGTCTCATGGAGGTATTAAAGCCCTCACAGGACAGCATTTTCTCTGCATGCTCTTCCGAAAGGCTCTCTCTGCTGGGAAAATGAGGTCTTGGGAGGAGCTGCCTGAACCGCATCCACTCTGTGAAAGATGGGCCTATGAACTGGAGACCATGATGTCTGACAGTCAGCCTGTCCTCCTTCTCCTCACCCAGGGCCAGCAAAACTGTTTCTACTTCCATCCTTCTTCATGGTCTCATCTCCTGTACCCTGCTCCACTTAACCTGCTTGTTTTGAGCTAGCTCTGAATAACGATGACTTGAGTTATCTCTTGATTGTAGGGCTCTGGAGATGTTGGACAATGGGGAGTAGCCACCCTCTGGTGTTTCATTGCTTCCTCCTGAACCGTGACTTCTACAAAGGAATTGTGAGGGAAAAGAAAGGCCTTCAAGGCCATCTGGCCTCGCAGTCTACTCCCAGACAGAACCAGACACCTGTCAGTCCAGGCCGACCAGTCCTTTTAGCCTTATAATGGTTCCTTGAATTGTACAGAGGCTTTTAATTTTGACCAAATGTATCTGTCCTCTCCTTTATGGCTTTGTATTTTATGGTGTTTAAATAAGGTTTCCCCATCCTCAGATAATAAACATATTCTCCCATACTTTCTTATATTTCTTTTGTAGTTATGTTTCTATGTTAGCTCTTTAATTCATCTGAAATTTATTTCATATATGGTGTGAGTTAGGGATCTAACTTTGTTTTGTTTGTTTTGTTTTTGCTGATTCACATGCTGCCCAGAATTATTTATTCTATAGGCCATTCTCTCCCCAGTGACTTGAAATACTACTTCTCATATTCAAGACTCTCATAAATACATGTGACTGTTTCTGGATTCTCTATTCTGTTGCATTGAACTTTTTTGTATTCCTTGTACCAGTACACCATTTTAATAGTAGCTTTTGAGTATATTTTGATACAGTGTATTTTTCTCCTTCATTTCCCCCCCCCAAATTGTTTTGTTTTTCTTAACGTATTTTTTCTTTCCAAATGTACTTTTCAATCAGCTTGTCAAGTTTCATTTAACAAGGCCTATTAGGATTTTGGTTGTGATTTTATTTACTATATAAATTAAGTTGGGAGAGAGTTGATATCTTTATAATATTGAGTCTTCTTATTCAGAAATAGAATGTCTTAGCTATGTTCTTAAGGGCCTCTAGGAGAGACATTCTCTCTTCTCTTGACTCTTTCAGTCCCTCAGTGTCCACTGGCTGGTTCCCTGAGCCATCAGGCCTTGTGTTGCAGTGTCCTGTGATTCTAGCTTACTCATTCCTTCTTCCCACTCAGATGGACGAAACAGTTGAGTATTTGCTTTTGCTCAGGAACTCTGAGCTTTATCTTTATAAGATGCAAAAGAACTCCAAGGAAATTGTCCCATCTTTTTTGTCCCTTCCCTTTATATTCCATCCCTGGAATCTCCCTTCTCATCTTGCTCCCTCAGGAATTCCAATATTTCAAATCTAGAGTAGGACAGCTTAATGTTTTCTTTAGTCCAGGTTTCCCTGAGAATCTGGTTGGTCTGAAAGACACCCCCTCATTCTGACCTTCTCTCTTTTCACATTGTTCCATGTAATTTCTAAGCTTCATCCAGACAAGATGATATGTTGAAAAAGAACTCACAGGTATTCGAGGGAATAGCAGTGTTAGTGATTCTATGGCAACTGCCTGCAATAAAAGCAAGAACGTCTTACCCGAGATCTACCAGCAGGTACCAGCCTATGACTCTGCTCATCACCTTCAACTTTACAGTGTCTAGGAATTCCCAGCCTTTTTTTTTTTTTCCTTTGGTTGATGGAGGTACTGAGGATTGAATACAGGACCTTGTGCATACATAGCACTGAGCTATACCCCCACCCCCTCCCAGCCATTTTTGATTCCTGACTTCTGTTATGTGCACCAGCCTCAAGAGGCAGGTTGTTAGATCTGGCAGACTCCTCAAGTCTCTTTCAGGGACAGCAGTATCCAGCTGTTTTGCTGCCAGTACAAAAGTCCAAAGAGCCAGAACTGAAGTTGTGTAGGCTCTCAGACCAGGTGGCAGCCAAGAAGTAAGAAAACAGGAGCCTGATCCAAGGTCCAGGTCCCCACCTTACCCCCCAGAATAGCTGAACGTGCTTTAAGGCCAGGTACAGTGTCAATACAAAGACATAGGCAGTTTGCCCAAAGCATTTGCATGTACACCTAGGTATCCAGAAAGGCCACAGAATCCCAACATCCAGACACTCTTTACCCAGCCATGTTCCTCTCTTGTTTCTGCATCACCTCCTCCTGATTCCAGGCACCTTGGGGCCAGGTCAGCACAAGTTACCACTAAAATATTCCCTGTGGCCTTGACAAATCCTCACCTGCTGCTTATCCAAGGGATAAGATTTCAGGGTAAGGACTGCAGAATTTGTTACAGTGATTGGAAAATAACTCTAACATAAGACTATTACAGAAAATGATTCCTAGACATTTGCGTTTCAAAGGACAGAATAAGGCACTCCAGCATAGTGAACCAATTTCAGGGACAGGAAATCTGCCACAGTGGCTGAAAAGTTCTGGTAACACACACAGAGCTACAGCGTCTGATTCCTCAAGACCTCGCTTCCAAACACAATATGCTGCGAAGAATTTTCCCTGGCCACCTCCTACCACACCCTCCAAGTTGCTCAAGGCCCAGCCAGCCACCCAGTTTTACATGTCTAAATCTGAAATCAAAGTCCCAGGCAAGGAGAGGGATTGTCACAAGTAATTGCAGCATCCCACAAGAATTTGGGAGTTAAAAGGAGCCAAACCTGGGCCTTCTCCAAACCTTGCAAGTCTGAGCTTTTTGAGAACCACATTTGATCTGTTCCAATGTGCTGAATGTGAATGTTTGTCTTGTGCTGGCTTGGCAGCTCTAGAGGACTCTGCAGGGCTCCTGTGGCCCACCGTGGTGACCCGTGTGGCTTCCCCTAGGAGACAGTCCCTGACAGTTGGCCTTATTCTTCTGATCCATGCTCAAAACACTCTTCCAGGGAAAAAGGAGGGGTGAGGGTTCCCAGGTGGCTGCAGGAGGAACTTGGATGGGAGAGGAAGGGACACAGGCATCTGCCACACTGCCACATCCATTCTCAGCAACTCATACACTCACTCTGCCCTTGCCCTTGCCTTATTTCATTTTCTTCTTACATGTTAACTTCAGGACATCATTTTGAGATGATGTTCTCTCTTTTTGCATGTAGAAAATAGCCACTTTCAAAGTAACAGGTTAGTGCTCAAACACAATAGCTACTCCAACTGTGTCTCAAGGCAGCGCAGTATTATTGGGGATACAGTTGGTTGTAATGAACTAGATATAGACATCGTCATCATCATCATGACCATCATCATTGAAGAGTTACCACTTCCTGAGCCCTTACTTTGTGCACAGCCCCACTGTGAGGCTAGCATTATGATTTCTCTATTTGACAGAGTAGAGGCCAGCCCTGGTGAAGTTAAATGTCCTGCCCTTGGTCTCCCTGTTGGTCAGAGGGGGAGCTGGGCCTCCAGAGGGCCTGGGAGGTTGCCATGGGTCATCTTCTTCAGGAAGAAGCAGAAGGAAGCAGAGCCCTATGAGACATCTGCCAGCCCCACGTCTGAAACTGCTAGGCGCTGCTGGAAGGGGCTTTCACAGCATGTCTTTCCTGGGCCCCAGGTCTCCTTCTGCTGACCCAGGACCATTGGGACATGACACCTCAGGGATGAGGATGGAGGAGAGGGGACCGGGGAGGCCAAGCAATTCTGTCCTGTTCCTTAGAGAACACTCGTGTCTTTGTGGGCATGTGGGGCCCAGTGCCTATGTGAACGCTGCCTCCCTCCTCCCAGTTCTCCAGAACGTTGGGAGAGAGGCTTTCTCCGAGAGATGGGTTATTCCTCATCCCCACCACTCTGGCCCGCACTTCAAAGAACACACAGAGAACCAGAGCAGGCCAAGGTCTATTTCTACCTGAAGGCCAACAGTCCTACTGTCCCTCAGCCTAATTTCTTTTCAGTATAGCCTAATGTCTCTCTGTCTCCTCTGCTGATTTACATGACAGGTATATTTAATTAGCCAGAGGTGAGTCAAAGTGCAGCTTGTCCTCAGAGTTAATTAATATTTACTAAGCCACCACACAGTGAGTGACGCCAAGACTGGACTGTGTCCTCTATATCAGCTTAGCCAACAGACTTCAACCCCTTGTGCCTGGCTAGGATTGGGAACTGGAACCAGTCAAAGAGTAGGGATAATGGGGCCCTGAGCTACTGTGAGGAGCAGATGAGGTCATGTGCCTAACATGCTTGCTGCCAGAGCCCTCTTTGTGGTTGGCGACTCTGGACAGCCTGCCCCTAACACTCCCAGCTCATCATCTGGGCAGCCTCTGTCCTCCCTGTGGAAATGTCAGCATAGCCAGTGCCCGGTATGTGGGTTCTTCAGTCTCTGTCTGCCAGGCTTGACCCCAGGACCCCATCAGAGCCTGCCCCCAGAGTTGAGTTGAGAGGTTACCATGAAGTAGCCCAACCCCAAGCATGGATAGGCCTTTCTGGATGCTAAGGCCAAGTGGGAAGACCTGCTACTGAGACAAGACCCAATGGTCTGTCTCCAGGTACTAGAAAGATGGTTTTTCTAAGTCAAAGACTGAGGCAAGATACCAGCCCCTCTAAGACCTGAAAAAATTTGGGCAGGAGGGCACAATGAGGTTTAGAAGTTTCATTCTGAGTTTGCCACATTTTCTGTACAAAGCCCGAGGCTGGGTAGGAATGGGTCTCCCCAGTTGCCTGAGATGACTTCAGTAAGGAAAATGGAATGTGAAATGGGGCAGAAACTGACAACAGCCAGACTGTCAACTACAGCCAACTCTGGTGGGTCTTAGGTTCTGAGGCCCCTGCGCCCCCTGCTGGCCCCTCAGAGAGGCTCTACCCTTTGGCTTCCTCTTTTCCAGGAAGCCGCCTGGTGCTTCCTTCTTGTTCCCAGCGCTATTTAACCTGCCCCTTCCTGCCTCACTCTTTTTAATCTTTTCACCTTTGAACCTAGGCCAAGCTTCTCCCTCTCCTTCCATAACCTGGGCTTCCTCCTTTCTGACAAAAACCTGAGTGTGACCCAAGGTTTTCGTTCTGTTTTGTTTTTTGTAGTGTATGACCCAGCCTCTTGAAGAAGCCCCTCAGAACTCTCCAAGTGGCAGCCTGCTGCAGCCAGCACCTCAGAGCAGGCTCTGCTGCTGCTTCCCAGAGGGGCATCCAGCTTCCAGCACTTCCGTCTCCCTCTGTCTCTCCTACTGCAGAAGCCAACTCGTACAGAGCCTCTGGGATTGGCCCCTCTGGCTCTCCCACACCAGCCCTCCACTCCACTCCAGACTGGACCAGGAATATCTTCTCTCTCCCTCTCCGTTTCTCTTCTCCCACCTCCTCTCTCTCCCTCTCCCCTTCCAAATCCAAACTGGCCACTAGGCAAGTTCTAACGGCTCCAGTGTTCACACTCCAGCCCATCCCCACCATGCCCTCCCCTGAAGCTCCTGCTGCCAGGTCATTGCTGTGCCAGTTGTCTCCTGAATGTTTGTCTTCTGAAATTGGAAGCGTCTAGAGGGCAAGGATTTTTGCCTCCTACAAAGCCTAGGGCAGTACTAGGCTCCCAATGGGCACCTAGGATCACACTGAATGCTGATCTCCTGCTAACCTCCTAGCGCTGCCTCAGAACTCCATACCTGTGCAAGGTCCAGGGAGTGGCAGGTCCCGGAATGGCTGGGCCTCGAATTGTCAGATCACTGCAGGAGGAGGGAAGAGGCGATTTCCCAGAATGGATGAGAATAAGAGAGAGGATTTTATTTTCAGAGAGATGGAAGGGAGGTAGGACCAGTCAGGGGTGAAGTCCCTGGGTGTCAGTCATCACGCTGGTGGAGAAGCCCACGCGGTAAATGGAGGACGTGCATCCCGGGAAAACCCCCAAACCTCATAGTTGTCTCTTTCCACCGCCCCACCATTCTTCCCAAAGGCGGCCTGCCTCCCGGTTCGCAACCCTGGGACAGATTCTTGCGTGACTTCGGGCGGCGCCCAGTGCTGCTGTGGACAGCTCATTCCGCCGCGGCGGCGGCGCCCGGCGTGTCCCCGGCGCCGCCAGGGGGCGAATAGGGTGCCCGCCGGCTCTCAGGACGTCCGGCGCGCCGGCGCTGCGCTCCGGAGAGGCCCGGCCAGGAAAGACGCGCCCGCCAGAACCGCTTTGGCTGCCCGCCGCCGCCGCCGCAGCCCAGCCGGGCCGCTACTTCCAGCCCCGCCCTCGGGCCGGCTCGGTAGCTATGGGCGCCCCTGGCCGGGGCGAGAGTGCAGACGCCGCGCGCCTGCACAGGTGGCCAGGCCGCCAGCGCGCCTAGCTCCGCGCGCCCAGGGCACTGCCTGGCGGACTCGCCGCGCTCCCTTACTGCCCCTCCGCCGTCCTCTTGGCAGCCCCGGCTCTACTCTCGAGGCCGCCCCGATTTGGGGGCCGGCGATTAAACAGGCCGCACCCCGGGCGCAGCAAATGGAGGACGCTAGAATTTAAGGAGGGGGCGAGGGAGGATGCAACTCAGTCCCCCGCCTTCTCCCCACCCCTAGGAAGCGGCCGCGGGCGGCGCGCAGGCAGGTCTCAGAGCCCTGGGGCTCCGGTCGGGCCCGGCGCGGGTGCCGGTGCCGGTGCCGGGGATAGACCCCGCTCGAGACTGGTCGGGTGCACCCGCGCCGCACCTATTGGAACGGGCCTTTACCCGCTCGGACCCGAACCCTCCTCTACGGTCACAACACCCGGGCTGCGGTCACCTCCCGATGGGGCCACATTCGGCTTTAGGAAAACAAAACGAAAAAAGGGGTTTACAATTGGTATGTCAGCTCCCCTCTGGGTCAGCTCGTGGTGAGGCTGCAGCCCGAGACTCCGACGGCTCAGAACAGAGACCAGCCCCCGGGCTTTGGCACTGCTGAGGATCTTTCCACTTGATGAGATGCTGTTTCGGTAGAAAAAGAGTCCGTTTTTTTTTTTTTTAACCCAAGTCCGCCTTTATCAAAACATGTCAGGCCTGACAGAATTAGAGATAAAAGTGTGTGCCTGTGTGTGTGTGTTTAAATCCTCTTTGTGCCCCCCACCCACACTAGCCAGCATCCATTCTGGGTAAATATTTCTACCCTTGAATAAAAGGAAGTCAAGTTTATGCTTCGTTTCAAAGGGAGTTTTTGAAATGGTACCTCTTTACTTGCTGGTAGTCAAGAATTCACATTTTATTTTGTTTTGATTTGGTTAGGTTTGGGCGTTTTTGCAACCCTCAAAGCAAGAATTAAAGGTTAAATTATGTCTCAAGCTGCACATCACCTGTAGTTTCAAATCCTAACATTTAGCACAGGATTTCACAGCAGGAGCGCCAGGGCTGACATCTGCGTCGGGTTGTTTTCTGGTCCATCCACGCTGGTCAGATAGATGCTCAGATAGACTCCTGGGGGAGGGGATCCTAAATGAGTGCATTTCTCTGCCCATCAGGAGTCAGGAATCCCTAAGATAAGACCGGTTTGTTGGCTAAGAGGAGCCAACACTACATGGCTTAATTGCTTTCTGAGATACGGGGTTGGGCTGCAAACTCTGGACTTTATGTCTGTTTAGTACCTGGGACCTGGGTCCCAGGAGACTCTCTACCTCCTCCTCAGTTCATCTGGACATGAAAGATGGGCCCAGAAATCAACCTATGGTCAGAGAGCCTGGGCTATTCTGCAGCCCTGAGGGACCCTCACTCCGCAGGACACAGCGCTAAGGCTCTGCTCACTGGGCAGGGGATCCACCCCAAGCCCAGTGCAAGATCCCACCCCTGCTCCCTCGGTCTGTCAGTTCCCTGTGTGTCTGAGACTTCCTGGCTCTCTGAAGGTAAGGAATGACCTGATGTCTAGAGCCTCACATGCAGAGTGGCACCTGTGGGAGCCCCTAGCCCCAGCCCCCAACCTCAGGAGGCTTTGGAGATGGGGTCAGGTGAACAGCCTGTACCACTGCAGCCTCGGGCTCTGGCCCAGACACCTCCCCTGCTGCCACCCTGGGTCTTCTTTGCGCTTTCCTAGAGATAAGTGCTTACCAGGTGTGGCTCCCACAGTTTCCCTGTTCACCCAAAGGCAGCTACCTGCCCAAAGAGCACCCCCAGCTCAACCCACCCGAAGCCTCAACTCTCATCCTCTTCTAGAGTCAGCATGACACTTCCACCCTTCTCAGCTCTGCTGCGGAGCCCTCTGTTCCCAGGAGAGCCACCCAGAGGAGAAGGCCATGTCCTCACTGCCTAACAGGTGGGAAGGGATAGACATTATCACATCTGCAAAGGCTCCTCTTGGCTCACCTCTAATCCCAGTGAGTCTCCCATCCCACACTATTTAGTGGGCACCTGCTTTGTGCCAGGCACTGTGCCAGGGGTCAGGGATACAAAAATAAATGAAGCGGTTCCTGCCCTTACAAAGCTCATGGTATCTGACGAAGAAATTTATTCTTTAACTCGTTCATTCACCAGATGAATGAGGCTCTGTACCAAGTGCTAGGGAGACAGCGAAGAAGACAAGCACAGCCCCAGCCATCCCAGTAGTAGCACCTTGGCAATCTGGCAAACAGAATTATCAACCACGGTAAAGAGAATCACAGGATGCTTTTGAGCGCAGGTAAAGAAGGGAGGGGGAGGGGGAGCCGGTCTGACAGGCAGGGGCAGTAGGAGGGGACTGCCCGGGACACATACCCAGCAGAAACTGGTATGGTGCTTCTCTTCCTCCTGAAGCATGACCCTAGAGCTTCGAAAAGGCCTCTCCCTGTACTGAAAAGGCCCCTCCCTGTGCCCTATCCCTTACCCCCACACCCAGGAAATCTGCTAGCTCCTCTCAGAATGCCAGGCGCCTTTCCCTGCTGCCCGTGGGTGGCAGGAGGCCACAGTGCCCCTTGTGGCCACTGACTGAAGTTCCCAGGCTAGTGGAGGGGTGGGGTTTCAGGCTGTGGGGCCGTGGTGTCCCAGCCTCCCGAGCTCCACCAACTGGCCTCAGTCCTTGCGCAGAGTCTTTCTCGCGTGCTCGCTCTTGCTTGCTCTCTCTCGCTCTCGCTCTCTCTCCTCTCTCTCTCCCTCTTTGTCTCCCTCTCTCTCTCTCCACCCCTCCCCCCCCCACCTGTCCTCTCTCTGTTTCCTCTCCAGGAGAGACCTCCAGGGTGGCCTGCCTGAAAATGCCAGGATCCCTCAGCTGACAGCCAAGTGCTTATACTGCTGCCACAGGTTAGCCAGCAGCAGACCATACGGTTGAGGTGGCCTAGACCCTCAGGCAGCTGTGGCCTCTGCGTTTGCTTCCTTTTGAATCTACAGATGTGGTGAGTGCTACTTGCTGTGTGGCCCCACATAGTGAGGCCAGAGCCTGGGACCCAGGGGAGTACCTTTCACACCTACTTCGCTCTGTGGCCCAGGCCTCTGAGGATGTGGGTCTCTTAGCCTCCCACTCTGCCCTCTGCCACCCACTCCACATTCAGGTGGCTACAAAGCTTTGTAGCTGGATTTGGTTGCCCCGAGACCCCGAACACAGAGAAAGAGGCCACTACTTCTGCTGGTATCATTGCCCATGGGTCATCTCTATGGAGAGGAAGGTTTGAGGATCCGCTCTGGAAAGCAGAAGCAGGCACTGAGCAAAGGAGTGATCCTTGTTATCACTTTCTGGCCAGGCATGCATCCCAGCCCACTGTCAAGTGCCTCATCGCCCAGAACTTCCCCTGGATACCACGGACCCTCATCCCAGAATAGCCCTGTCTTCCATGCTGTGGAAAGGTGTGGCCCCAGGGAGGGAACAGGGTAAAGGTGAGGGGTGCAGAACTCCTGCAAACAAGATGCCATGCCAGCACTCAGAGCTGCCCTCCTCTCTCCAGAGGGGATTGCAAACCTTTGGGAGAGAGAGTCACCGCTTGTCCAGAGTAGCCGGGGGAGCGAAGGGGCTCATTATGGGGATTATTACATTCAGTCTTTAAAGCCACCCTAAGAAGGTGCTGTAAATTATCCATTTTACAGAAGAGGAAACCTGGGTCAGGGTCTTTCCCAGCTGGGAAAGGTGGGTCCCTCAGCTGCCAGGTGGCCCCTGTTAACTCCTCTGCTGCACCATCTCCATGGCCTTTATCAGGTGGTGGGTGACAAGGGGGATGGAGTTGAGCAGAAGAGAAAGGGGCTCTAAACTCCAGGATTTAGAGAAGGGAGAAGCAGCCTCAGGTGTGCATAAAGCCTTTTTGGCCTGAAGCAATGAGGGTGAAGGCCACTCATTGGTTAATTCTCATCAAGCCCCTCCCACATGCAGGTCCACCAATGGCAGCATCCCTGTCCCCAGGCAGGTGAGAGCAGACTGCTTTACAAGGCCGTACCCTGCAGACAACGTGAGTGTTCCAAGGAGTGGAGGGACAGCCAGCCCAGGTGAGATGGGGAGGGGAGTCCGAAAGAAAGAGTAGAAATTAAATTAGTGAGACAAAGTGATGACTGGAGGTGGGGCAGAGAGGACCACAAGAGCAAGACCCAGGGAAGCTGAAGCCCTTTGAGGGCTCCTGAGAAATGGAAGGTGAGGTGGGCAGCGCAAGAGGAGAGGGCTGTGGGTGGGCGAGCCAGGCCCTACAGCAGGGCCTGTGGGTTTCCAAGCCCGAGGAACCCCAGACAACCAGACACCCTCTCGGTATCTCCCCACGGACATAGCTGTGAACCAGACAGGGAACATTCCAGCCTAATCGAAGCTCAGATCATGAGCTCCACACAGGGGGCTGGCCTCCCCCCTCCCCGCCCCGCCCCAGCTTCCCGGCTCTCACCAGGCCAGGCCCCAGTGGGGCTTCCAGGTCCTTGGGGATTCTTTTAGACCTTCAGAAAGCTGGAGGCCTCAAGTTTTCCCTCTCCAGATTCTGAGGGAACTGTGTAGGGATGGACTGGAGGGGCATGGAAATGGAGACAGAGGTCCCACCTGCGGGAGCAGCAAAAGCTCCTGCCTGAGGAACAGGACTCTGGAGGGATCCCCATTCTCAAGGGGCCCCTGCTAAGGCCAATGTTTCTGAAAAGGGCTGAAGGCAGGATTTCAGCCCCAACCTGAGTCCAAGACTGCACTGCTGCCCTTTACTCAGCCCTATCCCACCTTCTCTCAGCAGAAGAGGGACACAGGCTAGGATATGGGAGCAATAGCCCCCCAGCCCTGGAAATGGGGTGTCAGATGGTCAGCTGGGCTACAGATTGTTGTCAGTTAATCATTTTTATTTCTTCATTAAAGCTTCATTCTTTTACCATGCAAACAGCATCAGGCTTAGGAAAAGAGCTAAGGAAAAGAGCAGGGTATGGGGACAAACGTCTTAAATACACTATCTAATGTCACCAGTTTCAGGCTGAGAGAGAAATGGCCCCTTTCCTCTTTATACATTGGAGATTTCCCCCCACCTCACTCCCTCCCCACCCTCGTCCTTGGGTGTTCTCCGCACCCCCCACACACACACACACAGGGAAGCAGTTGTTTGGCATTGGCAACAGTTAAAGAAGAGAAGCAGTGAGAGGAAAGGAAGAGAAACCAGGCTGCTTCAGGCTAAGGAGTCTCCATCCCACCTCACAGGCTGGCAGGACACCGTATCTGGTAGTGACGGTGAGGTGGGGGAGGGTGACTTCCTTTCAGGGCCTCAGAGCTTCCTACTTGAGGCCCAAGGACCTGGTCTCCTTACCAGCAGGACCAGGAAGGGAGGAAACCTCCCCCCAACTCCGCCCCAACCTGGCTGACCTCCCTTCAGAGGCTTGGCCAGACTCGGTGCCTGGCCTTGTCCCTGGCCATCAATAACAGTACCAGCCGCCATAGCAGCAGCAGCAGCAGAGTATTTATTGAGGGCTTGCTAGGTGTCTGCTGTGTGCTCCCGCGTTTTTCATTCATTATCTTTTTAAGTCCCCACAAACCTCAGGAGAGTTTAATAGCCCCATCCTACTCAATAGGGCACTCATTCATGAATTATGTTGACAAAGATCTATTGCACACCTACTACATGCTAGATCCTGTCCTTGGCACTACGGATGCATTGGGGAACCAAAGTGGACCCAGTGCCTGCTCTCATGGAGCATCTATCCCAGGGGAAAACAAATATGTGTCCGATTACAAGTTGTGATACATGCCAAGAAGGAAAAGTGCAGCCGATTCTGAGGGAGAACAATAGGGGGAATGTAATTTAGACCAGGGGGTGGGGGGTGGGAAGTCCTTTCAGAGATGACACTTATATACTGACAAAACTAATCAATCAGCCAGTTGATTCATCCAGACCAGAGAGACTGTCAGGTTTCACCTGCTGTGATTTGCGGTGTATAGAAGTTTCCCCTCCGTTTTCCTCTCCATCAAGGAAAAGTGGGGTAGTCTAGGGCCATTTTGCCGTTTACTGAGCTAAGAGGCCTAGAGATTTCTGGTCCCGGTGGCCTCAGAATAAAGGGTGAGGGAAAGTATTATCGGGCTTGGTTTGGGGATAAAACAGGAAATGCTGGGTTCCCCCCAGGACCGGACGAGTAATTGAGCACTATCCCCTGGCCTCCCTCCCCTCCCTCAGAAGTGTGGTGTTCTATCGCCACCTGGTGGACCTAAGAGACCAGGCGTGAGGCAGCCCAGATCAGGCTTCTAGAGTCGGATCCGGAACGCGGCTTCTTTTGGGCGGAGACTGAAAAGGAGGCAGTAGGTTTGGGTGACTTCCTGGCAGGAGGCGGGGATGGAGAGAAGGAGCGAGGGTGGATGGGGAACTGCTGCTTGAAAGTCAACTGACTGAAGACCGACAATGGCCCCATTGTGTCCGGGGCCTTGACCTTGATTTCCTGCCACTCTCATCTCCCGGCGTGGCATCACCCCGGTCTGATTGGCTCGAAGTCCGCTCCGTGACAGTGGGCGGGTCCTGGGGCAGGATAGCCAGCAATGGGCTCCCCGAGGGCTGAGACGCGCAACTGGCCCAGTACCCCCCTGGAAATCCAGGGGAGGTGGGTGGGGCAAAGGACCGACGCCTCCCATAAGTCGTTTCCTCCTTCCTCCCCACCATCAGGAGTGTAGAGGCAAGAACACGGGACTTTCTTTGAAAAGCAGTGCTGTCTGATGGTTAGGGACTGGGAGCTGCAGTCTGAGAAACGGGTTCCCAACTAGTGCTGGGATCCTTGGATAGCCTTTAGCACCACCCACCTGTTTTTTAAAGGCACACACAGATGGATACACATTCCCACTGTAAAAATATTACACAATACAATTAAAGAAAGGCGAAAGCTCCCCTCCTTTGCCTCACACACACCCACACACCCACCTCAGGTAACTGCTGCCATTAGATTGATGTGTGTCCTTCCTGACTTCATTCCATGTATTTACATGAGTCTACGTATGCAAACATATGATTCAGTGTATGTGCTCTCTGGGCCTCAGTTTCCTAATCTGAAAATGGGAATGAAAATAATAGTAGTTAAAGTCTGAAGAGTTACTCTGAGAAAGTTACCTGAGCTAATTCGTGGGGGGTGCCTAGCTCAGTATCAGGCACACAGTGACTGTGACGATTGTCATCATCACCATCTTTATTGTCATTATCATTGGGCCCCAGACCCAATTCTAAGGTCTGTATAGAAGCCCTTTCTTCCTCCACAGCCTAATCTACCCCTTCCCCCTTCTCTCTCCTAACAGGCTGTGATAAAAATCTGTGTTCCCTAATGCTTGTGTTTTTATAAAGCTAGAAAGAGCATCTGGTGTTTTCTGCATGTTCTCCCCCGACCTTCTCTTCTTTCACCCCCTCCCCACCCCTTCCCTTCCATATTTGACCTAGATGCCACTGCTCATCCCACTGCAGAGAGAACATTCCATTCTGTGCCAGAGGAAGAGGGTTGCATGGCCCACACGGTGCTGTTGGACCCACAGTGACTCAACATTAACGCTGCCCCTGGGTAGGGGCAGGGTGGGGGTAGCTCTGTGAAAGACCACGTGTAAAGCAGATGAGTGTAAGATTGGCTGTCGGAGCACCCCGGGATGTGGCCAAGGGCAAGTCATCTCCCTTCTCTGAGCCTCAGTTGTCTTACCTGTACAATGGGGCCACTAACAAGAGCCATCACCTTCTGTGCTATGAGGATAACATGGTGCCTGTGAAGGGATCTGGCACTGAGAAAGGCAAACAGTAGTTATTATTATGTTGGAAAACAAAATGTCATGTTTATTTAGTATTTCACGTTTGCAAAGGGAATTTCTAAATTCTTTCTTTTTAAAATGAACTAGTCTTTGCTGCATGGAGAAGGAAATTTGGTTTTGTCTTACAAGTCCTGTCGAAGCAGCCATGGGCAACTTTCTGGAGCTGTTGCTGGTCCTTAAGATGGCCCACAGAGTTCTCTCCAGCCAGAGAGCATCAGGATACAGGACACTGAAGGACCTCACTGTCCCAGAGGATGCAGCCAGAAATACGTCAAACCCATGTGAGTAAGACAAGGTCAGATCACCCATCATTCCACAAACAGCCATAGAGCAGTGGCTTGGTGCCCTGCCTGAACTACATAGCCCTGCATAGTGGAGGGTCCCTGGAACACAGGGGTCTTATTAGGGAAAAATTTACTGCACATACTAGCTAATATTTATGCAGTGCTCATTAGCTGCCAAGTGTATTATAAGCACAACAAACAAGTCTTAGGTAAGATCTTTGTCCTCTTGTCCTTTGTGTTTTCATGGTTCTTCTGTACACGATACTCTCTTCTGGTTTTTTTTTTTTGAGGGGGTACACTTTCCACACATTAAAATTCACCTTTTTAAGTGTGCAGTTCTGTGAATTTCGACACAGTCATGTACCCACCATCATAATCGTAATATAGAATATGTTCCTCACCCCGCAAATTTTCCCTCTTGCTCTTTAGAGATAAATAAGATCTCCTGGCTGCCAGCCCCAGCCACTGGCAATCACTGATCTGATTTCCTTATAGTTTTGCATTTCCCAAAATGGAATCTTACAATATTTAGCCTTGTGAGACAGGCTTCTTTCATTTACCATTAAGCTTTTGAGAGTCATCAGCAATTGTATATATCAGCGATTTGTTCCTTTTTTCTTTCTTTCAACTTTTCATTACAAATTTTTCAAATACAAAGTTAAAAGAATAACACAGTGAACACCTATAGACCTCCCACCTAGACTCAGTAATTGCTTGCATTTTGCTGTATTTTAAAGTGACATCTAAACATAGGTATTTATTTGCTGAACCATTTGAAAGTAAGTTGTAGGCACTGACACTTCACCTCTAAAACTCCAACATGTATCACCTAAGACTGAGTGATGACCATACATTATTACACCTAAGAGAGCTGACAGGAAATTCCCAAATGTCACCGACTATCCATCTATTTGCAAATTTCCCCAATTTCAAGAAAAAGCCTTTTATAGTTTTTTACCAACCTGCTAGAGTTTTAGTTCTAAACTTTTAGTTTTGAAATAGCTATAGGCTCACAGAAGTTGCCAAAATAAAAGTCTCATGTACCCTTTAACCAGCTTCCCATAATGGTGACATCTTAGACTGAGCTGTAGTAAAATATCCAAACCAGGACACTGATATTGGTACCTTACTTTAGTCAGACAACAGACTTTCTTCAGTTTTCACCAATTTTTAACCTGCATTCGTTTGTGTGTGTGGGTGTATGTTCAGTTCTCTGTACTTAAATCCCGAGTGTAGATTTCTGTACCTACCACCACCACCAAGATGGGTAGCTGTTACATCACCATGGAACTCTCTAGTGCTGCCTCTTTGTATTCACACCCACTCCCATTTCATGCCTCCCAGGGTCTCCTCCCTGTCCCTTGGCAACTGATCTGTTCTCCATCTCTATAGTTGTGCCATTTTGAGAATATTATATGAATGAAATCATACTGTATGTAAACTTTTTTTAATTGAAATCGATTTACAATGTTGTGTTAATTTCTGGTGTACAGCATAGTGATTCACTTAGACATATATATTCCTTTTCATATTCTTTTTCATTATAGGGCATTACAAGGTATTGGATATAATTCCCTGTGCTATACAGTAGGATCTTGGCTTATTGTTGATCTATTTTGTATATAGTAGTTAGTATCTACAAATCCTGAACTCTCAATTTATCCCTCCCCCAACCCCATTCCCTCCCACCCCCTCATAACCACAGGTTTGTTTTCCATGTCTGTGAGTCTATCTCTGTTTTGTAAATAAGTTTGTGTCTTTTTTTTCAAGAGTCCACATATAAATGATATCATATGGTATTTTTCTTTCTCTTTCTGGCTAGTATGTAAACTCTTGAGATTGAATTTTTCCACTAAGCATAAAGCCCCTGAGGTTCCTCCAGGTCATTTCATGTATTATCAGTAGTTCATTCTTTTTTATTGCTAAGTAGTATTCTTACATGGATGTGCCACAGTTTACCCATTCACCAGATGAAAGATATTTGAATTGTTTCCAGCTTTTGGTGATGATGAATCAAGTTACTGTGAACATTTGTGTAACAGGTTTGTGTGTGAGCATAAGCTTCACTTCACTTGGGTAAATACTTAGAAGTGGGATTGCTAGGGTGCATGGTAAGTGTAAGTGTTATCTTTCTGTGAAATGGCTAAACTCTTTTGCAAACCAACTGTACCACTTTGCCACTCCCACCAGCAGTGTATGAGAGTTGCAGCTCCTCTGCATTCCTGCCAGCACTGGGTATTATCACTTTAAAAAAAAATTTTTTTTCAGGCATTCTAATACACATGTGATGGTACCCCACGTAACTTTTAAACCATAAATAAGACCATGTCACGACCCTTCTTAAAACCCTCCAGTAGCTTCATATCACATTCAAAATAAAATTCAAACTCATTTCTGAGGCCTGTCAGACCTCTGAGCCTCACTCCAGCCACAGCAACCTCCCTGCTGTTTCTCTAACAGCCTAAGCTTGTTCCGCCTGGAATGTCCTTGCCCTCGGTATCCATGTGGCTCCATTTCTCACTCCATTTCCTCTCTGTCTAAAGTGAGCTTCTCAGAGGGCTTCCCTGATGGTCCACATAAGCCCCATCCCTCCACTCAGCCTCACAATTCCAATATGGAAAACAGTGACTATCAATCCCTGCTTCACAATATACTTGAGATGGATCAAAGAACAAAATTTAAAAAATAAACTATAGAGAGTGTGGGTATAGCTCAGTGGTAGAGCACAAACTTGGCATGCACGAGGTCCTGAGTTTGATCCCCAACACCTCCATTAAAATAAATAAATAAAATTTTAAAAAACTATAAAACTTCTAGAAGAAAGCATAGGAAAAGCTACACATCCTTAGGATAGTCAGTTCACAGAAAGAACTAATAATAAAATTATAAAAGGGAGGGGGGAGACAGCATCAAGAACATGAAGAGATAAGTCACTGACTAGAAGAAAGTTTTGCAATCATATTTTTGATAAATAATTTGTATCTACAGCAAAGAAATATGACTCAATAAGAAGAAGATAAACAACCAAATTAAGATATGGGCAAAAGAGTTTAAACTCTTTTCTAAGTACTTTTCTAAATACTTTAGAAATAAGATATACAGATATCCATAAACACAGGAAAAGTTGTTCAACATCATTAGCCATCGGCGAAATGTAAATTAAAACCACAATGAGATAACATCAGACATACATTAGAATGGCTAACTGTTAAAAGACCAGTAATAAGTGTTAGCAAGGGCGTGGAACAACTGGAACTCTCACATGTTGCTGGCAGGAGCATGAAATGGAAAATCACTTTGGAAAAAAGGTTGGCGGTGTCTTAAAAAGTAAAACATATGCTTACCGTGTGTCCAGCAATCTCCATGACAGGGATTACAGGTACATTTCAGGGACCTGAGAGAAATGAAAATGTACATCCACACAGAGGCTTGTCCATGAATTGTCAAAGCAGCTTTATTCATATTAGCTCAAAGCTGGAAATGGCCCAGGTATCCATCAACAAACAAACAGATAAATTGTGGTGTATTCATACCATAGCTTACTACTCAGTAATGAAAAGAAACAAAAACTGATAAATGCTACCACGTAAATGAGCTTCCAAAACATGCTGAGTGAAAGAAGCCAGACAGGTGAGAACATGCCGGATGATGACGTTTAAATGAAGTTCTAGAACAAGTGAAATGAAGTTATGGGATCAGAAAGCAGAGCAGTTATTGACCGGGGCTGGCCACAGGGAGCCGGGATATCGACTGGAAAGAGGAATTGGGAAAATTGGACAGATTATGGAAATATTCTATTTCTTGCAGAGAGTGGTGGATACTTGGGTATTTGTCAAAACTAATTTAACTGTACACCTTAAACATATGCATTTTATTGTATGCAAATTATTCCTCAGTAAGACTGATTTTTATAGTGAATTAACTATACCTTGTGATAAGTGCTAGGAAGGGAAGAAAATATGGTATTATCCTGAAGAGAGGATAAGGAGGAAGGAAGATTACTTTTGATTGGTTGGCCCATGATTCTGGAAGAGGTGACATTTGAGCAGAGATCTGAATGTCAAGAGGGAGCCAGCCATGGAAAGATCTAGAGAGGGCGTTCCAGGAAAAGGTTACTGCGGGAACAAAGACCTAGAGCAGGAAGGAGTTTGGTAATCTTGGAATAGTCCGAAGGCCAGTGTGATTGGTTGAAGTGGGTAGGGCTGAGAGTGGTAGGAGACAGGGTGGAACCAAACCCTGTAGGACCTTATCAGCCCCGATAAACGTTTGAATTTGAAATGAATCAAATACAGATCTCTCATGGGTCTAATGAGGCAGAAACACATAAGCAAATAAAGGCAATACAGGCTCATGGGTGATATTTTGGGGAGGTGTACAGGGAAAGAGGAGAGAGTAGTCAGTGCTACCAGGAGACATCTGGGAAAGCCTCCCAGAGAGGGGACATATCAGTCAAGATTTGAAAGAAGAGGAGCAGAGGAGAAAGGGTATTCCAGTGGAGGATACTGTGTCTAGAGAAGCCCAGAGGCATGCATGGAACATTCAAACACTTGAGCGTAACAAAAGTCTAGTTGAAGTTTTCCCAGTAGGATGAGGAGTGGCAGGAGATATAAGGCTGTAGAGAAAGGCTTTTCAGTGTCTCCTCAGACTTGATCCTGCAGGAGCTGGGAAACCCCTAGAGAACTTTAAGTAAGGGGGGATTAGAGCCAGGTTTACATTTCATTTGAAGACCTCCAGATTGAGCAGGTGGAGAGCAAGACCGCTGATTATGGTGTGAATCACAGGGGTGGCCAGAACTGGGGCAGGGGGCAGGGAGAAGGGTCAAACTCTGCTATGAGGTAATTGGGATTCTCCCGAACTCAGGGGCCTTCAAGTTTCTGGCTTGAAAGCCTGGCTTTCTTACAGGATGATGGTCCAGTTAAGAGAGACGCATGAAGAGAAATAGATTGAGGAAAAGATCTGCAGAGTTTGAGGCACCAGAGGGCCATAAATGCTAACTTTTATGGGCATCTGCTCCTTCAGAGGGCTGGCTTCATAAAGATTCCTAGGTCCTGGCCCCAGTGATTCAGAGCAATGTGTCCAGGATGGAGCCCAGGAATCCCATGTGGACACAGTGCCACTCCCACTCTGATGGACTGCACACCTACAAAGCTGCCAATATTCTCATCTGGACTGTGGCTGAAGCAGCCCAAAAATTCAGGCGAAGGTAATGTATTTTTTAAAATTTTTATTGAAGTACAGTCAATTACAATGTGTCAGTTTCTAGTGTACAGCACAATGTCCCAGTCATGCATATATATATATACATATATTCATATATTCATTTTCATATTTTTTCATTAAAGGTTATTACAAGATATTGAACATGGTTCCCTGTGCTATACAGAAGAATTTTTTAAATCTATTTTTATATGTAGTGGCTAATATTTGTAAGTCTCAAACTAAAGGTAGTATCTTGAATAAGGCTCTGGGTACCATTGGAGTAAAGGTCTCCCCTGCTGCAGCTAAAGAATGGCTCTAGAGTGACCCTGGTCATCATGTGTCACTCCTGATTGCCTGTACAAGGAGCCACAAAATTAGTGGTGGGACTAAGATGAAGCAGGTGCCTTTTGTCCCTTCTCCTGGGGCGTGGATGAGGGGCGTGGTGGAGACGCACAAGGCTGTAATGAGCTGGAGAATATGCTCTGTCCAAAGAGAGCAGCTTCTACTGTGTACCAGTGAACCCCTGCGACAGCTCCATGTGCTTGGTCCTAGTTTTATTTCCATTTTCCAGATGAGGAAACTGAGGCCCAAAGAGATTTAATAAATTGTCCTGTGTTTCAAGGTGAGGACGTAGGGGAACCGGGGCTGGAACACAGGTCTCTGGACACTCTAAATTATAGTGTTGCCCTGCCTCCCAAGTGGGAGAAGTCACTTGATCTCTTAAATGATCTTCCAAGCATGGAATAGGGGGAAAGTACAAGCCTTCTTTGTCCTACTCTTTCAGAAGATATCTAAGGCCTTACTATGTGTGTGTTTTCCCCTCGAAAAGAGGCTCCCAGGGGATTTAGAGCCTCATGGTACAAAATGAGTTGTAGGGTTCCAACCAGGAGCACTTGCCTGATCTTCTAAGAATCTCACAGCAGTGCCAAATGCCTCAGCTTTATCCAAGCAACAGGAGGAGGGGGTGGTGGTGGCAGCGGCGGCGCAGCAGCAGCAGCAGCAGCAGCACCAGCAGCAAATCTGTCCCCAGGGCATTACAGTACATTACAGTTTTGCTGTGATGGAATAAACGTGGCATATGGCTGCAAAGTTACTATCTTGAGAGCAGATAGAAATGGGATTTTTCATGTGCCAGATTTCACTTTCCTTTCTGAAACAATTCTTGTAGTAAACAGAGGTTTTCTGATCTTGTTACGATCTGGAAGATGGGAATTCCTTTACCCTTTTGAAGTAAAACTATTGTCTTGCAGAGTTTCAGTCTACTGATTGATGGTGCACATGTTTTGTAAATGTGGAAGCTCTTCTGTGCCCCCTCCCTCCCTCCCTCCCTCCGAAGGCCAGGATGGGGAAGAGAAGCTGCCACCAAAAGGCGATCAACCCCATTCCATTCCCAGACCACCCCAGTGCTGAGACCCCATATGTCCCATGGCTGCCATCCCCTGGCACGTGGCATGGGGAAGAGGAAAGGCTTGCTGAGCGTGGGAGGCCACTGGGCGGAGGAGGCAAGGAAGGGCCAGGAAGCGAGCAGAATGTGACTTTTAGGAGGAGAATTCTTTTGAACCATATCTTGTGTGCTGACAGCCTAATGATCATTATTAGGACCTCAGATGTAACACGAAGCCCGCCCCGAAGTTAAATTTTCCCTTTCGGATAAGCATGGCCTGTCAACCCAGCCTAAGATGGCTGCCTGCAACCTCCTCCACGGTGGGAGGTTGGGGTCCTCCAGCTGCTCCGTCACTGTTTTCATTAAGGACTTTGTTTTTCTGGTAAACAGGGTCACCATTTTTCTACCTGCGCCTTATAAAATCAACCTGAGAAATACTTTGTACAAGAACCACAGCTGTATTTGTATTTTTCTACCCACATGTAGTTGGTGTGGCAGGGGTGGGGTGGGGGTTGCTATCTAAAATCCTACCTCCCCAGGGACTTTCTTGGACACAGTGTGACTTCTCAGAGGGGCAGACCTATGGCCTGAATGATGCCCAGATTTTTGTTTGGCTTTCACAGTGTTTTAAAATTGATTTTCATGTCAAAATACTGTTTGCCAGCTTCTCTTGAAAAAAAAATCAGAAAACTTGGCCATCCTAGGCCACATTCCCCTATGACAAACGGCTAGATAGTGGCTCCCTTTGCACAGTTTGTTCTCCAGTTTGCCATAATCCCCGCCACTGCCATCACTCCTCTTCCACACCCTACAAGAGGGCGCAGGTTAAAAGGCAGATACAAGAAAAATGAGTTTCAGATACAGAGAGAAGACCCCACCCACTTACTTCCCTTTGAACAGGTGTCCACATCTCTCTGAAGCCTGTTTTTCATCCCAGGGATGAAAAGAATAATGAAATGTGTACGCAGAGCACTGGCCAAAAGCCTTGCTGAGAGGAAGCACTCACTGAGAATTTGCCCTATATGTTTATTGCTGATTATGACTAATTCGTGTCAGTGACCCAAGGCTGCATACAAATGGACACACCTACTGCAATGTAAGCTTCATATAAGCAAGGATCTGTTTTGCTTATTCCTCCCTCCCTAGAGCTTAGTACAGTCCCTGGCACGTGGTAGGCACTTAGTGAATGTGCTGCGTGAATGTGTGGATTTAATGTTTTGCTGAGTTCTTTTTCTTCATGTGTCATGTGCTAAATTATTAGCCCATTTTATAAATATGAATGCAAATGGACATACAGGCTGAGTATTTCTAATTTATATGTGTTGAATTTTCCCCCCTTATTTTCAAAACATTGTTTTCAAAATATCGAAAAGCAGGGAAGAGTCTTCAGATTTGATGGAAACTTCATTATCATACTTAGTTGAATCACAGCCTAGGAGAAAAATGTGTTTTCCTCCAGGGCTGGGTTTCTAAGATCATTATCCGAATGCCAGGCCACTTCAGGAATCAGTGCTTCAGAAAGTCACAATTAAAATCGCGCGCCTTTATGTGATGCCTCTTGAGAACTCAAGGTGTTATACAAACACATTTAAAGCATGAAGTGCTCCCTGAAGCACTTTCCTCAGAAGTAATACTTTCAGAGAGGAGAGTGCACTTAGGTAAAACCAGTGGCGGGTTCTATGTTATGATCTCAATACGGCTTAACCCCTGAGTGCTGGAGTTTGCTCCCCAGTGGATGCAACTTTCCTGGAAATACAGGAGAAGGTGAATTGACTCCCAACTGGATTCAAAGCTAGCCTATTGGAATATTATATTCCATGTGCCTATAGGAGCCTTCGATAAGCTTGTGATTTTGATGTCGGTGGCCTGTAGGGGTCAGCTGTGTTTTTTGTTTGCTCTGCATCCATTCTGCCTAGTTCTGGAAACCAAACTTCAGTATTCCTGGGGAAGCCGTTCCTTCCATACTTTCAACTGTGGGATAGGGAGGAGGCTAATCTCACCCCCAGCCCCAGAGGAGAGCATGGAAGAAGCCAAGGTGTTACATTTCCTGGCCACAACCACATATTCAGAGAAAAGTTGCCCAAAGCCAATGCAAATAGTAAGACTCCATTCTGAAGGTTTTCTTAGTCCTGTTAGGAAAGAGAAAGCCTTTTGTCTGCTGGAACTTTTTGCTGTGAGAATGTAATTCTGACACTCTCAGAGGGACTGCATGAGAATGCAGAGAAAAGAGAGCTGAGGGATAGAGCAAGAGAGGAGACTCCTAATGATAGTGTTTTGAGTGTCTGGATACAGTTATGCCTGAAGCTCAGATTGATGTCTGGACTTTTGGTTTTAAGAGCCAATAAGTTCTCTCTCCCTTTTTCTTAAACCGATTTGAATAGCATTTTAGTCACTTGCAATGGAGATATTCCTGACTAGCAAATTGGAATTTTAAAATGTAGATCAGAAAAAAAGAAGCACAAAACTGTAACACTCATTCATTGCTCAGGTGAAAACCAAAAGTTTCTGGAACCATGGCCAGAAGCAAACTGATGACTTTGCCTCTTTCTCCCTTACATGAACCTCAAGTTCCATTAGAATCAGGCAGAGCAGTGAGCTAGGAAATAGTAGAAGAGCAATTTTTTTCTCTTTTCTTTAATATCCTAAAACAAAATCTGATTATGTTTTTCTGGGTTTTGTGCATGTGTTTGCCACATTCACTGGCTGTCCCTTCATATGTGTTCATTTGTCTGCTTCCACAGAGGGGAAAACTGAAATAAGCCAGAGGCCCAGTCTTAGTAAACTTCTCTAGTGCTTTAAAATTCTCTGTTCTTGACTTAGGAGAATTCCATAGTGTTTGCCACCGAGCCTGGGAGCTCTAAGAAGACATTGCTCAACTTGTGCAGCATCTAGAGATGTTCATTTAATAGAGTTACTGAGCACCTTTGCCTGCCAGGCTCCAACTGCCACACACGTATGAGCAAGGGGGCACAGGCTTTCTCTTTTTCCAGAGGGTTTGTTTCCAGTCTTTGTCAGCCCTTCCTTCCCTTTGGGGCTGCACCTTTGCTATGGCCCTCCTCTCCCTTCTGACCAGCCTGCATTCTGCTGCCAAAGGATTTTTTACAAGACACTGCATCCCATTCCTACTTCCCACTCCAGGAGCTTCAGTGCTTTCCTCTAGTGTTCACATTGAGTCTATTCTCAGGCCTTAATAAAACTAATACTACTAATAAAAGCTAACAGTTTGATTTCTTGTGTATAGCACAGAGAACTATATTTAATATCTGATAGTAACCTATAATGAAAAAGAATATGAAAAGGAATATATGCATGTATATGTATGACTGAAACATTATGCTGTTCACCAGAAACCAACACATTGTAACTGACTATACTTCAATTAAAAAAAAAAAAGAAGCTAACAGTTCAGAGCACTAACTATGTGCCAGGTACCATGTTTATGTTTCATATGCATTATCTCAGTTAATCCTCAGAATAACACTCTAAAGTAGATATCAATGTTCTCCCTACCTTTTTTTTTTTTCCAGATGAAGAAACTAATGCACAGAGAGGTTAAATAACTTGCTCAAGGTCATATGGCCAATAAATGATGGAGTCCAAATACAACCCTGTCATTCAGTCTCTAGACTCCGTGTTCCTACCAGAAGATTCTGCTATTTCAAAAGCTCATCCCCAATTTGCTTGGTCTCTACATTCTTTCTCACAGATCCTCACTTTCCACAGTCCACTTAGGCTCATCTTACGGCTCTGCCCACCATTCCCTAATTTTATTGTCTTTGCTTATTTGTTTCATTCATTCCTTCATTCCTTTAGCAAATATTTAATGAGCCCCTGCCCCAGGCACTCATGTTATCCGGATGCCATAACCAAGAATGAATGCTCTCTTCTCTCACCACTTCTCCAAATCCTGCCTTTCAGGCTCTGCTCCAGACCCTTCCTTTACGCATCCCACCTTTGCCAGTGGAGCTGGCATGGCCTCCGACTCCGTGAGTCCCGAAGACACAGGAGGGCATGACATAGTTTAGCATTCAGTTTCACAGGGGCTTTGTGAGGTGTATGCTGTCTTGCTATCTCTCAGGAGTCTGAGGTCTGGAGGACCAAGTTAAAGAACTCGCTCCTTTCGTATCCATCACAGTGTGGAGTGCACATTAGACATCCAAGAAACATTCTTTCATCGAACTGTTGAGTGAACAAATGGGATCCAATGAAAATATAATGAATTTTTAAATTTCCCTTTGAAAAACTGTGAATCTGGGTTCTTCCTTTGGCCTAGAATTCACATCAAGTTGACGACAGTCTTATGAGGTAGGTATTATTATCCTCATTTTACAGATAAGACTGAGGCTCAAGGACGGTGGCTAACTTGCCTGAATTCACGAAATGGGTGGCTCTCAGAGCACAAGTCCCCAAACCCTGCATCACGCAGCCTCCACAATCCTTGGATGGTTCTGAATTCACAAATATTGAAAGTCCACTGCAGTTCCTGTGGCTAACGGACTTTCACAAAAAATACACTATGTCAGGAACTTCTTTCTACACAGACATTTGTCTTTATTTCCGGGAACAGGAACTCACTGCTATTGTGAAGAAACTTGATGAAACTCCAGCAACTTCTCCATCTGGCTCGATGCTTATTCCTGGGACTTGAGGTCAAATCCTAGAGAAGAACTATGTAGGATGTGCTCCCTGGCCTTGACTCTGGTTCTTGGATGCTGCCAAGTAACATTCCTTGAGTTTGTACTTGGGTGATAGCACTCCTTCCTTAAGGGGGTTGGGTGGGTGGACATTCCATTTTTCCTTAGATGGTTACACCTTTTTGTGTCCAAACAACTCAGTAAAAGGGGAGCGGCCAGGGACCTAAAGGAAAACACTGTTGTAGCATCTCTTCTACCCCAGCACGGCCACCATATGTCCCAGCCACCAAGAGAAGCTTCCCTCCTTTACGTAACAGTTATCCCAGCCTTCCACCCTCATCCTCCCCTTGCCCTGCCCACAGTAGAGCCTCAGAGGCACTGTGCTTATCCCCTAGGGCCTACATCAGTTTCTTCCCACCTGCTCTTCCTTCCTCATGTAACCTTTCAGCCTCCCTTCCTGTAATGCTGTTAGCAGTCCTCCTACTCAGCAATCCCTCCCCAAACCACTGCTGCCTCTCCTTTCTCTAGATTCCGTCTCCATTCTCTCTGCTCCCAGCATGTCTCGCCTCCACTGCATCCCTCAAACCTCATACTAGCCCAGCTCTTCCCCAAGCCCTCCCTAACCTGCAGCTGGACTGCCCCCCTCAGACCTGCAAGCCCACGTCTGGCTGCCCCTGCCCCTGCTCCCACCATCTTCCTGCTTCCTAATCTCTGCCCTGGGGACCTGGGCTTATGCTTAATTGTCTTTCTTTTTTTTTTTCTAATTGAATATAATTGATTTACAATGTTAGTTTCTCATGTGCAGCATAGTGAGTCAGCCATATATATATATTCTTTTTCATTATAGTTTACTATAAGGTATTGACTATGGTTCCCTGTGCTATACAGTAGGACCCTGCTGTTTATCTAAGGAGCTCATTTTAAATCTCTTCCCTCCTAGTAATACAACTCTGGAGCCATGATTCTTCTCTCCCTTTCACAACTGTCTTTTTTCCTCATTTATATGCTAGTTTCTTTTTCAAATAAATGTAGAAAAGTAAAAAAGTGTTACTCAAGATAAAACTATTAAGCAAACAATAAACAGTACAGGTAGTACTTGGATATGAGACACACCACCCACGAACTCCTGATTTTCAAGGATTATACCTCAAGCAGCCTGGCATTGGCCGTTGCCAGGTCCTTAAAAGTGCTCACAAGAAGTTATTTATAAAATAACTTTTTGGTTTAAAATCCATAGTCTGAGAGGGAAGGACAACATATATGAATCCTTCATAGCGGTACAGGGAGTAGAAGAGTAAAACTTAAGGGGAACTCAGTCAGCAAGAAGTGAAGGGATGAAATAAGTAGTGGCTTTCAAATCGGAACCTCCATGGGGTGTTAAATTTTCATTTTGAAGCTGATTGTCTACGTCCAGGGACTGGTAAGTCACAGAGGTGTAGGCATACGATTATAGTGAGTAAGGGGAGAAAATTGAAGACAAAATCGATTTCTAAAATGAAAAACAAAAAAAATCTTTGCAAGTAGGGTTTGCAGGCTTGTCCTAGGCTTTGCTCCGGGAGTGTTTCAGTGGTTTTTCTTTCTGTTGGAATAGAAGCAGGCCTTCAAGGCAGGATTCCTGGGTCTGGGCTACAGCCTGTCTCCCTTCTCCTGAGTGGTAAGTCCTATTACTTTCTCCAGCGAATGCTGCTCTACTTGCTGTGAGGTTTATGGGTAAAGTTGCCGGATAACAAGCCGGTTACCAGCCTAAGCTCAGGCCTCTCCGGGACAGTTTGGAAAGTAAACCCCGGAACCCTGCGTGCCACGCACTGAGCCGGGTACCGTGGGGACACAGGGCCCTGCCTTCCGGCCACCTGCACTGGCGGCCAGGCGGTAACGTTTGGAGTCTCGGAGCACCGATCCATCCTGAGGAGAGAGCTTGCTGGAGTCTCAGGTATCCATCCAGCTCAGACGTCCGAGCAGGGAGGCCAGGGCCGGACCTCGCGTCCCAGCTGCGCGGACAGCCCGGAAGCGCTCCCGGAGGAGCCTGGAGGCCCCGCGGTTGGGGGCGGGGCTCGTGCTGTGACACCGCCCCCTGCCTCGCCCCGCCCCGCGCGCGTTGCTAGGTTGATCAGGTGACTCGAAGCTTCTGACGGTCGTGACGTCAGGCGCGCCTCTACTCTTCACTCGCTCCGTAGCAGGTGCGGCGCGGCTTGTGCGGTCTCGTCGGATCCCGACGGGTCCCAGCCGAAGCAGTGCCCAGCGGGTTCGTAGAGAAGAGAGGTGAGGCACAGCGGAGCCAGCCGGGCCAAGCTGGGACCAAGGAGAGGGTGAAGGGCGGGCAGGGACCTTCTGGGGTTTTGCGCACCCCCGAGCTCCCCAGAGGCGTCCCGAGAGCGGCGGGTTCCGGGGAGGGATGGGCCGGCTCCAGCAGGGAAGCGCGCAGCCCCGGAGGAGAGGCTGGGAACCGAGGGAGCGGCTGCGGCCGGCCCAGTGCCCACCCCGGCGCCCCGCGGCTGTTGCTCTGGCTCCCGTCACAGCGCCGGTGGCGGCGGCTGTGAAGATCCGGCGGCGCCCTCCTGGCCTCTGGGCCGTTGACTAAGGGGCTCCGCGTTGCGAGGAGTCGGCTGGCTGGGAGTGGGGCTCGCCACACCCAGTCTCCGGGGACGTCTGCGGGAGGATTCTGCATCTCTTCGCCTTGGGCTGCGATTTCTCGGGCGCTGGCGGGGACCCACACAGTGCTGAGCCGGGCCTGCTGGGGGCGGGAGGCCGCTCGGGAGCCCCGCGGGTGGAAGCAGGGGCTGGGAGTGTTCGGAAAAGGTGTTGCGGGGGGAAGAAATCATGACTGTTGAGAGCAGTGGATTGGGATCTGAGTAGACCAGTTGGGGCAAGTGAAATCTGAGCAGGACGCTAAGGGATAGGGACGAATTTCCCAGCAGCGGTTGGGGTTGGAAGAATAGAGGGAGGGAAAGGGGACCTGCGGGGAAGGAGACCTTGAGCCTTGCACTGGAGGTGAAGGAAAGACGATTCGGTGATTTACTGGACCGAGTGCTTGGGCGGTTTTGGGCGGTGGGAAAGTTTGGAGAATTAGGTTAGGGCCGGTTAGGAAAAACTTCGAATTCCCAGCCTAGGTTTGTGTACTGTGGGGAGACGTCGGCTGGATTGGGGTAGAGGAAGCACTGGAATGGGAAGACTCTGAGGAGGCTGTTGTGGCAGCCTGGAAAAGAGGTGCTGCCTAGAACTCTAGTTTGATGAGATTCTGTGAACTCTGCATCTGAAACCTTTGTAACAGGCAGGGTTGGGGATGCAGGCAGCCAGGTGCCAATTGTTAGAAGATTTTTAAAAACTTACTCCTGTTGAGGGCAAGGAAGCACCCAGCAGCAGCTCATTTTATTATCTTATTTGGCCAGATGAGTTAATGAGTATTTGAGGGGTTTGCCCCCTTCAATAGGCACTGAGGTTGTATTGTACCCCGAACTTGGCCTTTAGAGGTTTCCGAGTGTCTTACAAACACCTCTTCTCCCCAGGGTGAAGCCCAAACCACAAGTGAGTGGTAGGAGATTTAATGAGGGGGAAGTTATTGAAGGCTAATCAATGCCCAAAACATGAATATGAGGCATTTGGGAGGTTGAAAGGAGCCCCATGCTCTTTGTTAATTGTAGAACAGAATTCCCCTTTCCACCTGCTACACTTGCTCGATTTGTGGCTTCTCAGGTAAGGCTACTTAAGTGTTAATTGGTCATTTAGTCTTAAAGTCTTGAAAAACAGAAAGAAGATACTGATTATTGAAGAGGAATGATTTGGTGATATATGTTTTTTTCCAGCTCTGAAATTAACTGACCTTGTAGCCAAAAACAAAACAAAACAAAGTAAAAACACAGCTGTCAATTTTATATCGAACCTTAGCAACTTTTGTTTTCTGGAAGGAAGTGAAATGGCTGAAACTTCTCACTAATTTGTTCTGTATTTGTTAGACTCCAGAAAACAGAATTGGACCTCCAGGGATCCTGTACAGTAAAGTCAGTTTAGGGAATTGCTGAGATCTTGGCTAGGTGGCTGCAGCTGGTTTGTGCAGAAACGTAGAAACCAGTGCAGCACCCGGGGGAGGACAAATACAGAGTAGTGGCATCTGGGGAAAGCAAACTTCCGGTCCTACATCATTCCCTGTAAAAGATGTCTTAGTTAGGTCACTTGAGCAATGTGTGTTTACTACACATTATTACTTACCCGAAGAGCTTTCTCCCTGCTTTACCTGTGCAGTAATAGAGCTTATTAAGATAGTATTTTTTTACAGGGCTTTGCAGCAGCCCTATAGTATTAAAAATAGCTGGAAATTAGATTTCTATGCCACATTTTTTTAAAATGTTAACTGTTTTCAAAATCTCTTTGGAAATATTTGAACTGGCCAACTAATCATGCTTCATTTGGAAAGAACCAGCTTGCCCCCCCACCCCAACACTATAACTATGTGCTGTCAGGGTGGTTAAGTAGGCCAAGAGTTTTGGGAAATTTTCCACTTTCATTCACCCCTGCCATCCCCCCAGTTTTTCCCACTGGTAGAGAATTTAAGACTTTGTTATCAGGGAAAAATTGTTAGTGTGTTTCCCTAAACACAAGCTATGATAAACACGAGGGCTGCCTGTTCTTCTGTTGAACAGAAATGGCTTCCCTTAAGGGGAACTGGGCCAAGGTGAGAGGCAGGGCTGGCGTATAGGCCAGAGACCCACCGCAGAGCGATTTAGGCCTGCACCTTTGTCTCTCAAGGGCAGGCCCTCCTTTCTTGGCTTGGAAACATTTCTCAACCTTGAAAGGGTATCATGAGCTGTGCCCACTCCACAGAGGTACCAAGGAGTATTAATAGGAGGCTTATATGTAGTTTGAGCTCCTCCACAGCAGACTATTTTAATTACTGGGTGAAGGGTATGTTTTTTTGAGATTTAGTGAAATAAAAAAAAGTGGACATACTAAAGTAAAAGCCTCAATCAAGGCTCTAAGGCGTTTTTGGTTTTGTGTTCTGGTGATTTGGGGCTTGGTTACCAATAAGTATAAGCGAGACCTGGAGGCCTGAGGATAAGTGCATGTTTGCATTTCATATGTGAGTAAGTTCAGATTATGTCACACTTTTTCTGGCTGTTTTAGAGAGCCTGGAGTAAACCGGTAACCTCGCATGCAGCCCCTTGGGCTTTTGACCCAACATCTTTTTAGCCCTAAAGGAGTTAGTTACTAAGCTCTTCAGAAACTGAAGTGCGCAATAATGCTCACTAAACTGAATGAGGAGTGAAACAGTCATTCTTCACAACTCCTGTGTCCTAAGTCAGTCTGCCACTCCTCGGTCAGATAGAGACTCGGGTGCTTGCTGACGTGCCCAGGGACTCTACAGAATTACAGGCTTCTGACATCTGTTGTCCAGGCATAGTTTTCACATGCGTGAAGTTCTCACAGGAGGCTTCCTGTTTTTCTCAGGCCCAGCTGAGAGCTGTGTTCCAGGCCTCCAAGCTCCTCACGCTTGACCAAGGCTACTAATTGGCTTGGCTGTAAAATGGGAGTCAATAATTAGTTACTGAGGAAAGGGGGATGGGAAGGGATAAATTTGGTAGTTAGAGGTTTACAAATGTTAGCCACTATATATAAAAATAGATTTTTAAAAAGTTTCTTCTGTATAGCATATGGAACTATGTTCAATATCTCATAATAAAATTTAATGAAAAAATTATGAAAACAAATATATATATATGTGCATGACTGGGACATTGTGCTGTACCCCAGAAATTGATGCATTGTAATTGACTATACTTCAATTAAAAAAAAAAAAGAACAGAAAATAGCAGTTAAGAGGCAAGGGGATGGAACATGAGTTAACCCTTCAGCCAGAAAGGTTCACACCATTTGGGGCACTATATACAAAGCACTCTTCAAAAGGAAGTGAGCTTGGAATGACTTCCCTTGGAGTTTTTAGGCGACACTATGGAATATTAGTACTTATTTAGGCTTCAAAACCAGAGCTAGGAAACTGGATGGGCCCTCACTTCTAAACCAAGGGAGACAAATGGTTCGAATTCTGTCTCTGTGGGCAGCAAGTCCTGTATGACTTTGCCAAAAATAGGGGATGATTTCTAGTTTTCTGAGCCTTTAAATTACAGGCATGCCTTTGTCTTATTGTGCTTTGCTCTATTGCGCTTTGCAGATAACTGTGATTTTTACAAATTGAAGGTTTGTGGCAACCCTCTGTCTATCGGCGCTATTTTTCCAGCATCATTTGTTCACTTTGGGTCACATTTTGATAATTCTCGCAATACTCCAAACCTCCACCAGCCAAAAGATGACAACTCACTGAGGGCTCAGATGATCATTAGCATTTTTCAGGGATAAAGTATTTTTAAATTATGATATTTACACTGTTTTTTCAAACATAACACTTAATAGACTACAGTATAGTGAAAATGTAACTTTTATCTGCACTGGGAAACCAAAAAATTCATGTGACTTGCTTTATTGCTATATTCGCTTTATTGTGGTGATGCCTTTAAATGGTTTAGGGGAGTCTTGGTAGCCAAGGTGAGAGGAGGGTTTGATCTACCTGAATTTACTCACTGGGGAGCGATGCCTTATTCACAAATGCCTATCATCAGTTCTCTGCTTAGCGCTAGCGTTAGTTAGCCTGGAGAGAATTGGCCCAGAAACTACATCACAACTGAAAACTATCTGCCCACATGGTCAGTGTTTAAAGCAAAGTAGGGATGGTGGACAATTGAGCCTCTAAGATATTTGGGGAGAGGAGAACCTGGGAAGTGGTGCTAGCCTTCTGCCACTTTGAATTTTAATTCTGCCCTCAGTGCTCACCAGGTAGCGTTCTGCATCAGGACCTTGGGCAGGATCATTTGGGGGAAATATGTGTGAAGAGGGAGACTTCTGTAGGAAATTGCCTAGCTCCGGAGTCCTTATCATTAAGCCTAATATTTATTAGTTTCCTGCTGCCTACTGGTTTCTCAGAGACCCGAGACTCTGCCCTCCCTCTTCCCCCAACCCCAGCCTTTTCTTCAGCAACATTCTCACCAAGGCCAGTGTGTTTTTTTTTCTCTGATCCAGTTTCCGCATAACTTCTGACTCTGCTGACTTTGCTGAACTAAATCTTGATGATCTTTGATGTGTGATGATGGCAGTGGAAACTCCAGCCAGGGGTAGTCGCCAGGGGCTTGGAAGTAGATTCTTTACCTGTTTCTTACCCTTCATTTGTGTTCCACCTGCATGGTTTTTGTCTTATCTCTCTGCCATCTGTACTGTTAACACTTTTCTTTAAAAAAAAAACAACTATTACTTATTTAAAAGAGAAACTCATTACCTTAAATTGAGAACTACTATCACCTGCCATAAATAGAAAGTAAATATTAAAAGTCATAACTATTAAAATTAAGTTGTTTGCCCACATTCCCCAAACTGTGCCACATACCCCACTTGGAAAAATATACCTTCAACCAAAGATGACTCACTCTTAGTGAATTTTTTCCAGGTAGCAAGATTCAGGTGGTAGGGATGGTTTGCGGTGGGCAGGCCTTCATAGACAGTCCCTTAAATCCCATCTACTGAAACTCTACGTGGCTCTGTGATACCAGGTAGACAGCAGAGTGAAGAGTTTAGGAACTAAGAAGAAATAAGTGCAGTCAGGGTAAAACCACTGATGTTTTGATGTGAGATTTGCCAAAAGGAGGCCTGAGTGGTGGGGAACCTGTATTCTATATTAAATTCTAGGCCCTTCGCCAAGGACGTGACTTCACTGATGATGTTATATTGTTCTTTCTGTGCAGGTGTGCTCTTGGAAAATGCAGGGTTTTGTTCAGGGTGTATCTAATTTTTTTTTTTAACTCATCAATACCCTGTACCACATTGAGCCCCCTTGCTCTTTGCAGGTGTAACTAATGAGAGAACTCGAAAGGTGTCATCTAGTGTTTATTTTTTTTTTAACCTTTGTTGTCTGTAATTCCTCTTCCTTTAAAAATTCTGTGAAACTAAAGAGAAGGGAAGCGTGGAGAGTGACCTGTCTTGGGATGTGAGGTCTCTTAGGCAGGTGTGATGTGCGTGGTCCTTGCTGGTGTTCAGTGAAATTCACTCCTGTCCATGAAGAGCCGCCCGTGGTGCTGACTGAGCTGCAGCTCCCGCAGAGGGTCAGGAAAGCGGGCTTTAATGGTGGAGCAAAGCCATGGCTGGTCTGGTATCTGGCAGGAATGGCAGTGCTTAGTTAAACTGCCACGTGTTAAGCTGTAGGGGCCTCTTGCTAAGCCATCAAGATTTCAACTTTCCCACAAAGCCTAATCTAATGCTCTGGGAGGGGGCGGCAGAGCCAGTCTTTCAGGGGCTGTGCTGGTGGGGGACCTGGCCTGGGAAGTGGCCTTGTCAGGCTTGTTGGGAGGGGTGGACCTGTCCCTTTCTAGTGTGTCCTGTCAACCTGGCAGGGATCAGAGTTCGTCCCTTTTCTCTCTCTCTGTGCTCTAACCCATCCTTTCATTTCCCCAACTCACCTTTTCTGTTAACAGCTTTCTTCCCTTTTTCTTTCCCTTCTATTCACTGCTGCTTTCCCTTCTGACCCTTCCTCTTGCTGGGCTCATTTTCTCTCCATTGTCCCTTTGAGCGCTGGTAGTTTGAAGTTCCAAAGTTACAGTGCTGTCCTGAACGTCCCAGTGACTAGATGTAATTCAGAGGTCCCCGGCCTTTTTTTCCAAGGAGGTGCCAACCTTCACTTCCCCACGACTTTCGGCTACCGGCATCATTGCTTACTGACCAGAGTCCCTGAGCTGAGCATTGGTTGGGGGTCTCAGCAGGGGTGGTCGGGGTTTGCTGGCATGGTTAGGAGCTGTCAGACAAGGGGGCTGAGGTCCACCCTTGCGGGGTCCTATCGGAAGCTGGAGGCAGAAGGAAGTCCTGCATTCAGGGAGTCCTCTGGTTTCTGCAGAGGACCATCCATGACTAATAAAGATTGGAGAAGGGGCCCTTGAGGAGGTTTGCCTGGAACCCAAGGGACTGTTAGTAGCTATGGATCCTGCCCTGGAGCTGGAACAAAACATGTTCTCGGTGGTAGTTGGATGATTGTTGGAAGCGTCTAGAAGCATGGCTTTCCTGCTCAGTGAGTTAAGAAATGAGTTATCCGCTCCTAAAAGCATGGATCAGACTTTACCCAAAGATAATCAGCAGGGTTTTACCTTTCATTATTAACTATATATAGTCATCCCTCGGTAGTTCCAGAACGCCATCCCCCATACCACAATCTGTGGATGTTCAAGTCCCTTAGAAAAAATGGCATAGTATTTGCATATAACCCACACATCTCCTCTGAGTACTTTAAATCATCTCTAGATTACTTATAATACTTAATACAGTGTAAATGCTTTGTAAATAGTTGCCATTCAAGCTTCGATTTTTGGAACTTCCTGGAATTTTTTTCCTGAATGTTTTTGATTCACTGTTGGTTGAAACCAAGGGTGCAGAACCCGCACATACAGAGGGCCAATTGTGTAGAAAAGTGTGTGTAACAAAAAAGTACAGTTTAATGAATAATTATATTCATTAATATGGCTGTAATCTATTCAGGTCTAGAAATAGAACTTTATTTTTAAATCCAAATGGGATAGTAGAATGTCCTGTGTTGCAATTTGGTTTTTTCACTCTTTTGGCACTTTTCCATTATCAGCATGTGTAATTCCACCTCATTCTTCTTAAGGGTCAAATAGTGGTTCCATGGTTTGGAAATTCTGTGTTTTATTTAACCATTTCCATATGGATGGGCCTCTGGGATGTTATATATCATATCTATGTGTATTTTATGTATAATATATGTTACATAGTTATTAAAAGCAAATGTTACAATATATATTTGTGTGTGTGGTATAAAATTGTTGTATAAAATTGATGTTTTGGCATAGTGGCACTTGTAGATATCTGCAGGATAAACTCCTAGAGGTGGAGTTGCTGGTTCAAAGAATAAGCTGTTTTCATTTGTTTATTTGAGATTTCACTTTAAAATGAGTCTTTATTGAAGAATTTGTAAGAAAAAAGGTTAGACCCTCTGTAAAAAGAAGAGATGTTTCCTCAAAACATTAGGGAGGAATGGGATACCAATGCCAGGGCCACTCAGGGTATGCTGTTTTGTTGTTGATAGATATTTTCAGGTAGCAGTGATTTTCTTAAGGGCTGTTTAATAAATGCTCTAGATCTTACCTCTCACTGAGCAGCAGGTGCTGAGATCCAGCTAGAGGTTCTGTATAGAAAGCTTTATGCAAAAAGATTTTAGCGGGTGATGTGTTTTCCTCTGTTGAGGGGAACTCCTCCGGATTCCCTCAAAGTCTCCAGCTGGAACAATGGTGAAATGTATACACCAAGTTTATTATTGGAGGGAGGTGAGGTTGATTGGCTGTAGCCATATTTTCAAAGAATGTTGAACTGCAGATTATTAATGTGAGTCTGACTCTTCAGACTTGACTACTCCTCATCTAATGTATAGGACAAATTGAGAATATGTATATCTTTGTGTTAGCGTAGCGTTGGGGTTAGTGGCTTAAAGCAATTACCTAAGTGGCATTAGCAAACCATATTACTGAACAGTTTGTAGACTTTTTTAGTTTCATATGTAACTCAGTTAAATAAGCAGTATGTAGTTTTTCTATCCTTTGTGAGAAAGGAAAATAAGACAATCTGTGAGCCTCTTCATTACTCTAGGACAGGGCCTCCAGGGGTAGATGGTCCACTATTATTTTTTTGCCTCCCATGTGCATTTTGATGCTCTTGTTGGGTGAATGGTCCCATTTCTGAGCTGTGTGTCATTGTGTATTCCACTGAGAGGCTCTTCTAAAATCACAAGCCAAAACGTTGATACAAAAGACATGCTCTCATTTATTCATTCGTTAATTGAGGACACCTTGGGGCCTGGTGGAATTCTCTGGCAAACAAAAGATTGTGAATGTGGTAGGGGATGGCCAATAATATTTGGGAGCTTGACACCAGAATCAGTATTTGGACAGTAATGAGGTAAAACTGCAGGTTATCTCCTTCCAGATGGTCCCCAGAAGAAAAGCAACTTAGGAAATGGTAACACAGTAAAGTGTGTAAGAAATAGTGAGCAAGTCATAAAAACAAAGCTCTTGCCCATGTTACCGTATTGTCAACTCTCAAAGGTCTCTCGATATTTCTTTGTTACTGGGAACATCACCACCACCTTTTAGAGGTAAATCCCTGCTGCTGCTGTTCCCGGGGGCTCCCCTGAATAGTTGTCCATGTCAGGAGTAGGTTCTTCCTCAGGTTCTAGAATGCCTATTCTTGTGGCTTCAGGGTTTGGATTTGACGCCTTTGCTTCCACCTGTATGTGTGGCCAACATCCCTGTTGGCAGGTCATTCGGGCTCTCTACTTGTATCTCTTTTTTTAATGAATATTTTTATTGAAGTATAGTCAGTTTACAATGTTGTGTCAATTTCTGGTGTACAGCACAATGCTTCAGTCATACATGAACATACATATATTTGTTTTCATATTTTTTTACCGTAAGTTACTACAGGATATTGAATATAGTTCCCTGCACTATACAGTAGAAACTTGCTGTTTATCTGTTTTATATATAGTAGTTAGTATCTGCAAATCTCAAACTTCCAATTTATCCCTTCCCACCCTCTTCCCCCTGGTAGCCATAGTTTGTTTTCTATGTCTGTGAGTCTGTTTCTGTTTTATAAATAAGCTCATTTGTCTTTTTTTTTTTTTTTTTTAGATTCCACAAGTAAGTGATATCATACGGTATTTTTCTTTCACTTTCTGGCTTACTTCACTTAGAATGACAGTCTCCAGGTCCATCCATATTGCTGCAAATGGCATTATTTTATTCTTTTTTAAGGCTGAATAGTATTCCATTGTATAAATATACCACAGCTTCTTTATCCAGTCATTTGTTGATGGACATTTAGGTTGTTTCCATGTCTTGGCTATTGTAAATAGTGCTGCTATAAACATTGGGGTGCATGTGTATTTTTGACTTAAGGTTCCCTCTGGATATATGTCCAGGAGTGGGATTGCTAGATCATATGGTAAGTCTATTTTTAGTCTTTTGAGGAAGCTCCATACTGTTTTCTACAGTGGCTGCACCAAACTGCATTCCCACCAACAGTGTAGGAGGGTTCCCTTATCCCCACACCCTCTCCAGCTTCTATCATTTGTAGACTTTTTAATGGCCATTCTGGCTAGTGTGAGGTGATATCTCATTGCAGTTTTCGTTTGCATTTCTCTGATAATTAGTGATATTGAGCATTTTTTCATGTGCCTATTGGCCATTTGTATGTCTTCATTGGAGAAATGCTTATTTAGGTCTTTTGCCCATTTTTGAATTGGGTTGTTTGTTTGTTTCTTATTAAGTTGTATGAGCTGTTTATATATTCTGGAAATTAAGCCCTTGTCAGTCTCATCTTTTGCAAATATTTTCTCCCATTCTGTAGGTTGTCTTTTTGTTTTGCTTACGGCTTCCTTTGCTGTGTAAAAGCTTGTACGTTTAATTAGGCCCCATTTGTTTTCTACTTGTATCTCTGTTTCAGTAATCTTGCATAACTCTTTGAGGGAACTACCCTTTGGAGTGCCCAAATAGAATTTTTTCCAGTCTGTAGAGCCACACTAGCCTCATAATACCCTGGAAATTTGCGGAACTTCCAGCCTTTTCCATCTGATGTGATAACAGACAAAGAGAAAAGATCATTTCATTTTTATTATCAGCGATACTGAAGGGGAAGGGCAGGCAGCTCGAGTTCTTTCTCTCACATCCCCAGTACTGAGCCTGTCATGTAGGAAGTACTTCATGATGTTGAATAAACAAATAATTAGGTTTGCCAGTAGTGTTTGGCCAGCTAACAAATAAAATTACATGAATGTTTTTAAAAGAGATAAAGAATAACTAGAAAAGGAAGCTGCAATAATCCTGGAAGTCTCCTCTTAGCAAGGCAGTTTGTAAGCGTTACCTCAGACCAGAGTATGAAGGTTAAGTAACCCGTATTTCTTTCAGTGTGATCGTCGCTCCCTCTCGGAAGCCTTCTCTGACTTTCCTGACCTGGATCCCTACTTTGGGATCACAGTCCTGAGTACTTCCTTTCTCTTAGCTTGGTTTGATCACTGCTGATGTGCATTATGTCTGTCTGTCTCACTAGCCCAAGTAGAAACTCTCTCTTGCCTCCCAATCTCCGTAGTGCCCGGAACCACTAGTGCTGGGTCATGGTGGGTGCTTCTGGAAGTATTTATAGAATGAACAAATGACTGTGTGAATGGAATAAACGAACAGGTCAGTGCCAAAATTTAACGAAAATTCTAAGCCTGAGATGATAGAGCAGCACAAAACCAGTAATTCCAAAGCTTTTTTTAGCCCAACAAACCATACCCCAAATTATGGGTGTGAGAATCAAGAAAAACTGAGGGACCCAGAATTTACAATAATCTATTTATGGAAAATCCTATTAAAAGACCGGCTAATCAGGGAGTTCAGAAAAGACACAGAAGAGGTCTTTAGAGTAAGATCAGCTCATGTTCTTAAACTGTACAATTTTATAAATTCCAAAGAAGGATATGTAAAGATGGAAGGAGAAGCATGACTTCTTGCTTTACAGATAAGAACAGTTCCAAGATAGGGAAGTCTGCCTGTAACCAAGAAAATTTTATGGTTTTTTTTTAACCCCATGTTTAGTGCTTAGCCAACTTACTTATCAGTTTGAAGCAGAAAGAAAGCATTTAAAGAACTTATGGAGCTGAAGTGTCCTGTGAAAAAAGAATCCCAGTTACAAAAATCACTGTAAAAAGCACTGAAAAGCAGAAATAAAATAGGTTATCCACGAGGGGAAAATCAGTAATAGGAAGGAAAGCTGGGGTGCTGGAAGTGGGTAGGAGAGCTACAGAAGCATTCTAGCTGTTAAAAAAAGAAAGATGGGTCGCATGAAAATAATAGAAAACAATAAGAAATCTTGATTTTTTTTTCCCTGACTATACGGGTTCCTTATTGAAATTTTCAGAAATATAGAATAAATAGCAATTGCGCATAATTCCAGCACCCAGAGAAAACCACTATATATGTTTTTTCCCCTTCTAGCCAAATTTTATCTGTCTGCTGGTACTGTGCACTTAAAATGTGGCAGTCTTAACGTACAACTCCGAGAGTTTATGGTCTTCAGGTAAACATGACTCAGCTCAAAATGTAGAGCATCCCTGTTACCCCAAAACTCTCCTCATGTGCCTCTTCCAGTCAGTATCAGTATCTGGAGGTTGGTTTTGGCTGTTCTTGAACCTGATGTAAATGGAATCATACTGTGTGAAGTCTGTTGAGTCTGGCTGCTTTTGCTCATCCTTGTCTGTGGGTTTCATCCGCCTTGCTGCATGTAGTAATCGTCCTTTTCTTACTGCTGGGCACTTTCCATTGTATAACTCTTCCTTAATCTACCTGTTCTAGTATTGACCAACACTTGGATAGTTTCCAGTTTGGGGCTCAAGCTGCTTTGAATATTCTTACATAGGTCTTTGGTGGACTTAATGCAGTCATTTTACTTTAGTATATATCTGAGAGTATAATTGCTGGATCATAAGGTAAATACTGCCGAAGTCATGAATATATTATATACTTTGTTCTAAAAACATGATTGTTTTACCTTTTGTATGCAGATCCATGATATAGTGTGATTTATTCTTTGTTTGTAAGGATGGAGATCTAAGTTCTTTTTTTTTTCTCCCACAAGAATAGCCAGCTCTATTTATTGGAAAGACTAATTTTTTACTTTCTGAGTCGCAGTGCTGCCTTTCTGTTAAATTAGGTGACTACTGTGTGGGTCTGTTGTAGAACTCTTCATTCTGTTACAGTGATCCATTTTTCAAAATTTATTTTAAAGAAAATTGGGATCATGCCAAATATACAGCTTTTATATTTTTCTTATACTTAAAATATTATATCGTACTTCAAAAACAAATTAAAGACAGCTGCAAAAGAACTATTATATTAATGTACCATAATTTATTTAATTCTTTTCTTTTTTTGGATATTTAGGTTGGGTTTTTTATTTTTTCCTATTTTGTTTTGCTCTCTTATGTTTCAGGCTTTACTCATATGTCTTGATAGTCCTTGTCCATTCATTTATTTTTAAGGCAATAAAATGTCGATTAGAAGTTCTGTGTGCCTGGGCTTTACTGTGGGGTGACTAGGTCAGTTTCTTTGGAGTCTCCTCGAGTATTAGTATCAGTAATTTTTTCCCCTTGGGGCTGCTCAGTTTTTCTGGAGGAAAATTCTCCAGTGTACTGCCTGCTGGGTCAGTGCCAGGCTACCAGGTATCTTGTCATTTAAAAGATAATAACAGCTTTGAAAAATAATGTTCTTTCCTTCATCTCTACTTTGATGAGGTCTTTTATTATGATCTTATCTCTGTGGAGCACTTTCGGAAAGAACAGTTTCTGCTCTTCTTCTTGTGTGGTTGAATGACTGCAAATCCTGTGATTCTGAGCATGTCTTGAATGGGATCGTTGGATAAGAGTGTTCAATTCAGGCTTAATGGATCTTGGCTGCTACTTGGTTTGAGCTGTCTCTTTTAGAGCTCTGATTTGTCTTTAACGCTCCTGTTTCCACTGTTTGCGTTGGAAACACACCCCAGTGTAACATACTCTACTGTAGAGGGCTTACATTTCACCTGATCAAGTTTATAAGGAAAAATGTTCATGTTATAAAGCTCAGTAGCATACCTTAAATTTAAAGCTCATTTGTGTTTTGGTTATGTTATGTGGTTTGTACTAGACTGTGTCAATGTTAGGAATGGATTTGCTTCTGTACAGGCTTGGGAACAGTTGCATCCCTCTAGGTGAACTCCTGCTCTTCAAGTGTCAGCTCGAGAATCTTTGATCTCGACACATGCTGGTTCTGTGACTTTGCTGTTCTTTTACTGGGATTTTTTTTTTCCTCCTGTTTAGAAGAAACTGAAAATAGATCCAGATTTTATCCCTCTAAGATATCTGTGTTTTGGGAACACAGGGACAGAGTGGGTGGGTGTTGAGGGGGGCAGGGCAGGGCATGGTAGCTGGAGCATCTGTATGGTTTATGCTCTTTATAAGTGCCTCTGGTTAGCAGGTGGGGTTTTCTCCCCTAGGCGTTAAGCGATTCTTCAGGCAGAGGGAGAAAGGTGCATGCTAAAATGAGGAGGAAACATGGTTGAAGGAGAAATGGGGAGGACACATACATTTCGGAGACTTTTGAGGGTCCTAGGACTGATGAGGAACAGACACACATAGATGAAGAAAAGTCCTGAATCTTTGAGGTGTGAGGTTGTAATAGTTCTAAATACTTTGTTCGTTTTTTCCTTCTCACTGCCTGTTGTTTTTAGAAGAGTATTGTCTTCAGAAAAATATAGGTCCAGGCTTTGTTAGCATGAGAACAATCATTATTACAGGGTCTTGTTGGACTAAAGAAGTTAAACTATAGTTTGGGTAGAATTAGGTCAGTCCAGAGGACCCCTGCCTCCTGCCGCTGCACTCACACACTGAACTTCAGGAAAGAGTAGCTAGGATGGCTGAGTTCTACTTCTGTGACTTAAATAATGGATTAGCCATAGGGGGGGTTAATGATTTCTGTGTTAACCAGGGATCACTAGGTTTACTACAGCCTTCCAGGTAGGAGAGAGGAAATGCAGAAGTCGTCAGCGGTTATGTCTGGCCAGATTCCCATGATGACTGCGGTGTTAGTCACTGGGAGCCTTTGCTTGAGGGGAAAGGGAAAGGCCGTTCCCAGGTCAGAGTCTGATGCCATGTTGGCACAGACCAAAGAGCAGAGACGGGAAAGACTCTAGTTCTTTCCTGAATCCCTGCCATGCCCCTAGAAAAAGGAGGGTAGAGGTGGGGGATGCAGAGGTCAAAATAGAGAACTTCCAGCCATTCTGATTCCATGTTATAAAGTTTCAATTTACAATCACCTCCTTCAGGTGGCACTCTGTTCACTCCCACCTCCTCTGACTGGGTGTAAGCCCCTACCCAGCAGTCTGTTTACCACCTTTCCTAAAAACGCTATCTGTATGTTTGTCTTTTTAACCCAAGGGGAGAATGTGAGCCATATCCATCTCGATGCCCCACTACTTAGCACAGAGCCAGGCACAGTCAGCCCTGCATAAACGTATGCTTGCTTGAATGTCACTCACAGGGGTTCGTTAGACTACCTTACTCTTGGTTCCTAGGACTGGAAATTCTACATAGGTAGCTTAGGTTAGGTTGGTTTTCAGTCTGATTTATGAAGTCATCTGGAATTCCATTTCTTTCCTTCTTTTTGCTCTGCCTTTCTGAAGTGCTTGCTTCATCTTAAGGCTAGTGACTCCCTCAGGGCTGCAGACAGGCTGTCAGCAATTTTGGAGGCCATGTCCTTGCCAGAGTATGTGTGTGCCTGTGTTAAGGGAAAAGGAAGGTTGGGAGTGTGTTAGGAGAGCCCCAAGCTTTTAACTGACCAAACCACTTCAGAACCAATGGCAGCGGCCAAGGGATGCCATTTGTGACTGGCTTTGTCCTGGATTCCTTGAACCAATCTTGTGAAAAAGAGGAAAGGGTGACCCGGTTAGCTTAGGTTAGATTGGGCTCCTCCTGGAGCTGGTACAGTATGAGCTTCCCCTGAAGTACATGAACTACAGGAAGAAGGAATGGCTATTTAATGGGGAATCTGACTGTTATGAAGTGGGATGTGGTGGTTGTATGGGCAGCCAACAAAGTCCATGATTTTAATCCAGATTTTCTAGGGAACTTTATGGCTATTCTGTTTTTCATATAGAGTCACTTATGAATTTACTGATTGCATGTTATAGAAAAGAACAAATGGTGAAATTAAATTTTGAGTATGAGATTCTTTCCTCTGTTAACTTACTCAAATAGGTAAAAAGTTAAATATCAGTACAGGAGATGGGTAACAGTACACAGCAGCAAGATGACAGATATCATGTTCATCCAGAGTTTGTGTACTTTGCATTCCCTGGTAATGCTTTTAATCTGAAAGTCATTGTGTTGGGCCCTGCAGCTGCTACAGAGATGATGGGAAGGAGATGCTGGCCCTCCAGACTTGAGGCCCAATCAGGAGAATGGTTTAAAGGTTCAAGGGATGGGAAGAAATGGCTCCCCTCACAGAAGCTAAACCATCCAGGACAGGAACCTATAAAACAAAGTGGGGTGAGCCCTCCAGAGTCCTGGGAGCCCGGATGGTCCGAGGAGACCCTTGGCATCCTCTGCATTGACAACCAAGCACACCACTCAGTTGCTGGGAGCTGTGGGTCTGGGAAGAGCAACCAGATCACCCAGTGCCCTGGGCGGGGGCGACGCTTACATCCCTGGTCACTTACCGCTGGTGGCGCTGCTTCTTAGAAGATTTCAGTGTGGCCCAGCCCTGTTTATTGGAGGATTTCTGGCACTGGCCCAGCTTCCGCTGATCTGATTCATAATGCTTTTTGACTTTCCGCCTTCTTCTTAGAGCTACCCAATCACATTTATGGACATTTTAGAAAATTAAAAAACACAATAATATCCTATTCTCCATTAAGCACATTTACTGAGGGGCCTGCCTTGTGCCAGGCACTATGCTAAGCTTCAGGGTCATGGTGATGACCCAAACCTGTCTTGATTCCTGCTCTCACAGCCTATAGTCTGGGGGTGAGAGGGAGGCAGACAAAAGGCAAATAATCAGATACGTAAGATATTTGCCAGTTGCAATGGTGAGAAGGAAACCAAATGGACAGAGTTCAAGGTTTGCAAGAGGTTTAAGATATCTTTAAGGCAATTTGTAAGTGATCTCTTGATTGAAATTTTTCCCTAATGATTTCCACAGATTAAATGCAAATAATTTTTATTGTCATTGCAGCCTGCAGGTCCCTGATGAACCAAGGGAACCCTCCACCGTATCCGGGCCCCGGCCCGTCGGCCCCATACCCGCCTTATCCACAACAACCGATGGGGCCTGCGGCCTACCCTCCAGGACCTGTAGGTGGACCCTACCCACCTCCTCAGGGATACCCCAACCAAGGATACCCACAGTACGGCTGGCAGGGCGGACCTCAGGAGCCTCCTAAGACCACAGGTACTGTGTATGGAGTGTGTGTACAGTTGGCCCTCCGTATCCGTGGATTCTGTATCCTCAGATTCAACCAACCACCGGATTGAAAATATATGGGGGAAAAAAACCATTCAGGAAAGTTCCAAAAAGCAAAACTCAAATTTGTTGCATTCCAGAAACAACTTACATAATGTGCACATTGTATTTACAACTATTTAAATAATATTTACATTGTGTTCGGTATTGTAAGTAATCTAGAGATGATTTGAAGTATACAGGAGGATGTGCGTGGGTTATATGCAAATACCTTTCATGTAAGGTATTTATATATAAGGGACTCGAGCATCCACAGATTTTGATGTCACATGGGGACCAGTGAAGCCAGTCCTCTGCGGATACTGAGGGACGACTGTGTGTGCATACACGGGTATGCATGAATGCAGTCCCACCTCACCAAAGGAAACATTTGCACGTTTTCTTTGGCAGAGAAGAAACTCTGGCCTTTTGTGCCGTGATTGGCATTCCCACAGCTTGGTGGCTGCTTAGGGTGGCTTCTAACTCCTGAGAAGGACTTCTTTCTCAGGAGGGCTGAGTCAGTTCTGCCTCCTTCCTTCATATTTCTTGTCCCCTCTGGGGCTGATGACTTCCTGGCCGACATGTTTTGTGAGAGCATCTCCTTGAGCAGCAGAGGGTGGGTGGGGGTACCAGTTGGACTGTTGCTTTGGCAGCCAGTTTTTTTTTCCCCAGGTTCAGCCTGTTGGGATATTTTCTCTCCCAGCTTGACGACCCTCAAGTCATCCTCTTGCCCTTGCTGTTGGGGTTGGTTTTCTTTACTAATATGTTTTCTTAATTATGTTTAACCTGCTAGCTGAGTTATCAGCAGGCTTATGAGTCCCTCTTGTGTGCTAGAACAGTGCTACTCAAAGTTGCCTCTGCAGACAAGTGCCAGTCCGGGTATCAGGCTTCGATGAGATAAACACAGAAAGTGGGAGTAAACATTTAAACACTTTTAGAGCAATTTGACATTGCTGTGATATTCCAGCATGTGATCTTGCATTTTACAAAAAATATCAGTCAGTCTGTGAAGGGTTAGGGAGGAAATGTCTTGAGAAGCACTGTGCTAGATATCCTGGTGACTCTTAGGACTGTTTTATGACCTGTTGGTTTGCAGAATAGTTGCTCTCGTACAGAGCTTCCAGCTTTTGAAAGTTGCTTATCTTTACTGAGTGTTTATTATGCGCCAAGTGCTCTCCTAACAGCTTTATGTACATTCACATTTAATCCTTGCAACAATCCTATGAGGTTTTCCCATTTTACAGTGAGGTAATTGAGGCACAGTTTGGAGTAATGACTTGCCCAGGTAATGATTTGCCACCCGACTAGATATGGGCAAATCCCGGATTTGAATCCTGATAATTTGGAGAATCTGTACCTGTATCTTACTGCTGTACTGTTGCCCCTCTCCTGCCTTGTCTGATCCACATTGATCTACATATAGGGCCTTAGGCTGCCTCAGACATTTTCCTGTAGTTCAACGTCTTACTAATCAAAAGTAGTAACAGAATTGACAGTTCATTTTATTGCAGGATTTGAGGGTTCTTTAGAATGGGTGGATGCCAAGGAAGAAAAATATATTTAAGGAATTTTGTATTCATTATGGGAAAGATTATACTGTAATAGCATCGAGTCAGAGGCTGCGTTAAGATTGAGACTGAATAGATTTGAGTACCTTTAAAAGATTTAATTTATCTTGAAGGAAGCCTTTGACAATCCAAGATTCTGTTTTAAGTTGTTCGAACACATGCTTGGAGGAGGTCAGGAAGTACAGCCAGTGTAACCAGAGTAGCTGGCACCCCGGGTCTATGACATCATGGGGGGGATTTCCTGAAAAATCTGTTTCTGGGTTTTCTGTTTCAAAACAAGGTAACCCTTGTTGCGAATGAAAGAAGGCAGACCGAAAAGACCACATAACGTATGATTCCATTTTTGTGAAATTGAACACCAAGCCAAACTAATCTATGGTGATGGAGATCAAAGTAGTGGTTACTCCTGGTTGTTGGGGGGGGCACAGGTGGGGTTTGTTACTGACTGGGAAAGGCACAGGGCACCTTTTGGGGTATTAGGAGTATTCTTTTATTTTAATCTGGATATAGACATTCTTCAGGCTGTACACTCACTGTTTGTGTGCTTTAGTATATGTTACATGTCAATAAAAAAAAAAGTCAGCCCAGCATTTGGATTATCCGGTAGACTCAGCCCAGTACCTGCCAGGGTTGTGCCTTTCACCTGTGTCCCTCCTGGCCTCCGGTGGATAGGCCATTTCCGGGCCTGTATTGCTTATAGTGGCTGTAACTAGCATTCGATGGATCTGGAACTTTATAGAACTTGTCTAAAATAAGTGCTTCCTGCACTTGGTGAACCTTGTCCCCTCATGCAGAAAATACTCATGGGTTTGGCACTCTTTCTTACTTTAGTGTAATTTAAGTATGTCAGCATTTTTTGAGGAACGAATAGTATCTTAATTCTTCTCAGGATTAAAAGGCTTTGCCTTTTAGTTCAGTGTTATCAATTTATCATGATTTCATAAATGCAGTTGGAAGCTGTTAAACGTCCTTTTCTACAGGATTTCTGTCTGTCATCAGCTTGTGCGTCATTAATTGCCCAGACCCGTTCTGCACCAGACGTGGCAGGTGATGCCAGGTGGTCAAGTTCTTCTCTCGACCTGGGGTCCAGGTTCTGTGAATGGGGCCCTCTGACCCCCTCACAAAAGGATGCACCCTTTAGGGACCCATTTCATTTCTTTCTCTCTGTATTGCTTCTGGGATCCCCAGTCAGAATCCTTCTTGGGGCCTGTATTCTGTGCATTGAGCTCTCTACTGAAATTTAGGGGATTTTCCTCTAGCAGGATGATTTTAGATGTATCTACTACTGCAGATACCATCTCTCAGCTGAAGTTCAAGTGTGTAGTCTTTTCTGTTGACAGCTACCTAGAAAGGGACTTCTTTGCTATTTTTGATTGGTGTCTGGTCATTAGGAAGGATTTAATAAAGTTGTGTTGAATGGACAGGATTAAGCAGAACCTTCGTTGGTAGTCTGTTTATAGTTCAAATTTCATTTTTCAGAAATTGTGTTTTTTTTAAGCCTTCATTTTTCTCAGGAAACCAGCTTTTTGGAAACCATGTGATTGGAAGCAGCAGGTGCTTGTGGGAATGAGGCTTCCAGGAGCACACCTGCAGAATGTCAAGGGTCTCCTGGGGTGATTTTTAATAATAATAGTAGTAACTGTAACGGCTAGTGTTTCTCGAGCATGATGCCTGGTGTTCACTTCACGTAATCTTAGTGTATGTGCTGCCAAAGTGAACACGCTTCACGGAATCTTCACAGCGACCCCGTAGCTAGTCCCGTGTTATACCCAGGTGGAGTCTGCAGCTCAGAGGTTATGCTTCGGTTATCTCTTGTATAACGTGTCACCGCAGAACTCAGTGGCTTAAAACAACAGTGATTTATTATTTCTCCCGATTCCGTGAGTTGGCTTTATGAGATCTCTCCTGGGGTCACTTGGGAGGCTTAAATCAGCTGTCAGCTTGGCTGGAGCAGAAATGTCCAGGATGGCCTCACTACATGATAGGGCTTGGGTTTGCCTCCATGAGGCCTCTCTTTCCCCGTGGTCTCTCCTCCAGCCTGAGCTGCTTTCCATGGCAGTTAGCTTCCAGGAGGGTGGGAGAGAGGGAGAGAATCTGCCCTGCTTTTAACAGTGAGGCTGGGAACTGGCACCGCATCGCTTACGCCATAGTCTCTTGCTCAGAGCAAGGCACAAGGGGACAGAGATGCCATCTGCCCCCACTCCCACTTTTTGGTAATGGCTTCATTGAGATATAATCCACATACTGTACAACTCACCCATTTAACGTGTACAATCCAGTGGCTTTGAGTATATTCAGAGCTGTGTGACCATCCCCACTGCCTAGTTCCAGAACATTTTCATCACCCCGAAAAGAAACCCTTTGGCAATTAATTCTCCCCATTTGCTTAATTCTGCTCCCCCATCAGTCTACTTTCTGTCTCTGTAGGTTTGCCTGTGCTGAGCATTTTTTATAAATGAGAGCATATAATATGCGGCCCTTTATGACTGCTTTCACTTAGTACAGTGTTCTCAAGGTTCATCGGGCTGTGGCAGCTTTCAGTACTCCATTCCATTGTGTTGCCAAATAATATTTTATTGTATGGATACAGCATATTTTATTCATCCATTCAGTAGTTGATGGACATTTGGGTTTCTCCCTTTGGGCTGTTACGAATAACAAATAATGGCCATTATAAACATTTGTATACAATAAACTCCATCACACTGGGAGGAACAGTGTGAGCACAGAGCGAGTAACTGGTGACGGTCTTGGCAGACAGTCCCCCACCCCCCGCTCCAGTCTTTGCTTTTAACAGTTCACATCCCTTCCATATGTAGAATACACCCACCCCTTCTAAGACCACCAGATATCCCCTCCGGTAACTCCCTTGGCCTGAAGTCGAGGATGTCATCATCTAAGTGGTCCATACACATCGGTAAGGCCTCTAACCTGCCAGGCTGCTCCCCTCATTCCTCACCCTCATTCCCACTCTGCCCCACCCTGCACATGTCTGGAGATCAAACAGAATGTTGCCTCCTCCATGAAGCTTTCCCTCATGTATCCCACGCATATCCCACGCCTCCACTGCAACGTACCACTCCCATGTGCGTCACCTGCACCCCATATAGACTTCTTCAAAGCACCTCCTCTCTTCAAATTCATTTTTCATGTTCCCTCTAGTTGGCCTAGATGTCTGACTAACGTCTGTCTGACTTCAGTCAACCTTGCGCTTAATGTCTTCATTTAGGCTTTTACCCTTTATGTTCGTCAAGACTCTTAAGGCGACAGGTGACAAAATCTCAGCCTTAGATACTAACCAACAGCAGAGGATCACCAGAGACCGGAGTAAAGCCTCCAAATGACTCCTGGTGACCAAAACAGACAGAAAAGGGACACTGAGGGAGTAGAGGCAATGCAAGGAGCAAAAACTCTGCTACAAAAAGGGAAGACTCCTCTAATATTCTTAGATATGTGGGAAGGTAAATCATACTGGATAAAAGTAGGGATACCACATACAAAGGAACTCAGGAAATGAAAGCCCTTAGGCCAGGAGCATGTGTCAGCCCGGGGGTTAGGTTCAAAGACCCACTTGGATAGCCAGGTCTTGCCAAACCAGAATTTAAGGCTTTTGGCCACAGGGGAAAGTTAGACATGTATTTTGGTTATCTATTGCTATGTTGCAAACCACCTCAAATCCTGGAGTTAGTCTATAATTTAGACAAGGCTTGGCAAGAGAAATTGGGCTTTGTTCCCTGGGACTGGGACATAGATGATAACCAGTGTTTACTGTCTACCTTTGAACGAGATTTACAAAGTTTCCTCCTTGGCTTTTATCTTTATAGCTGTCTGAAGGGGTACTACTGGGTTGGCTTACACCTGTAATAGAGGGGGAAACTATTTGGTTGGGCAGATGCTTTGGAAGGGAGTGAGGGATGGGAGCGTGACGGGGCCGTCTGACAGCCAGGGGTACGGGGGTGGTCAGGCTGAGAAACTATTATCCTTATGTGTGTACAATCCAGGCTTACTTGGGCTTTTCCGCTCTTACTGGCTTAGTTTGACCCTCTTATTCCCTTGAAGGTTTAATTTAAGTTCAGTCGTATCCTGTCAACTATTTCATTTTCAGTGAAATCTTGTACTTTTGGTTTATGATAACAAATTGTTCTTTCAAAAAAAATGACCCATCTGACATGTCTCCCACCCTCCCTCCATGTGGCCTCCCCATGTGGCTGATTTGTGTATCCTGACAGCCTGGCCCTTAGGAGGTCTGGGCTCATTCCATGTTAGAGTGCCAAAGTGGAAGCCGCCAGGCCTTCCTTCAAAAAAAGGAAAAACAAAAAACTTTTTACTTAACTTCTAATTTTGAAAAAATTTCAGACTTACAAAAGCTTTTGCAGAAATAGTACAAATGATTCTGTAGACTTTTCACCCAGATTTCTCCAAACCTTATGTAACTACAGTATAATGACCTGCCCGGCTTTTGTATTGCCCAGGCTCAGAAGTCTCGGAACATCACCCCCACCACACTCTGTCGGTCAGAGCAGCCACGGGTCTGTCTAGCACAGGCTTACGGGAGGGGAAGTCGACTTACTCTTGATGGGCGGGTGGCAGAGGCACTGTGCAGGGTGCCGTCTGCGTTGGGGGGATCTCCAGAAACTACCACGAGTCCCTGTGGTGGCGACGGGCGAGCTCCTGCTCAGTGAAGCACTCTAAATCTCAAAGCTCTGTCTAGGTTCTTGTGCACGTGGCATAGTAACGGAACTGTGTAAAGTGAAAATTAAACACAACATCATCTCCAGTCTTATATCAGAAAATAGGCCATCTGCCTTTTTAAGGAAAGTTTTGTGAACTGGTTAGAAAGTCACGAAAGAAGAGGTGTAATTCTGTCACCAGAATTAAACTGTATCCCAGCCAGGTGCCTCAGGTCATCAAAAGTGTTCGAGTCCTCAGGTGAGGGGAGTGCCTGTTCCAGGGGGCCCTGCTGGGTCGCTGGCCGGCCGACCAGCAGGACGTGGCAAGCGGGCTTCCCTGCAGTGCACAGGCCGAGTGCGGCCTGACAGGATGCAGGACGCCCCCGCTCGCTCCCTTGGTGTCTGACACAGCTCTCATCACTCAGTGAGGGGACAGAAGAGGAAGGACTTTAATGGTCTGGCATCGCTGGCTGATTGGCTAGAGGTCTGGAATTACAGCTTGGCTTGTTTGAGCCTTTTATGCTTTTTTTTGTCAGAGACTCAGAGCAGGCAGTTTCATTGCCCTGGGAAGCCTGTCGAGTGTAGATGAAGTTCAGCTCAGTTCCTTCTTTCTTTGCCAGGCATCAGATGACAGAACGTCCCAGCAAGGACACTGTGTGGTGCCACCAAAACCGCATTGGCTTAGGAATCTAGGTGGGGTTTCTCCAGTTCCCTGAGCTTCTGTTTCCTTTTCTGTAAAATCGGAATTACTGGACTGCAGCGAAGAATAAACAAAGTCATGTAATTTGTACAGTGTATGGCACCTTGATGGTGTGAGGGACTTAGTGCCCTCCCTTGGCCCACAAGGGTTTTCTGAATTAGTGCTTGTGGGTGGATGGGGTGGTGAAGACGGGAAGCCCTTGGGAAGGCGGAGAAGCCAGTTGCTGAGGGTCATTCCTGATCTACCCTGACAGCCCCACAGTCGTCTCGTCTGCAGTCACAGCCTCATAATGGTCTCTGTCCTCCTGCTCTTGCCCCCTGCTATCTGTTTGCTTCCCAGACCCCTGCAGAGCTTGCCTTGTCACTCAGACTAAGAGCCAGTCCCTCCACACACCAGCTGCCCCCAGCCCTGTTCTAGCTCCCTGGCCGCCCTTTCCCCCTGGGTCACTCCGCTCCCACCCGGGGCCTTGGGGTTTGCCGTCTGTTCCCTTTCCCTCTGCCCCTCCCTGTCTTCTAGAATCTAAGGGGCTCGCATCCTCTCTTGGTTCTCGCTCAGCTGTCACCTAGTCAGAGAGGCCTTCCCGCCACCTGTCTTCTCTCTCTGCCCCATTTAACGTAGCACCCCGGCCTGGCGCTCCCTCCCCCGTCTCTGCCCATCTCTTTCCCCTTCCTAGTGCGCTGTTGACGTGTTCCTTGCGTGTGAGCTCCTGAAAGGCAGGGGCTTTTGTTATGTCACGTCCATGACTCAATTCCCAGTATTTGTTGGCTGGCTGAGGGTCCCCTGCCCCGGCATCTGCCTGCACAGGTGTCTTTGAGGCATTTGTTCTCCTTTAGGCCCTACATTGGGTTCCTCTTCCTGCTTGTCTCCCCTGTGCAGAATCCTTCCTGGGAGTGGCTCTAAGGAGCTGCCACTAACTGAGTTTTGCTGGGTGTCAGACCTGGTGCTGAACGCTGTGTATCCTTCAGCACTGAATTGGTGTGGCAGCTCTGTGAGGTGGGCCTATTATTAACGAAGAGCGTTGGCCCCAGGTCAGAGCTAGAATGTGGTGAGCAAGCGCTCTAGCCCCTTGTCTGAGCTGAGAGGCTGCTCTCTGTGAGGATGCTGCCCCCGGGCCCCAGGCAGGCAGAGGTGGCTGGCGCCTGCGGGCTCTGCTCCGTTACTGCCTTGCAGTCTGGCATCTTCCTTCTTGGCCTCCTTGTTTAGCTTGTCTCTGCCTTGTTAATGGCAAGAGTTGGCTCTCTTGCTAAATACCACTTTACATCTTTATCCTCAGTTAGCCTTTGTTCAGTTAATTCTTTTAAGTTTCATCCTTCCTCATTCATCTCTTTGTGTATTTCCTGGGAAACTCATTTGAATCTTCTAATGCCCAAATGGCATTTTCGTGGAATTCCTTGGAAAAGTGCCCTAATGTCTCACAGGGGGCCTGGGCCAGCATCTTTAAGACTTTAGCCAGGCCTGTCAGAATTGAGAAACTTGTGGTTTCTGACCCAGCAAGTGGATCTGGTCACACAGGCTCTGTGCTCTGAAAAGAAAGACAGAGCCAATGGCCACAAGGAGGGAGGTCTCTTGAGAGGGAGGAGGAAGAAGATGAATAAGGGAGGGGTATGAGATGGAGACAATATGGTTCCCAGACCTAGCACAGTAGCTGGTAGTTAGGGCTTCCAGAAAGATCTAATACATGAATGAATCCCGGGGCCTGTGCAGATGAAAGCACAGAAACTAGGGGCAAATAAGAGAGCTGGCTGTGGTCTGATCCATCCTGATCTTGGCCCCTCAACCAGAGGAGGCTGGCTGCCTCTGGGGGTCCTGCTGGGATTTGTAGCTCTTCACAAGGTCTGACACCAGCCATTTCTCTCAGCTCTCGGGGGCCCCCTTTCCCTGGCCCAGGGAGGGCAGGGACCTTCATGGTCCATCAGGCTTAGAACTTGCTAATTATTGCTTTAGAGGGGAAACTGCTCCTCATTTTTTGCCGGGTTCTCTTGGCTTCAGTTTAGTTTGGAGGCTTTGCTACTGGCGTGGGTTTCTGTGTGACAGGCTAGGTTTTGATTTAGAACCTGAGGATAAAGAGGAGCAGTTTGGTGGGAGCAGTTTCCTCACCTAACCCTTGGGCATGCCAGGGAGGAACTCTGCAAGTTAAGGGTTTAAACATTTCTTTTGCACTCCCCCTACCCTCACCTTGGTGGTTTTCTATTACTCTTAGAATAAAGACCAACACTCCCAAAGGCCTTGAGACCCAGCATGGTCTAGCCCCGCCACCAGATTCCAATCTAATTCCTCAGCCTTACCAGGTCTCTCCTCCATCATGGTTTCTGCAAATGGTATTTCCTCTGTATGGGTTGCAAAATTCTTCACACCCCTCTTGGCTCAGTACCATTACCCCATTCACCCTTCCTGTCTTGCTTATGTGTCACATTGGTGACGGTGAGTGGTACCTTCCACTCCCAGGTCTGGGTCAGCTTTCTGTCCTTCATTGTACTCTCTGGGCTTGTAATTTTACAGTTTAGGCTCTTGTTACAGATTTAAGGTCTTCCCCACTGTCTGAGAGTATCCTGAGAACAGAGACCTTGACTAACCGCTTGATTCCCCAGTAACTACTTGCCGAGTGACTGAAGATGAAAAGGAGTTTAGAGTTATGCAGGAGGAGGACAGGATGAGATTCTGGAATAAGCTTTTTCAAGTTGTTGAGCTCTGGCCTTGAGTTTGCAGACTGTTTGCACTACTTTTCTCTTCCTCACTTTATTCATTTTTCTGTTGGGGCTCTGAGCAGAATATTCATCGTGGAGCACTGTTAGGATACCTACAGTCACAGATAAGTGAATTATCAGCACTGAGAGATGTAGCTTCAGGTTATTTTTGCCTCCACTGGGTGTGCTAGCCCTCACTCCTTCTCTTCTCCGTGGACCTGGTAACAGCACTCATTTTTTTAATATTCTACTCAGTCCAGATACCCCCTCATCTCAATCATTTTTGTGTTCTTATTTCCTAGGCAGCTCTTGCTTACGTGCATGTCATTTGTACCTGGCTGCCATCGTAGTGTGACACCATTGTGTGTTCTGTTTTGTGCCCCCACTACTTGGTCATAAGCAACTTTCCAGTAGGGCAGCGTTTCTCAACCTCTGAACTGTTGACACTGGGCTGGATAATGTGTGTGTGTGTGTGCGCGCACTGCTGGCTGTGCATTGTAGGACAACTTAGCAGCATCCCTGGCCTCTACTCACTAAAGGCCAGTGAGAATCTGCTCAGTCATGACAACCAAAAATGTTGCTCAGACATTACCAGATGTCCCTTAGGGACCCTGATCATCTTCCTTTGAGAACCACTGCTATAAAGCATCTTCGTAATGGAAACTGTAAGTTGGCAATTGCTTTTGAGCCCAGTGGAGGAAAAGGCCTTCCTAATCAGCTTCATCAGAAGCTGAAAAATACATGACTTCTTCTGGCAGCCTGCCCAGGAAGAAGGTTCCGGAAACTTGGAACTATAAAGAACTCCCTCTTGCCCTCTGACTGGACAGGCAGGCTTTATTTCTGAGCTCCTCTGCGGTCTGGAACTGGAGAATCTGGGTGTTTGATACCAATTCCTAGATGAAAACCAGCAGAACAAAAGAGTTTGAACTCCCAAGTTTTTGAACATTTAATATTAACTGTTATTAAATAATTAATAAACAGTAGCTAAATAATAGAGTGAGTACTTATCAAGTGGTTATGATGTGTCAAGCACTTTGATACATTAACTCATTTAGTCCTGAGAACAATGCTCAGAGGCAGGTCTTTTATTATCCTCGTCATACAGATGAAGGGACCAACCGAAGCATAGAAAGCCTGAAACTAGTTCACGGTCACACAGATGGGAGGTGATGCAACTGAGAGACTCACACCCACCAACCCCAAAGCCCACGCTCCTCAGCACCTACCATTCACTGAGTACCTCGGGATGTGCCCATTGCTGGGCGGAGAGCTTTATGGATACGGCTTCAATTCTTGGAAAAGTCCTTCCGGGCAAGTGGTATTATCCCAGACCTTACACATATGGAACCTGCGTCTTAGAGAAGCTGTAATGTCTTGCCCATGGTCCCCCAGGTGTCTGGCCCACAGCCTGACGTACTTCCAGGTGTCCTGTGGCCTCCTATGAATGAGTAAAGGTTTTTTATAACTTCGTCTTCCTTTTTCCCTTGGAATCACCACTCATTCATTCAATAGTCATTAAATGCCTTCTGTAATTTAGTGCCAAGCACTAAGTAAATGTTGCTGTTTCTAATTAGATCTTGTTCAGAGCTTTGTGTACAGAATCTTGTTTAATCCATACAGGGTTCCTAGTGGTTTCCTATTTTAAAGATGAGCACACAGATTCAGAGAGAGAAGTAAACTGGCCCAAAGTCAAATAGTAACTCACTGAGACATGAATTGAGCCCTTGTCTGTCTGATTTCAAATTATATTCTCAACTTTCATGCTCCTTTGCATTCCATTAGGAAGTATCCTTGAAATACTTCAAAATTAGCAACAACATGCATTGTTAGCAGTAGTGAAGAAGGCGAGCTCTCTCAGTAAGACGTGTCCTCTCTGGGACACTCAGTTGCAGTGCTTTTCCTTTCTTTTCATGAAAGCAGATGAGATTGGCCTTCGGTGCATGAACTGAGCTCTTGGCACCAATCTTGACTCTCGTTCCCCGTATTTGTGACTTCAGGCTTTAACTTGGCAGATATGCTCAGCTAGGCCCAGCGCTTCCACGATGTCTCCCAAGCTCCTGCACTAGGTCTCTTGGCACTGGCGTTGCAGGAAGACAGTCTGGTCATGAGGACAGTGGGGGACCATAGCTCCTAAAGCCGGCTTTGTGTTTTTCTGTCATCTTGGATATAGAGACAAAATTTGTTTTGGTCAAATACTTTATGCAAAACACTCTCCTCTGCCTTTTCAAAAGCCTTGGTCTGCCGCACTCGGGAGTAATAGACTATGAAAGGGCAGCTGCTCTTGGCAGATCCAGTTTACTCAGCTGGCCAGGGGCGTATGCTCGGTTGGCCAGACTGGGTTGCCCAGGAGATGGGTGTTTAAAGGCCTATCCTGCTCCTGGACCGTGTTGCTGCGTTGTCACCTCAGTCCCCTTCCTCCAGGTGCAGCCTGGGTTTCTGCTCTAATGCTGCTTTTACCCAGTCTTGAAACTTGACATACACTTTGCCTTCACATCTCGCATAAGCTTTTTAAAAAAATTTTTTTGGGGGGAGAGGTAATTAGGTTTTATTTATCTTTGATGGAGAAACTAGGGATTGAACCCAGGACTTCATGCAGGCTAGGCATGCATTCTACCACTGAGCTATACCCTCCCCCTTGCATAAGCTTTTTAAAGTTAGGTTGATATAAACAATGAGGAAGCTGGTTTGGTGGGCAAGAAAAAGGAGGCTGCTTTGGCTAAAAGGCATCCAGGGAGTAAATTAAAAAAAAAAAAAACAGGCCTCTAGGGAAACTGGAAGGTGCAGGTGGGATGGAGCAGATCCGTCTCTAGGATTGAAGCTAAGACCGTGGTGTTGGGACTGCCCTGTGTGAGGTCCCTTAGGGTGGCAGGGGTTTCTCCCTGGGACATACCCTTCCAGACAGTGAGGCAATCGCAGTGCCGGGAGGCCAGCTCCAAGGCCAAGGTATGAGCCGGGCAGCTCCACTCGCGCCCCCTGCTGGTGTGGCTCGGTGCCCAGGGGCGCCTAGCACCTGCTCCCCAGTGGTCAGTGTGGTTCGCCACAGCAGAAAAATCTATATTCTGTTTATATTGTGGCTCCCCAGAGTTGAGAAGCTCTAAAAAGCGGGATGTGACACAGGATGATTATAACTAAAATGCTGATGATGAAGATGGCAAGGATTGGTGTCTCTGCCACTGGAAGAGGGCTTAGCCCAGCAGACATTGACGCGTGTGTGGTGACCACGTCCAGCATGGTCAGGGACCAGAAGGGGGCTTTCTCCACACCCTGACCTAGTGCAGCTCTGCTGTACCGCAGGCTGCTGCCCCTGGGGGGTATGTGGGTTCTCACACAGAGAAACATGGCCTCGTTTTTAAAATAATTTTTTAAATTACAGAAATAGCTCTTCTTTATAAAAAGTAAATAATACTTTTGCTGTCTAGAAACAGTAGTTAACGTCTTGGTATAAATCTTTCGGTCTATATTTATTTTTTATGATGCCCCTTTTTGAAATTTGACTAGTTTGTTAATCTATGTCCAGGAGGTATATTTGCAGCTAATGAGATGCTACATAAAAATGTTACTGGGTGTTTTGGGGTTTTTTCTTCGTTTTAAATTCATCGCCTGTGTGTCTTCAGCTGCATCCTGGTCCCATAGTTATGTGCAAGTCTTACAGAGTGGTGATCAATTTTCAATGAAGTCTCCATTTCAGGTGTCAATCTCATACTGCTGACTTCATGCTAGGGTTCCCCCTACCCCAATCTAAATTATTCTGTTTTTAAAAAATCTCAGTACAGGGTAAAGCTCTACAGTATAGATCTCTTTTCCTTCTCGCCCTTTATTTATTTATAGAATAACAGCAACGATAATACTTCCAGCCTATTATGTGCTTCCTTTGTGCCCGGCACTGTGTTGCTTTTCAAGTAGTTAATCATGCAGTCTTTGTAACAGTCCCAAGAGGTTGTTGCTGTTCTTGTCTCCATGTTTCAGGGGAGGAACCCAAGCCACAGAGAAGCGAAAGGGAATGCATGTCACTGAAATGTCTATGCCAGGTGTAGCAAGCTCAATCCCTGAACCCAGTGAACCTGTGTCTGCAGCGGTTGGGCCTTGGGAGCTCCAGGGATGTCGCGGACCCAGCTCCTGCCCCGTGAGCTGGTCCAGCGGGGGCTGAGAGACCCACTGGAACCGACCAGTGAGCAGACAGTGGTAGTATTTGCAGCCTGCCTGGTCTTCTACTCTTCCAGACTTGCCTTGGCTCTCTGAGGGAGTGGCTTCCTCCTCAGGGAATACTGACTTTCCTATCGGCTCTTCTGGAAAGCCTTAGCAGCTCCCAGCCAGGAAGCTCGCTGCTGTGTGCTGTCAAGGCTGCAGCCCTTTCAGTTTTGAGAAGCCAGTGCTGTTCCTTCCCTTCCTTCCACTGTGGGGCTCAGTGGCTTTTTCCTCATTAGATCAAAACGGTGTGTTGCATGTGTGGGCTGGGATCCTGATTGGAAAAGATGGCTCACTTCCTAGGGATGGATGCCCTTACCTATCCTCAGCCTTCTAGACTTTAGAGGCTTTCTGAAGCTGGAGAAGAGAGTAGGATCCCCCCACCCACACACACAGGGATGCACATGCACGCTAAAGGTTGTAGCTGGGTGTGTGTGGTGATGTGGAGAGCTCCTCTTTGGGGTCCCAGGCATCAGAACCTTTTCCCAGGGACATATCTGCTTAAAGACCGTTGGGAATAGCCTAGGAGAGATTTCAGTGCCTTTCAATTGCATTTTCCTTAGGGAAAAAACATTTCGATTTGACTTATTTTTTAGTAGTCTCTTGATTCCCTCTGAGCTTTTCCATTTACCCTTGAAATGAGTCCCTTTGGTACCATGGGATACCTTGTCAGCCTGGAGAATTTTAGAGCCTGCAAGATTGTATTTGAGTTGTTCTTTTTTTTTTTTTACATTTTTTATTGATTCATAATCATTTTACAGTGTTGTGTCAAATTCCAGTGTTCAGCACAATTTTTCAGTCATTCATGGACATATACACACTCATTGTCACATTTTTTTCTCTGTGATTTATCATAACATTTTGTGTATATTTTCCTGTGCTATACAGTGTAATCTTGTTTATCTATTCTACAATTTTGAAATCCCAGTCTATCCCTTCCCACCCTCTACCCCCAACCCCCGGTAACCACAAGTCTGTATTCTCTGTCCATGAGTCTATTTCTGTCCTGTATTTATGCTTTGTTTTTGTTTGTTTGTTTGTTTTTGTTTTTTAGATTCCACATATGAGCGATCTCATATGGTATTTTTCTTTCTCTTTCTGGCTTACTTCACTTAGAATGACATTCTCTAGGAGCATCCATGTTGCTGCAAATGGCATTATGTTGTCGGTTTTTATGGCTGAGTAGTATTCCATTGTATAAATATGCCACTTCTTCTTTATCCAGTCACCTGTTGATGGACATTTAGGTTGTTTCCATGTTTTGGCTATTGTAAATAGTGCTGCTATGAACATTGGGGTGCAGGTGTCATCCTGAAGTAGATTTCCTTCTGGGTACAAGCCCAGGAGTGGGATTCCTGGGTCATATGGTAAGTCTATTCCTAGTCTTTTGAGGAATCTCCACACTGTTTTCCATAGTGGCTGCACCAAACTGCATTCCCACCAGCAGTGTAGGAGGGTTCCCTTTTCCCCACACCCTCTCCAGCATTTGTCATTTTTGGATTTTTGAATGACGGCCATTCTGACTGGTGTGAGGTGATACCTCATTGTAGTTTTGATTTGCATTTCTCTGATAATTAGTGATATTGAACATTTTTTCATGTGCTTTTTGATCATTTGTATGTCTTCCTTGGAGAGTTGCTTGTTTAGGTCTTCTGCCCATTTTTGGATTGGGTTGTTTATTTTTTTCTTATTGAGTTGTATGAGATTTGAGTTGTTCTTAATGGGTAAAAATGGATTTTTGCTTCTGAGAGTAGGTGTATCATGGGTAGTTTATGAAGAATCAGTATTCCCCATCCCCTCCACCCCCTTGTCCCCAAAAAGCCCTGTCCGAGTACCCGTGGGTAACCATGAACTCCTCAAGGCTGTGGGCACAATACCTTAGGCCTGCAGATCTGAAGAAAAGGCTCCCAGAAGGCCCCTCTGGAGAAGGTATCTTCCGGGGCTGCAGGGCCCACTCTCCCTGGCCCAGCCAGGCTCAGGACCCTATCTCCCTTTTTTTGCTTTACTCTTTCCCAAGATCTTCTCCCAAATTGATCCCTTCTGGGATAGAGGGATGACTCTGATACCAGGGGCTGCCTTCAACCATTTCATGGAAGTTCAGGATGAACCACGGTCTCCTGAAGGATTTGAACTGACAGAAGTGGGAGTGACTCCCTTCCTTAAGAACTTAAGACTGACAGGGTCTTTGTATTTTTTCTTAGTAGTACTTTGCCGTTGCTTCAGAGAACAGCCAGCTAAGTCCTCTAAGGCAGGCTGGAAACAGCTTTTCCAACCAAGGTAAAAGGTGCAAGACAGATCACTTCATTCGTTCATTCACTCATTCATTCCATGTCCCCTGTCTGCCAGGCCTACTGAGTGCCCTGGGCTAGGCTAGAGGCGTGGTGTGGTGACTTTGAAGTGTTCTGTGTTTTTATCCAGGTAGAATCAGGAGCTAAGGATCCACCAGGGTTCATCTTGGAGATCAAAAGGAATTTTTCAACAGGACCCCACCACCACACCCCCGCGGGCATGGGAGGAGGGTACTGAGGGTGAGCAGCTGAGGGAAGGATCCCTGGTGGCGCCAGCTCCACCTGCTGATGTGGTAGGGAGGTGACAGGGATGTTTGTGTGATTGTGAATGTCATTAGGAACAGTGTCCCTGGCCTTCCCGGGTTGGCGCCCAGCAGCCTGGCATCCACCAGGAGCTGGGCCCAGGCAGCACCGTAGAGAGACAGACACCTCTTCTACTGTATTTCTGTCACTTGTTTGTTCTTCCGAAGACCTCAGCTTACCGTGTAGAATGAACAGCGGTCTATAGAATCTTCCCGTAATGCCCACGTGGCTTTCAGGTGTCTCAGCAATTAGGGAGCCCTGCCTTCTGTCCTTCAGCTCTCTGTCTTGGGAGGAATAAGGGCAGTTAACATAAACCGAGTGCCTCCTGTATACCAGGCCCTGGCCTGTGCGGTTTAAGTCATTACGTCCCCGAAGAACCTGATGAGGGAAGAGGCGCTATTATTATCCCCATCTCCCGGGTGAGGAAACTGAAGCTGGGAGAGGTTGTCACACCTTCACAGTGGCCCCGAGAGCGGACCCTGGCAACAGGACCCTAGAGCCAGCTCTCCTCACGTCCACAGCGTTCCTTGGCGAGCTGCTGGGATGGTGGTGTCTGCTTGAGCTGCGCCCTGGGGAGGGGCTCCTGACTGATGACACCAGCAGGGCTGCAGGCCTGGGCCCTCATGGAGTGTGCCGGGCCGTCGGTTTTCTTAAGAGTCCTTCCCTTCTCCAGACTTGCAGTGCTGGAAGTAAACCCACCTCCTTGGGCAGCTGAACCCTCAGTGGCTGGGGAGCAGTCATATGCCTTCTGTTCTCCCTGCAAACCTCTCCCTCCAAGGCTGATCTCACCTCGTCCCACCTCATAGCAAGGATTAGCCTGTCTCTTGCTGTTCCACTGGAAAGGTGGATGGTCCTGCTGTTGGAGACATTTTGGATCAAGCTTCAATGACAAGCTGGCTAGGACTGGTAGAGCTTACCATGGAAGGAAGTTGTCCTAAACTCCAGCCCTGTCTCCCGGGCTAGCAAGTTCTAGTCACAGCCCTACAGGCCAGGGTACCCCACTGTCGCCCTTTTCCCAGTGGGGAAGCCTCTGGCCTCATATTTGCCAAATGACCCATGACTCAGTGGGCAAATATGAGGCCAGAGGTGGTGGTTTTCAGGACCCTTTGTTGTTGACATTTGGGTGGATGTTGGCTTGTGGCCACGTTACAAAACAGCAGAAATTGTGGTTACTTGGAGGAGCCCAGGCACCTCACATAGTTGTTTCCAAATCTGCAAGGATGACCTTTGTTCTGAAATGGTGAGTGATGTGCTTCAGGGAGGAGAGGGAAGGGGTGGGAGACAGGCCTTCCAAGTGAGATCTGCCCCAAATCTGTGTTCACGGAGAGTGCTCATCCTGGCCTATGCCCATCTGAGAACTCAGCATGTACTGGGGCTCTAAACTCAGGTGCATTCAGGTGAAAATACGGCTATTTTTATCGCCAAGCCAAGCCTGACCAAGGAGGAAGAGAACAACCTGGGACATTTTGCATAAATGTATCTGCTGGAACTGTTAATCAGTAACTCAGGAACCTGGTACGGGCAGAAGCCAGTTGTGGTCTGTATACCCAAGATAAAAGCACGCTTCATGTTCAGGAAAAATGATACGGTGGTGTTTGCCTTATTAGAAAATGCAGCAAGTACTATTTGAATGAGATTCCCGAGGCTGGTGCTCAGTGTGAGTCTGACTAACATTGCTGATAGCAGGGCGGCCTGTGCCTGTCTGTGCCTGGACGCTAATTGGTAGAACCCAGCGGCTCCCTCCTTGGTGGTCTCTGCCCAGTTGGGCCCATTCCAAAGAGCCAGCTCTCCTCAAAGGAACCTTTCCATTTTTTTCGGTAACCTAATGCCTGAAAACCAGAAAAATGATTTTCCTGGTTTCCATGTAGCATCCAAAATCATGGCAGTCATTGTATTATATTCAGGAGCCAGTGACATTGGGAGTTTGTGGTTCTGGGTCCATTTCTGTTGTCCTTCTGCCTTTTCTCTCCTTACTTTGTTTCTATGATTCCCTGGTTCCAGGCGTCTTTCCTGCTGCTCAGGAGGGTGTGAACTAACAGATTGTGTGTTAATCACCATCACCACCACTCCCTCCTTGGAGCAGGGGGAGTCAGGCTATGGTGGTATCTGTCAGGAGAAGCCACGGCTGTAGCACAGCCTGGGTCCGTCTAAAATGATGCCTGTTTCCGGGTGAGCCACTCACTGGCCAGCATTTCTTTCAATTTTCTTGTAAGGGAAGAAAACTCCTTAGCTCATCCTGTCCTGATTCTGAAACCTAGTTGTTGATTATTGGTTCCCACTGTGTGGCGTGTCACCGTGCATGTCCTCAAACTAGCTCGTTGGCTCTTCTTTCCAAGGTGGTGTGTGAGCTGCCTGAGTCAGGGATGGTGTCTTTTATCCCTGGACTCCCCAGTAGGTTTGGCAGTGTCAGAAAAATGAGAATTGAGCATGTGAGGTGGGAGGGAGATGGAGCAAGGTGCCTGCAGCAGCAGCCTCTCTCCCCTCCTGCACATCCTGTCTGTGGGGTCTGGCGGGAGCAGCCTGGAAGGGCCTTCCGGCAGGTGGGCCCCTGGGCAGGCAGAGCGACTTGCTTTCTTTGATGACTACAACGTGCCTCCAGCTAGTTGGCGTCCAGGCCGGCCCCGGGGGATGGTAGGATCGACCATACCACCAAACCAGAACTGAAACAGCTGCTGGAACAGAACGTCCCCAAGCCACTAGCATACAGAGCTTTGCCTGCTGTCAAGTGAAGCTCCTGTATCTCTCCGCCCAGGGGTGTTGAGATGCCTGGAATCCTCATGAATGATCAGAGGATGAAAGAATGCAGGGTTTATCATTTTAACCATTTTTAAGTGTGCACGTTAGTGGCATTAAGTCCATTCACATTGTTGTGCAACCATCGCCACCATCCATCTCTGCTTCTTTCATCATCCCAAACTGAAACTCTGTACCCAGTAAAGAAAATCCCCTCTCCAGCCCCTGGCTGCCACCATTCTACTTTCTGTCTCCATGAATTTGACTGCTCTAGGAACCTCATATAACAGGAGTCATGTGGTATTTGTCCTTCCGTGACTGGCTCGTTTCACTTAGCACAATGTCTTTAAGGCCCACCCATGTTGTAGCATTGTCGAAATTTCTTTCCTTTTTCAGGCTGAAAAACATTCCATTGTATGTCTAGACCATGTTTTGTTTATCCTCTTAGCCATCGATGGACACTTGAGTGGCTTCTTTTTTTTTTTGGCTATTGTGACTATGCTGCTGTGAACATGGATGTGCAAATACCTGCTCGAGCCCCTGCTTTCAGTTCTTTTGGGTAAGAGTTTTACAGCACAGGAGCAAGATGTCTTTGAAGGTCAGTTTCTGATGACTCACCCTTTGCCTGTGAGGGCTAGACTCACCGGCCAAAAGGTAGCTTTACTCACCGTCTAATTTTAGACTCCAGCCTAACCACCACTGGTCACTCATAACATCAGACTTCATTTTGATATTTGATCAGCCTTCACAGCATGTTACAATCCCAGTTTTACGTGTTACCTGTCGCTGATTACACTTCGCTGGCCACTTCCTTGTGATTGTGGGGCACCCTTGTCACTTGGCGGTGGGCACTGGCGCTAGGCAGTGCACCTGATTACAGCTGGCTTGCTCCAGGGGTGCAGCCTTTTTCTGACTTTGCCCTCCTAACCCAAGTTGGACTGGTCTTTTGGCCTTGTCCCCAGACCTGGCTCCATATTGGGACCTGAGCCGACTGACAACTGAGGCCATTGAGGTCACTTGTCTTCTACTCATGGCAGCTTTGTGCGGGCCCGAAGGGGTGGTGTTATCCACCAGGCCTGCTGGTTCTCGTCATGTTTTTGTTTCATCCAGTTCTTACACAACATTTAGCATTGTTGGAATTACATGTCATCTTTTGCCCCTTGGAAAGTAAAATACTCTCCTGAAATACCTTGGCATTTGGAGTTGCCACAAGAGCTGGTTTTGCCTGCACCAGCTTCGAACCAGCCCTCAGGCCCTCGGTAATTTGTGGTGTGTACACGCCTGGGGGATAGTGGGCTTTTAGGGGATTCAACTCATCTGTCCTGTCAAGGATTGCTCTACCTCTAGAGGAGACTTCTTTCATCCAATGTCCTTCTGTATTTGCCAAAGCAGTTAGGAAGTGGAGAAGGGAGCACAGAGAAGACCTGTACGCTGCATTTAAGGACCTCACAGTGTAGTTAAGGCATTTAGAAACCTTAAGGATAAACCAGCCATTTCTGAGACAGTCCTGTTTTCTTATCTATTCCAATGACACAAGTAAAAAGAAAACAGAGCTGGCCAAGAAGGGAGAGCTTCCTTCTCTTACCCCCAGGCTCTGTCCTGGGCGCTCTGCCTCCAGTACAATAGTAGCCAACCCTTTTCATCTAAAGACTTCCCTGGGGCCCATCTCTGTCTCCGCTGCACTCTTCTTAAGGACTCCTTGGTTTTCGGATGATTGTAACGATAGTGTGATAGCAGCAGTTGAGTCAGAAAGATCCCAGATGGTCTGGGCCAGGTCAGGCAGGCCTCAGAGGAAACGCATGGAGGAGATGTGGGGACTGCCCGGTGGGCAGTGCAGAGGAGGAGGGGGACGTGCTCGTCCGCTTCTCTCTTCTGCCCTTCACAGTGCTGACTGTTTGTTGCCTTCTCCTGCTCTGGCATGTGGCTGCAGGGGTGGGAGGAGAGAGGATCAAGTGATACCTTGATGCCAATGCATTTTCATCTCTTTGGGACCTCACCAGGCACACTGTCAACCCCGCTTTCTACAGGTGGACGCTGAGGGTGGGAGAGGTGAAGGGCAGAGTCCAGGCCCTGGGCAACTGCACTGGAGCCTAAACCAAGGAAGGAAGGAAGGTGCACAGATGAGTCTGAGCCGGGGGTGAGCTGAGAGAAGGCATTAGTATGTGCTGGGTATCGGGGCTACCATTTTAGTCCCGTGATGGTTGCCTTATTTGGTTTGGCTTTAGAGGCTAGAGGATGAAGGGAGGAATTTGCCAGGCAGCTGATGAGATGCTTTTCAGAGGATCTGGAAGATCTGTGTGGGGTGTGGAAGAAGAGCTTTTCCCGTAGTAACCCAACCTCAAGCAAGGTCCCTGGCTACTCAATCAGGCAGCTATTCCTGGAGCTGATGTGGAGGAGACAGGGCACTTCTGCCCTGGGGCAGGTGAGCCGTTCCTCTGGCAGGGAAAGAAAGAAGAGGTTGTTCAGGGGTGCACGGCCAGATCCTGGAGGCGGGGTGGCGTCTATGCCCAGATGCCGCTGTCTGTGCGGGATGGCTGAGGACTGGCAGATGGTCTAGGAGGTCCTGGGAAACCCACTGCGGGGCTTCCTGCTGGGGTCCAGTGCCACAGAGCCCAGGGTGGCCAGGCCTTCAGTGGTGGGATGGGCTGTCACTAGGCACAGCCCCAGCATTCAGGGTGCAGGTCTGTCTGTGGTCCTTGGGTTACAACCTGTTTGTTCCCATGCTAACCAGGTCCCTCCTCTGCCCCAGACTCAGTATACTAGCTCCCCTTCCACTGTCCCTGGAAGTTGCTCTGTCTTGGGTCCTTCCCGAGCTTCCTAGAGTCGTACTTCCTGTGTCTCCCCAACTCTGAACCTAGGCTCTGATGCCATGTGGTTGGTTGAGGCCAAAGGAACAGTGACAGGGCGTGTGTGTGTCTGTGTGTGTGTTGGGAAGAGGGCAGGGCCTCGAGTTGCTGACAGTTCTACCTCCAGCCTCCTTGGGTCCTCCTGCTACAGGGCTACTGGAGATGGGGGCCTGGCTCTGTTCATTTGCCGCCTTCCCTCACAGTGGCCTTGGGCACACCCCGCTCTTGCAGCACCTGTCACTCCACTGCACAGTGCAGGGCTGGCTGATCTTGCAGGTCCTTTGCTCCCATAACAGCCTAATTTGATTCTCCCTCTCAGCCTCCTGTTATTTCTGAGGCTTCTCCCCAGAGTCTAGGGGACTCTTCCCACCCCTTCCCTCTACCAGGTTTATGCCAGCTCTTTACTCAGTCCTGGGAGGGGTCTGCCTGAGGGTCAGTCATTTGAATAACAGTAATAACATCAATGAGCATGTATTGAATACTTGACAGTGTTCCAGGTTACTCCTATTTTTTCAGGGGAGGAAGCTGAGGCTCAAGAGAGGTTGTCACCTGCCCAGGTTACATGGCCAATGAGTAGATGAACCTATATTTAAATCTAATTTGATATGTCTTTTTAAAATCTCTATTCTGAAAGTCTAATTGTGATGCTTCCCACAGAATTGGAACAGAGTGTCTTTGGGAATTGTGACCTGATTGGGGTGACGGTGTCAGGTAGGGGGAAGGGGTCTTCCCTGCTTCTCTCTGAACATCCCATCTCCACAATCTGATGAGAACCCACTGCCTACCAACACCCCTCCCCTGTCGAAACTCAAAACTCGGTTCCTAGGAAGAGATGTTGGAGCAGTTGGGGCCACTTTGGCACGGAGAGGGCTGGGGAGATGGAGACTTGTTTTTCTGAGAACACAGCTGGTGCCCCCTGCAGGCTGTTGTTTTGCGCGTTGCGGGAGTGGGCAGAGAGCACGGCGGGGTCTGGGCAGGCAGTCTGCACGGGGAGGGATGTGCTGCTGCACACCTTGGCCACCGCAGCCCACAGCGTCGCAGAGTTTCAAGGCAGCTGTCTCTCCGCTTCGTGAATACAGCCTTAAGTGGGCTCCTGCCTCCTCATAGCAGAGCTGTCCTCACCCAGCTTTCCACAGAGACCAGAGTCCTGCAGCCACCAAATACAGGCCTCCATGTTTGAAGCTCAGAGGAATTTCATCCCATAGAATACTTCCCTTTGGATTATCAGTCAGCCAAGTACTAGGCTTCACCCTGTGCATGAAGTTGGGTTTCTTGACTGATGAAGTGGAGGCACTGGCCCCACTCACATAGAGCACTGGACGGTCTCCTGAAGGTGCTGTGTTTCGAGGCTGACCGAGCCAGGGCTTGGCTCTGCCATACTGAGAAGCAGCCTTTCCTGTGGAGGCAGGTAGACCTGATCTGGGTCTTGAAAAACAAGGGAATTTGGCTGAGGTCCCCAAGGCCCTTACAGGTATTTCTAAGTAGCGAGGTTGCTGAACGTGGCTGGATTCTGACCCATGGGGTCCCTGCAGTCTGACTGTGGACAGTCTGGGTGGCGAAGGAGAAAGTGCTGTGGGGAGGAGGAGCTTGGGTGTTTTTGAGAGGGGCAGGAAGCGCAGCACATGGGAGTGTGCTGCGTGGGGAACTCAGACACTGACTGACATGTCAGTGCTACCTTCTAGTTGATTCTGGACAGACCAGGTAGCCTTCTCTCCTGCAGCTACCTCCTGTGTAAAATAGGACCAGTGTGTTCTCTGCCTGTGAGTGTGCAGGGATATCCAGACTTCAGTCTGGTGACAATGAAGAAAAGGGTGATGAGGGCTGAGTTGGCAGCAGCAGGCAGGTGCCTTGGCTGAGGTGGCATCCGTCCCACGTCCCAAGGTTCCAGGGAGGGCCCCGGAGGCAGAGCAGAAATCTGGAGGGGTTAGTTGGAGGAAGAAGGTGAGGATGAGCCCAGTGTTGAAAGCCAAGGGGTGGGGTGGGCACTGCTTTCAGGATCAGGTAAGTAAGCACGGACAGACGTTGCTAACAGGCTGGAGGGGTGGCTAGCAGCAGCCTGGGGCCTCACGGAGAGGAGGGGCTCAGCTGAGGATGTGAAAGAAGAAAGAGCATGGTGTTTGCCATCACAGGATGAGCAGAGGGGAGCCAGCGGGGCTGGTGAGGGACTGAAGGTGGCCCCTGGAAGACAGCCCATGGCCTCTGCAGGGGAGTGCAAAGTCTGGATTGACTGTATCTGCACCTCAGTGCCCTCTCTGTGCAACACTAGGCCCGGATGGGCTCCAGACTACCTGCCCAAACCCAAAGCAAGAGGAAGAGAAGAAGCTGGGTTGGTTTCAGAAATGCCACCAGCTGGTGTCACTAGAGAGAGGAAGGAGATGCCAAAGGAACCCTGGCAGTGCGCTGTTGGGGACCTGGCTGGGGATGAAGGGCTGTGTTTCTGGCTCCTGGGGCTCAGCTTTAGGAGTTATACCAGTGCCAGGCACTCTCTGGTCTCCCAGCTCCTTGGAGGGAGGATGGTGATTTGATCCATCTGCAGCTCGATGGATTTGGTCAGTGGGAGCCCCAGCCTGCACCCAGGGCTGAAAGGCCTGAGGGGAGTCAGAGCTGCATCAAAGGCAGATCTGATAGGGGAGACTGCAGGTAGGTCACAGGGCCAGGCCAGGCTATAAAGGAGCGAGATAACTAGGAGCACAGGTTAGAGGAAGTAGGGCTGAGGGGGTCTGTAGGTAACAGTGACGTTGGGGAAGGCAGTCCAGGACTGTGGCCAGTGCCACCGGGGAGCCCAGATCAGTCAATGCCAGCTGCTCCCAGAGGCTAGAAGTTCAGGACATGCTAAAACCGATAGGCCCTCCCTCTCTCCCTCCTGCCTACAAGACCTTGGCAGTGACAACAGCGGAACAGCTTTGAGTGAGGCTTTGGAATCAGAAAGAAAGGCTGGATTTGAGAAAAAATGTAAAATGCAAAACAGAGTAAGAGCCCTACCTCTCCCACACGCTGCCCGTAAGTTTCTTGGATTTATTCTTTTAGAAAGTTGTGTGAATATGTGTTTGTGAAAGTGTATCCTTTTAATTGTACAGATAAAACAAAGCACGGCTATATACCTTGCTTTGATCCCTTGCTTAATTTATTGGCAATGTGGAAAAATAGCCAATTTTTTTAAAGACTATTTAATATTCTGTCCTATGGCATGCATTAATTTAGCTAATCAGTCTCCGCTTGACAGACGTTGAGGCTGTTGCTAGTTGGGGGTTATTTTAATACAGCAGCAGTCACACTGTACACATATCTTTGAATAGTTGAAAAATTATTTCTGTAGAAAAAATCCTAGGTATAGATTTTCTGGGTCAAAGTTGTATGCACCACCACCACCACCCTGCATTCTCTTCCAAAGGGTTTCTAGTAATTCACACTCCTGCAAACTGAGAGTTACAAATGATAACAGTGCTGTTGTGAGGATTAAATGAGATATGTGCAAAGCTTTGGGCCAGTGTCTGCCACATCAGGCTATAGGGTGGGCCTCACTGCAAACTGGATCACTTTGGGCCAGTCAAGTGCTGGGCTGGGTTTCATAGTCAGCTTGGGGAAGGGGAGGTGGCAGGATGGTCTGACAGCTGCTGAGCAGATGTCACCTTCATTCACACATTAAGGAAAGATTCATTGAGTACCTGACGTGTGCGACACTGGAGCAGGGATGGAGCCGGGAACCAGCTGGGCCTGGCTCCCCTCCCGGAGCCCAGTCTGGAGAGGGAGGGAGATGGAAGACAAGTCTCTACAGATAGTGCTAAGTGCCAAGCAGCATGGGACACTGCCGCTCAGAGTCCCCTCTGACCAGGTGTCTCTCTCCCCGCCCCACCCCAGTGTACGTGTTGGAACGGGAAAGGAAGACGGACAGCGGGTGTCAGGCCGCCCTGGCCGCGTGCTGGGCTGCTCTCTGCTGCTGTTGCCTCCTGGACAACCTGGACTGAGCAGCCAGACCCAAGTGCGCCCTGCAGGCCTGCCACCCTGTGTTACTGGAATAAACAAGTAGTGCCGCACAGTTAACATTTTGTCTTTCTTTACAAAATACCTAACCTACAGACATTAAAATTTTAGCACCTATGATAGGCGTGAAATGGTATCTCAGTATTTGATTTTACCTCCCCTGGTTGCTAGTTACCTTGAACATAAATGTATTAAGTATTTGACTTTCTTTTACAAATCCTGTGAATTGCTTGTTACCTATTCTTAGCCCATTTAAAAAAAATTGGTTTGTCTTACTGATTTGTAGGGAGCTTTAAAAAAATACTTCCACACACTAATGTTTGTCACGTTTATAGGCTTGCAAATATCTTCTTCCTATCTGACTGCCTCTTAACCTTTTTATAGTACATTTTCTAGTATGGAAGTTTTTAAAGGTCATGTTTATCAATCTTTTTCTCATGCTTTGCATGTACTAATTTTTGAGAAATCATTTTCTATTCCAAAATCACAAAGATAAGCCTGTATTTTCTTCTAACATTTTTTCACATAGTTTTCAGCCACCTAAATTTGTTTTTGACTGTGGTGTAGGACAGGGTTCTGGTTTTCTTTTTCCATTTGGATAGCTGCAGCACCAGTTGCTGATTTAGGTCATCCTTTACCCACTGATTTGAAGAGATTTGTCATATACCAAGTTCCCACATACGAATGGGCCAGAATCAGGAGTCTGGTATGATAAGCATCTTCCCTGTGTCCAGGACGTACCCCTTTTTCTTCAGAATTTTCTTGGATATTCCTGGCCTTTTACTCTTTAATCTGGATTTTAGGATAAGTGTGTCAGTTTCTATGGAAAACCATTGTGTTTGGCTTTAACTGGAACAGCATGTAATTTACAGAGTAATTGGGGGAAGAGTTGACATATTTACAGTGTTGGCTCCTTATCATGAACATGTTATCTCTTCTTTTGTCTCCTTTTATATCCTTAGATAAAATCATATAATCTTCACATAGCTTTTACATATCCTTTGTTGGTTTTTAAAATTGGATGTTTTCTCTGGTATAGTTTTAATGCTACTGTAAGTGGATTTTTAAAAATTGAACTATAGTTGATTTACAGTGTGTATTGTGACTCTTTTTAAAAAATATTACATTTTTTGGTGAAAAGAATCTCTTCACTCCAGTCGGGTCACAGACTAGATTTTACCATAGTTTTGTTTTGGGACACTTTAAATTGTGGGAGGAGCAGCTCTTCAGTCTGCTCTCAGGGAACCACTCTCAGTCTACAAGGACCAGCATTCATTCAGTAGATGCCGAATAGCTCCAGTGTATTACGTGATGGACCATACAGAACAGACCCCATCCCTGTCTCCCTGGGGCTTAAAACTCTAGGGAGCGACAAGACATTAATTAACTAATCCCACAGGTGTTACTGACATTCTGCTTTCCTATGAAGAGATATGTATTGCTATGAAAACATATAAAAAGGGGAAAGTCTGCACATTCTAGGAGGAGTACTGAAAGGCAAAAAGGTGGTAGGAAAAGCAGGTGTAAAGGCCCAATGGCAAGAGAGAACATGGCTCACTTGAGAAACTAGAAGAGGAAACTGGCGTGGCAGAGAACAATGGGACATTGGGAACAGATTAGAAACAGGCAGGAGCAAGACAGGGGGCTCATAGCCCCACCTAGGGATTCTGGGTTTTGTCCTCTGAGCAGTGGGAAACGAGGAAGGATTTTAAGCAAAGAAATGACATTATCAAATCTGCATTTTGGGAGATCGCGTCCATGTAGAGAGAATGCTTTGAGAGGGACACAGATTCACGTGATGATGGAGAGACATGAATGTACTTGGCCTATTTGGAAGTAAAAACAGGACTTGGTGATGGACTGGATAGGAGGATTGCAGAAGAAAGGGAGAGTAGGCTTAAGATTGGTAGATGTTTTCTCATTTGGGATTTTTATATAAAATGTGAGACTTAATGGTTAAGATTTTTGGTTTTTTGTGTCCCAATTTTTCAGGATTAGTTTGAAAAGACTATCCTTTCTCCATGGAATTGCTTTTGCATATTTGTCAAACATCAGTTGGCCACCTTTATGTGGGTCATTTACTCTCCTCTCTATTCTGTTCCTTTGATCTGTCAGTCCCGCCGCCAGTACTATAGGGGTCTTGACTACTGTAGCTTTGTATTAAATCTTAAAGTAGTGTGATTTCTCAAACTATTCCTTTTCTAAATTGTTTTATTCTAGTTCTCTTGCCTTTCCATAAATTTTAGAATGAGTTTATCTACAAAAAATACTGCTGAGATTATGATTAGAATTGCATCCAATCTATAGCTCCTTAAGACCTAGTGTGTATTTAAATGGCATGACTTGCTCCCTCTTATGTGTCATAACCTCTAATGAAGCGAGGCGGCCTGCTCCTTCATTTGCTGTGTTGTGATTATTCCCACTTATGATCGATTGTGCTGGTGCCTTTTGAAGTTTGGGAGCAAATGAGGTGTGTCTATATCAAATTGGGTAGGAACAGCCATGAACATTTGACTACTATGTTGAGGGGCTTGGGGGCCAGGTCATGGTCTGGGGCAAGTCAGCCACCATCATTTACAACCTTGTTCTCCGTGTGTGTCTCTCCAGAGCAGGTTGTGAGCAAGACCTGCCAGCCATCAGGGGAAATCTCCCTGCCTCGTGGTTGCCACAGGGCATAGAACTGTTGTGTACTGGACGTGATCCGATTTTTTCTCTAGATTTTTCTTAATTTCTTCTGCCTGGCGTAGCGGCGATACTCGTATTTGTTTCTCCAAAAGTTGCATTAGAAATATATTCACGACACATCGTGACATAATGAGTCGCTCCCTGCCCTCTGCTGTAGTAGCGTCACCCATGACATCGGGGCTTTTCATGCTCTTCCCTTTGATCCCGCCACTCACGCCCGTGGTTCCCCTGGTCTGTGTGAGGCAATGACACAGCCAGACGTGGAGCAGAACAGTGGGGTGCTGAGGGGGTCACTGCTTACGTTCTCACCCTGTATACCTCTTCCATTATTGTTAATCTCCTCCCCAGTCTCTTGGCTGACTTAGAATAAAAGAAAAACTGCTTTCTACTCTCCAAAGTAAATGAGAAACACAGCTGTTCTAAGGTGTCTCTTTGACTCAGGTATGTGAGTGAAGTCATCTGCCGTGACCCTGGCAAACTATTTGAACGTCCCTTTTGGTTGCTTATTTTCATCTCTTACCAGTAAAAGTAGCAGCTCTTAGGTTTCACCTCAGATTTACAAAAAGTTTCTCATTTTATTGAACTCATCTGGAGGGAGCACCCCACCCTCAAGCTGTCTGGCCCTCATGGCATTTCTGCCGGGGCTTGCTGTGGCCGCGTCGTACGGACGTAGGGAACACACTCAGGCCTGTACCTCTGTGGACAGAAATTGTGGAATGTCTATCAAAGTATGAAAGATAATATTTGAAAAGTACTGTATGGTCTATTTAAGAAACCTCACGATGAAACTTTTCTGTTTGTAAATTGAGATTTCTTTTTCTGACCCATCTTAACGATTTTCGCTTTTGTCCTCATCACGTTTTCCCATGTCATCTAAGGAAGTAGCTTCACAACTGTCTTTCCGTCCTATAGAGGAGGGTGCAGAGGCTCCAGGAGGTCAAGCAACCTACTCAGAGTCACCCAGCTCTGGCAGAACAGAGCCAGGAACTCTCGGCTCAAGTCTGCAGGGCCTCATCTGGATCTCTTCTTTGGTCGGTAATAGTGAAGGGGGGAAAATGCCCTTATTTATTTTTCCTGTGCTCTGTAACTGGGGTGAGCTGCACTCTCCCGCTTGTGGAATAGCATGGTCTTTACAGGAAAGCCCCGAGCACTTCTGCATCTCTGGCCGGGTGCACCCAAACTGGCAGCTTCCAGCACTGCTTTGTGAGGAAAGTGATGGCCCTCGTGCATTTTCTCTTGCGCCCTGTTTCTTGCCTTCTGTGGCAGCTCCACCCGGGAGGTGGGGGGAGGATAGTGTTTTCACGTTAATATTAAATGCTGTCAGCTCTCCCTGATTCCTGCCCTTTTCCTTGAAGGAAAAGCCGACTGGAGGGAGCTGCCTCTGTAAAGGCACTCTAGTGTTCTCAGGGAATTCAGTCCCTTTCCTGAGATGTAGTGAACAAGGGAAGGCCATCCGTTCTACTGGCATTTTTGAGGCTTTGAGTTTTGAACTGATCACATTTGATTGGATTTAAGAACACTTCACTCTTCAGTTTCTAGTCTTTTAAATGTACAGCATCACTTCTAACTCGACCAAGTCTCTTTCACGTTATGTTTCATACCGTGTTGTTCTGCGGACCTTGGTGTCCACACTATCTTAATGATAGCCATAGGCTCATCACATCCAGGCGAATGCTCCCAGGTATGAGGGTTTCCTTACTCCTGTTACCTAAGAAACAGCTGAAGTTGGTTGTGTTCGGCCTTCCTAACCCCCCACACTCACACACAGCTCCTTGCCTCTCCCTTGGGTTGTCTCCCCCTTTTCTCTCTGAGCAGCTCTGCTGTGCTAGTCTCTCCACTTTCTTCATGTGATGGTTTGCGGCTACCCATCTGAATACCAGTCTGCATATGGATTGACTGGAGAAGGCCCTCCCTGCACAAAGACCTGGAATAAGATTTTGGGTGATATTTTTTTCTGTAGGATGTCATCACATTGTGGTTCCTATTGATGGAACCTCCTTCACTCCGTGCCAGGCCCTGGGCCAAACACTTTACACTGTCTTAAGTTTTTCTCACAAAACATAGACTCTTAAGCACTACTTCCCCCCTCCATTCTGCACCTGAGAAGACTGGGGCACAGGGAAGGCGGGATATAAAGCAACCAGGGGGTAGGATGCCCAAGGAAAGTCTGAAGTAGATTTCTTGAAGGAGTCAGTCTGGCTCCCCACCCCCGCACTGCCCCCAGGAGGTGCCTTGTGGGTGCTTACACTCCCGCTCGCCTGCCTGGAGACTGCTGAGTGGCTGCCGGACCAGGTCTGTTCTGAGGTAACGGGCCCTGACTCTCTTTGGGACACACTCTGGAGCAGGGTGAGGGCTTGATCTTGCCCAACTACACAGACCTGGGATTTCAGGGAGAACAGGATGAAAGAGAGGAGAGGCCTTTCACCCCTCCACGCGCAGCCGCATTCAGGTCACTTGCAGCCAGGGCTGCTGATTTGAAATGAGCCTAACCTGGATGTGCAGCAAGCACTGGGCCAGGACCTACCTTTAATTCACTATGTGACTTCACTTACCACCTCCCTTTTTTGAGCTAACCATCCTTTTTTTTTTAGGAAAAAAGTGACTGGCCGTATAACCCAAGACAATTTCATTTGCATTTCTAGCATCTAAGACATTCAGTTGTGCCACTATATACAACCAACCCTGTCTCAGTGGCCTGAGTGGGTTTAGCCCAAGGATAGGGCCCCAGGAGGTGGCGGCAGTAGAGTTCTACTTATTAGACTGGTAAATGTCCAGATGTACTTAGTATATTTTTTTCCATAAATAACAAAAATAATTATTATCAGGTCTACTATTTATAGGACTGATTGATTGGGGTCGACAGGGCTAAAGTATTAGCTGGCCTGTGAGGGAGTCTGGGGCCCACCACCCACCTTTGGATGTGTCCTGACAGTGATGGCGGGCTGACTGATCATTCGGGTGGCAGGCAGTAGACACGTGGGGTGGGGGTGGAGAACTGGTTGGGAGTGGCCAGCTCCCAGACTGTTCTACCTTAAAAATATCTTGGGACACTGAAGCAAGGAGAGGGACAGAGACTTGGGAGACAAAGCTGAAGCCGCACGAGGAGCAGGGTAGGCACAGAGGTCCAGGAGGCCTGGGGAAGGTCTAAGCTTAGCAGACAAGGCAGCTGCTGCTGCAGAGCGCAGGCCAAGGCTGTGCCAGTGCTGGCAGAAAGAGGAAAGTGGAACGTATTCCTCACCTCTCCTGCTCTGAACCTTCAGACTCCAATGAAAACTACACACCTGGATCACCTCTACTATTTCAGGCCACCCTTCATCCCCTCATTATCCCCCCTCAGCCTATTTACCTGTTGCTCATGGCCTGCAGGGCAGGGGGGACAGTGGCACTGCCTTTAGGACATCCTTTCTCAGCAGCGCAGCCCCTAGTGCTGAGTAGTGTATGATCCCACTGCCAGTGCACACGCACATCTGAGGAAGGCTGAGGTGCACCCTCGGCAAGCTGGGTGTTCTTTCTGCCCCTGCACTGAAGGGGCAGGATCCACCCTAGGCTGTCTTGAGATTTTACTCACTCCTCAGGTGCTTAAAGATTTTCCCCTCCCGTCCTACCTCCTAGTCTGAGCAGTGGTAGGGCCGTTCAGCATCCCCTGATACCTTCTGGAAGGCTGGCCTTCGGTTGGTTTAGGTCCTGGTGTAGAAGGTGGGTTGTGAGGGCATCTGAGCACAGACTGTAGGCCCCCTGCCTTCAGCAAAGCTGTCATTTCTGCTGGAGGCATTTCTGGGGAGGTGCCGTAGCCGTGGTCGTCTTAGCAATGGAGGAGCAGCCGCCCAGCAGTGGTCTGGGCTACAAGAGGCAGAAGAGGCTCTGTTACCACCTCAAAGCACTTGCTTAATCATTTAAGATGTCTGAGCTGAGCAAGTCAAGGTTTCAGATTCCAGGTGGGGCCGATCGTGGAACTCGAGCCTTTTTAGCTGAGGTCTCTTTTCACATTCCTGCCCCGGCCCCTGTGTGGCCTGGAGCTCCAGTCGCCCACTGCCTGCACACAACCAGTTTCTGAGTAGCCCACGGTGAATGGCACTCCTAGGGGTGTACATATGATAGTCCTAGAACTTGGAACTGCTGGTTGGTGTGGCTGGTGGCCCTGCAGAAGAGGGTTTGGTGGACAGGCACCCGGGCCCGGGGGGCTGCAAGCCTCCAAGCATCTTGCATTTATCTCCTCTGCTTCCAGCAGCAAGGCAAGGAGGTGGGAGCCTCTGCCAGAAGCTGCTTAGCCTCCCAAAGTTGCTCTGCACCCAGGAGTACCCAGGCCCCTGAGTCACAAGTGTACGCTCGTACACCAGTCCTTGCCACCTTCCCCTATCACCACACTGCATATATTCAAACATGGCGAGCCGTATTCATGGTGGGGGCGGGGGGAGATGGTTATTTCAGAACTGTGCCATAAAAGCACGAAGTCGGTCGCGTAGGCTCTGGGACCTGGGCATCTATGTTCCGGGTGGGTGGGTCCGTCCTTCCTCCCTTCATCCTTTCCTTCCCCCACCCCATTCATTCTCACCATCTCTCCCCTTCCAGTGTATGTCGTGGAAGACCAAAGAAGGGATGACCTGGGCACATCTACCTGCCTCACAGCCTGCTGGACTGCGCTCTGTTGCTGCTGCCTCTGGGACATGCTCACCTGACGAGCCCAGCTCTCCACTTCTGCCACCACCACCGACAGCTGTGCCTGCCCCATCTCTGATTGTTGAAATCAATGACTAGCTCTGCACAGACACTTCTACCTTCAACACAGTGGGATTCTAGATTAGCAGGGGTTGCTGCTGTTTAATTCAGTGACTTGGTCTTTTTAATGTTCAAAATCCATTTCTTACTGGCCTTTCACAGATGTGCTAAATGACTTTAATTTTTTTGGCCAAAGGCTTAGTTATGAAGTATATATTTTTAATTTTAGAATTATACATTCAAGGTAGTGGCATGGTGTAACATACCACTGAATGATTTCTCTGCTAACACCCTGTATGTTTCAATAAATTTGTCTAAATGTCAGCTGTCTGAATTATTCCAGATAGTCTCTGCCCTGGGTTTCTCAACTAGTGGCCACTGTCCAGTATATGATGATCCAATTTACCTTTTCATTCTAGCTGCTACTAGGAAGGCAGGGTCCAAGGCTACACTTCCTTCCGCCAGGTCAGGGGGCCCTCACCAAGGAGCCATACTGGCTTCTACCCGGAGCTTAGGAAAGGGCATCTTGGTAACTGTGGCTGCCCCAGGGTCTGCTCTGGAAGGAGAAGCCAGTCAGGGCCAGACTTTCTTTTCCTGCTCTGCCCTCCCAGAACCCAACCCCGCACTCCTATGTGTGGAACACACCCCAGAAGAGAGAAGAGCTGTCTGTCATAACACCAACTCATCAGCGAGGCCACTCATCTCAGCTTTGACCACAGGGTGGCGCCGAGCTGCCACAGCAGTGAGTCCGATTTTCCTTCTTCAGCTGACAGCTCCTTGCCTACCCTCTGCCTGCCCACCTTTCCACCCAGTCAGCCAAGTGCTGATACATATTTAACTACCAGCTCTCTGTTTAAAAACAAAAAGCCATGATTTTGTAGCATCACCTGATTTCTGTGCAGTAAATGGTCGGTCCCACGGAGCTGATTTCAAGCTACCAATATATCCTCCTGAACATGGACTTGGGAAGAGAAGTGCGGGAGCACACTGTTACGTAGGTTTCCACCATCAGATACAACAGACTGTTAACCTCAAAAACATAGATAATGGCCAGATTTAGTAATTAGGATAAGTTCTGAATATTTATTAACCTCGTTTTTAATATAATTTAATTGTAAATTTAAAAACTCAATTTTTAATAATGCCTATTAACAACTGGCTTGCAACAAAATCCCTGAAAATTGCCTTGGCTCTCCCGAGCCAGTACAACCCAGCTCCAGCACACTACTGCCCCTATGCCTCCTGGAGGCCTCAGGATTATAGTGTCCACCTTATGACACTGGCCAGAGGGAGACCGTCTTAGAAGTGCTGCTGGTCTAGTACCTAATTTTCTTTTACAATGTTTGGGAATCTTTAGGCAGACTGCCACTGAGGAACCACCATTTTATTCACTTACATTCAGCTATGCCCTGGTCTCCTTTTTTCCTTACCTGCATACTACATGGAGGCTCAGAAATTGAGGGATTTACTAAAAGGAACAGAGGCAGAAAAAAGAAGAGGGGAAGGCTTCAGTGCAGAAGGAGCAGGACCACAACCCTGGGGAGGAGGAGGGAGGAACTGAGGTGTAGACAGCCACTGCCTCTCTGGCCCTGTGTTCTCATCTGTCAGCTCAAGAAAAGCAGACTTAGCGGAGTGGGACAGATGTCTTTTATTGGTCTGACCAGCATGACTAGTAGTAGGCCCAGGCAGAGCTTCCCCTCTCCTGGCTCCCATCTCCCCTCTCGTGGGATTTCATGACTCACCACCAGGGAAGAGGGGTGGCAGGCAGAGCCAGAATAAATACAGAGATGGGATATGAGAGGGGCTCCAGAGTGATGCAGAAAACACAGGGTTACCAGACCATCCAGATAAAACGTCCATCAGGCCGAGCAGAGCAGTCTCCCTATATAGGCTTCTCTGCCCCTGCCAGGAACAGGAGGGGCTGGGAGGAAGCGCTTCCTCTAGAGGCTTCCTACTGTGCCCTTCGTGCCATCAGCATCTCCCGGATATTGTCCTCAGCTTCCTTCACACTCCGCTCCAGGTAGGATTTTTTCTGCTACAATATGAGAAAGAAACAAGGGTTAGGACCAGGGTGAATGTGCCAGGTTGGCAGGTGCAGTTTTCATGCCCAATGGTTATGGCTTCTCTGACCACTGACTTCCAGGAGCCTATGGTCTATTGGGAACCAGGTATACACACCTGCCCAGTGGGTTCCCCCACCTCCGACCCATGAGCACAAGGGAGGGGTCCCTTGGTACAGGAAGCAGGAGTGCTCTGCGGAAGGCAACAGCACTCTTCCCCCAGAAGGAAGCAGACTCTAAAAACAGGCGTCTTGGTACATGAAGTTATACCAGATAGACAAAGGCCAGGAAATTCCAGGACAAAGCGCTGGCCCCATAACAGACTGTCTCTCAAGGTTTTCCATGGCCCAGGCCAGGCGCCTGTAGCTGCCACTGCTGCAGAATGGACAGCATACCCTCTGCTCTGTCCAGTGAGATGACAAGCTGCGTTGAATACTGAGAAGCTGTATCACACGTCTCACCAAGGCAGATGAGTCAGGATGAAATCTGCTTTTCTACTGAAACTGCTGCTTGCCAGGAATCCAGGACAGTGACACACTGAGTAAAACAGACCTTTTGGAAGTTTACCTCTTACCCCATCTGGGTCCTAAATTAAAAATCTCAACTTAGACAAAGAACTTTACTTTCAAGAGACACATCTGGACCAGGATTATGAAAGATTAGTCAAAGGAAATGATGTCTGTACATTATTTGCCCTGTGTCACCCCAGAAATATGGTGGCCTCACCACTGGTCCCTGCCCTGAGGACATGGTTATGGCTGCATTCCCACTTAAGACATGAAATGAAAAATAATCCCCTCCCAGGCAAGGTGCATGTGACTGGGCCACACTAGAGCCAGCAATGCAGAGCCCTAGCGCAGATGCAGTTGGTGAGTGCCATACCTCACCCTTACCCCCTTTACCCAAGCAGCTGGCGGTTCAATTTGACGACTAAAGCGCCCAGATAACCATGGAATCCAGAGAAAGGCTGGGGCAGAAGGCAGGGGAGCAGCCTGGTCTCAGGCCTTGCTTAGGAACTGATCCCCAACCTCTGACACAGGAAAACACAAATGAATGCTTCTACTGCCCGAGGCCTTCACCATTAAACCTCTCTGGTGCCCCTCTACATACTCCTGCCTCTACCATCTCCCACTCTCTGTCCAGATATTTATTAAATGATACATTTAAAGAATTAATAGTTTCCCTTAGGTGCCAAATATTGTGGTACCAACAAATCTTTATCACAGTTCTTGTGTGAACCTCTGGTTCCTGTTTGTCTCCTAACTTTAAATTTCCTGAAAGGCTAGAAAGAGCCATATCTCTTTACTCATCTCCCACACAATTCCTCACCAAAGAACAGGTGCTCCACAAAAACTCATGGTGACCATGATAATTCAATGGCCATAAATGTAGACTGTTGCTAAGGAAATTTGTTTAATTACATCGCTAAACCTGATACAGCCCTATCATTGTGGTATCAGAGTGTGAACTTAAACTTCCTTTGTAAACAATCATTAGATTTTACTTGCAGTGAGTGAAAACGAGGGAAATACTAAAAACTCCTGACACACCACTGAAGAATGTACAGGTACTAATGTTGCAGAGCAGCCAGAGCAAGTGCCAGGCATCGCCTGGGCACCTTTTGGGCCCTGGCTGTGCAGGAATCTAAGGAAAAGGCTAGTGGAGCAAGCAGGGCTCTACACCTGCATTAAGTAGTCATCCACGTATGCAGCGACCCAGGTCTGCTGCGCTCCATCGCTGCCAACTTGCGCCAGCTAGCAAAACCACAAACTTGGAACATCAGCAGTAGCTTTTCTCCCTACCGCCCGCACAGGCTTCTGGCCAATCAAATTCAGGTTGTAATTCTCAGCTTTAAAATTCTCCACTCTATCACATCTCTTCCTTCTATCCTCCACTTCTAGTTTCATTACTTTTCTATGATTTTTACCACTTTTCCTAAAGTCTGCACGTTTGAAAAACAATGTAAAATGAACCTGTCTATCTTTAAATCTTTAAAGAGACATACTGGACACTAACTTTTTATCCTACCACAGATGGGGCATTCCTAGCATAGAGGGACCTACTCCCTAACTGTATTTCAATAGTTCCTGTCTCACCCTCAAACACATCTAAGCCCAGAAGACCCTCATAGTCAAACCTGGACCAAAACACTTGATGTGTGTTGAACTGTGTCTCACAAAAAGATATGCTGAAGTCCTAACCCCCAGTACCTGTGAATGTGACCTTATTTGGAAATAGGGTCTTTGCAGATGTAACAAGTTAGGATGAGTTTCTACCACATTAGGGCAGGCCCCAAATCCAACAATTAGTGTCCTTATAAGAAGGCCACATAAAAACACAGGGACACACAAGGAGAATGCCATGCACTGATGGAGGCAGAGGGTGGAGGGATGCACCTGTAAGATTAGGAAGGCCCAGGATGGCCCACAACCACTATAAGCTAAGAAGAGGAGAGGATTCTTCCCTAGACCCTTCAGAGGCAGCATGGCCCTGCAAAACCTTGATTTCAGGCTTTTAGTCTCCCTAACTGTGAAAAAATAAATTTCTGTTGCTTTAAACCAAGTTTGTGGTAGCTTCTCATGCAGCCCTAGGATATCAACACTGTACCTCAAATGAGAGATGCTCCCTCACACAGAGTTTATCCCAAGGTTCTTCTGCACCCACAGCTGCTGCCCACACTGAATCGTAGAGGCCTAGATAAGGATACCTAAACGTTAGTGTGCTAGGATCACACTTACCCAGGAATAATTGTGGTAGAACTGACCCACATACACATGAGACCATCAGACAGAATGAAGGAAATTAAGGAACCAATGATTAAGTTAAACGTTTTCTGCCTTGAATCTCCACAGTTTCTTAAAACCACTACGCAAATCAGAAACTCTGTGGACCCTGGTCTTCCCCATTCCTGTAAATAACAACTCCATTCTTGCAGCTGCTCAAGACAAAAATTTTGATGTCATCATCAAATCTTTCTTTCACAGCTGACACCCAATCAAACAACAAATCCTGTCAGTGTTATCTCAGAATGTATCCACATTCTGACCTTAATGAAGAAACTCCTAAGTGGTCTCCTTTTTCCTGTCCTCAATCCTCCTCCCCTCCAGTTTCTTCTGCACACGGTGGCCAGAGTCATCTTTTAGTATTTAAAACTTTCCAATGGCTTGCCATCTTTCTCAAAATAAAAGGGAAAGCCTTTTCAAAATTCCGGATATAGTCTAGCCCTGACGTGACTCTCTGACCTCCTGGCCCATGTTGCTCCAATCCACCAGCCATGCTCCTGCCTGTTCTTTGCCCTTGGTTCCCTCTCTTCCCCAAATACAACTTGCTCCTTCACTTCCTTCAGGTCCTTCTCAAATGTCACCTTATGAGAAAGGCCTTCTTGATCACGTGCAGCTCCACACTCTGTATTCTCTTCACCCTGATTTTCCTCCCTAGTATGTGTTGCCACCTGAAGCAATATTTGTCTGTCTTCCCTTAGGAAAAGAAAAAGTTCATGAGAGCAAGACTTTTGCTCTACTCACTGACATACTTACTCCCAGTGCCTACAAGAATGGCTGGTTCATAATGGGAACTCAATAGTCGTTGAAAACAAGTGCATTTATCATGGGAAATGATGCCTTACTGGTTTACCTGTACACACACTCCTTTTTAGTTTTCCCTCCCAACTTGAATGAATGATGAACACCCACCAGAGGAAGCAAAGGCAGAAACTGACGATTCTCCTTCAAGGTGGTTTTCAGTTTGGGACATGATCTCTAACCTCCGCCCCTGGCTATACACAGGCTTATCACTCAGAGCTCACTGACCCTGATGGGGACATCAAAGCCCTGCTCCAAAAAAACAAAACAGGCCCTAAGGGTCAAGCCCTCACACTTTATCAGGTCAACTTATAAAACCATAAAACAAACCATCCCAATTTCCCACATCCTGGAGTCGGAAATCCTTGAGAAACTGCTCCATGTGATGTCAACGTCAGGGCTGCTGCGCACTACAAGGGATAATGACTGCATTGGGAACTCCAGGAGGTATTTTAACTCCCCCAGCACGAGCCCCAGGAAGGCATTTGCTGGCCTCACACTGCAGCACCTTTCTGTCTTGCTGAGCAATCTCCCTCAGAACCCTTTCGCTAGGAAATTCTCCAGTGGCATCAAACCACAGAGCTCTGGGTACAATGACATTCCTGTGGGACCTTGTCCTGACGTGAAATTCTGAGATTTCCTGTGGGGCTCAGCACAGCCAGGGAAGTGACATTGTTGGAGTTATTGCTCATCAGCCTGAGGTTCTTCTTTCCGGGAGTCAGACAGGGGCTGATGTTTCACTCTCATCCTCTCACAAAGGGAAGAGGCTCAAGTCCCTAGAACTCTTACGACATGACACAGTCTCTCAAATAGACTCCTGAGGTAACTCATCTTGTGACACTATCTCTACAGACTTTTTTCTTATGAACTTTGTCTCCCTCTCTTTCTCTAAATTAGTATTTTTCCTGCTTCTCATTTATTGGAGTATAGAAATGTTTTTCCCCCCCTCTCACTTTCTATTTCCCCACCTGTAAAATGAGGATATGGACAATACCAAATTCAAAACTCAAGAGCCTCAATGATTCTCGTGTTCTCTCACTTTGCAGAACTATAAAATGGCCAGAGGGGGCCAGCTGCCCATAATGGGGAAGTTCAGCAAGAGGCCAAGAATTCACTGAAGGCTGGGGAGGCATGCCTTGGCAGATGGTGTCAAATGTGAAGAAGGCAGAGAAATAAGAGGAGGAAGAGAGAAACAAAGGTAACGCAGGGGCACAATTAGAGAAGTCAGAAAGGGAAATGAGACAGAGATGGGCAGAGCCCTGAAACTGCAAGTGCTGTGATGGCCTGAATGGGTGAGGGGCACTCACCAGAGGCAGAAAATGCAGGCCAAACCTGATCAGGAATTTGAAGATACGAGACAACTTATCCAAGGACACATGTCCACTTGTGAAGTCATCTGCGTATATATCTACTTCACCACTGAGGACACAAGGCTCTAAGGTAACTGCTGAACTACATACTTTGAGACAACCTCAAAGAATAAGAAAGCAATTTATGCAAGGAGCAAGAGAATGAAAGGAAATCTAAGAAGGGGTTACTGTCTGTGCATCTTTTAGAAACTGCTTTCAAAACATCTTTCAGAGGTTCCTCTGCTGAAAGACAGGGACAAAAGACTTAGTCCGGCTGACCACTGACCTTGTTTTTTCTCCCAGATGTTCTTTTACCTGCTAAAGAGACTGTGACGCGCTGACCCAGTGGTGCGACCCATGGGCCTCTGGAACGAGCAAGTGGAGGTCATGAAGTGGGGTGAGCACAGGGGCAGTGTTTGGTGCTGGAGATGGTGCTGACCCGATAGTGCGCCACGACCCAGGTGTGTGACCCAGAAGTTGGCGGGACTGCACTGGTAGCTCTGAGGGCAGAGAACCTGGGAGACACCAGAGCAGAGCACTGACATTCCCATGGCTAAAGCGAGGCCAAGGGCAGAGTCAACGAAGAGTACTTAAAGCACTCCAACCCCACCTACTATGCACCACCACTCAGAAATGGGTCTAGAAGCCTCCATTCCAATAAAAGGGGTACAGACCTGGCCCCTGTCAGGGCTGACAACCACAGAACAAAAAGGAGGCCCTGCTCAACAACCAGGGCAAGCTCTGGTCACCACAACACCAGCCGTACCCCCAATTCAAAAAGATACATGCACCCCAACGTTTATAGCAGCACTATATACAACATCCAAGACATCAAAGCAACCTAAACGTCCATGCACAGATGACTGGATAAAGAAGCTGTAGTATATTTATACAATGGAATACTACTTGGCCATAAAAAAGAATAAAATGCCATTTGCAGCGACATGGATGGAACTGGAGATTGTTATTCTAAGTGAAGTAAGCCAGAAAAGAGAAAAATACCATATGATATCACTCATATGTGGAATATTAAAAAAAACAAAAACAAAAACAAAAACACACCATGAACTCATCTACAAAACAGAAAGAGACTTGCAGACACAGTAAACAATCTTATGGTTATCAGGGAAAGTGGGGAAGGGATAAATTTGGAAGTCTGAGATTTATGAATGTTAGCCACTAAATATAAAACAGACTTAAAAAAAAAGCTTCTCTAGTATAGCACAAGGAACTATGTTCAATATTTTGTAATAACCTTTAATGAAAAAGAATATGAAAAAGAACATATGTATGTATATACATGACTGGGACATTATGCTGTACACCAGAAACAGACACATTGCAACTGACAGTACTTCAATTAAAAACAAACAACAACAAAAAAAGTGGAGATTCTGACACTGCTACCACATGGGGTCAGACTCCCAAATGCCACCTATGATTACATGCTCGATCTACCCAAGACAAACCTCTACTCAAGCACCTTATACTAGAGATTTCCTGGGGATGGGGGTCAGGGGGATTCTTACTTCCTCCAAATAACAGTGTTTAGCCTTTTAGTCCCCCTAGAGTTTATGTGATCTCTACCTACTGCCCTCCTGAACACATCAGTTTCATTTAAGTCACAGACAAACACAAGTTCATCAGACAACCTGAGAAAGAAAGGAAGGTAGCTCATGGGTACACGAAAAGCAAGGAGTGGCAAATGTTCCAATGCATATGGCACTGAGCGGGCTTCATCCAAAGAATCATTACATTTGTGGGCACCAAGCTTAAAAGGGATAAGACAAGCCAATAAATCGTGTAAAGTGATAAAAAGCTGATGCAGATAGGGACATTTGGCTCACAGAAGATTAAGGGGAGAAGGAACCCAATCACTACCTTAAATATCTAAAGCAATGGCTCTTAAAGTAGTCTGCAGACCACCAGCATCAGCAACACTGGGGAACTTGTTAAAAAATGCACATTCTTGTGCCCCTGCCTAGACCCACTGAATGAGAAACTCTAGGGGTGGAGCCGGGCAATCTGTTCTCATAGGCCCTCCAGGTGATTCTGATTGTGATGCACACTCAAGTTTGAGACTCTCATTGAAAAATGGAAGTCTGCAAACTTTCTGTAAAGGGCCAGACAGCAAATATTTTAGGCTTTATAGGGTTGTCTCAATTACAACTATTCAACTCTGCCACTGTAATGCAAAAGCAATACAGAAAATGTGCAAACAAATGGGCACAGCTGTGTTCTAAAAACACAAAAACAAGTGAGCCACCTCTGGCCAGCAGGCTGTAATTTGCCAACATGTGTTTTTAAGAAAGAGGAAGCCTTAAAAGGTAGAACTGAATCCAGCAGGTAGAGAGTTTAACTTCCAATGAAAGTTGCCTAATAAAAGCATAAATGTCTATCCATCCACCCTTCCATTTATTCATTACAGCCTACTGCCAAACCATTTCTCCTCTTTTTTCTTTCAAAAACCCTGGTTCTTGAAGTTTGTGGCATCATGCTGTACCATCCTCTTCTCTTCTTACCACTACAGTCTATCAATATCCTGGGTACTACCCATCATTCATCAATGGCTCACTGTCTTCCTCTCCACCACTCCTGCACCACTCAAGGTGATTCAACAAGAACACAGTTGACCCATCCAACACCATGACCTCCTCTCCGCTCACAGTTTTTACTTTATCTCACCTAAGCCACAAAGCCCACAATCATATCCGAGAGATCTCAACAATACCAGTAATTGCACCACTTCAGTTTCACCCCACTGCTTCCTATTTTTCCCAGATCATTTCTATCTGATAACTCGCCCTCTAGCACTTCTTCAAACCCATCACTCAACATTATCCGTTATGCTTCCATGGTCCCCCCACCCCCTACCCAGCTTAGCTTTCACAGCCCATCATTTATATTTATTCCCCCTGTAAACTCCCTTTTGCCACCTCTCCCTCTGTTGCACTTGCCTGGAAAAATGCCAGTCAAGCTAAACTTTACCCTCTACCTACTCCATGTTTGTACCCAAACAGCTGAATGTTGCTGGAAAAAAGCACTTAACTATGCTATGTGGTTTCACTTTAAATTCAGGACCATGAATCTCAAATGGGCACTCACCGCTGTCCAGAAATGCTATTAAATTTCCTTAATATGTTAACTTGTCTGTTCTCCAAAATAACTATTTTATACTTTATCTTGCCTCCTCAAATCTCCTACACTCTCTCCTCCACTCTCATTCCCAGCTCACTGAGAAAATAGAAGCAATCTGATGAGAATTCCCTCTTTCAACTACCAAATTTACTACCCAACCTGTATCTGTATGTATACTCTTCCTTCTCTATTGTTAAAACGGATGGAGTGTATCTGCTTCTATCAAAACACAATCCTTCCATATGGCGTTCATTCCATCCCCTTCTCAAAAACTGCACTCCCACAGTTATCCTTTTTCTTTCTTTCTTATTAATCTTTAATTTCTCTTTCTCTGCAAGAGAAATCCTTCTTGGTAAGGCAAGTCATTTAAAAAAACAAACAAAAAAACCCTTTCTTGACCTCACATTCCCCTGTGGGTAATGCCCCCATCTTTCCTCCCCTTCTTAGCAAACCTCTTGAAATAACTGTCTAGTAGCTGCCTCCACTTCTTTATCTCCCATTTGCTTCTCAGATCTCTCCAATCATGCTTCCCATCTCCTCTGCTGACCTGACTGCTGTCTAATTCACCAGTGTTCTCTTGTTGCCCAAAGCAGCAGTTACTTCTCCATTCTCTTAATTCTTAATCACCAACAGCATTCAACACAATTCTTCAAATACTTTCTTCTCTTAGCTTTCATGACACCACGTTCCTGTTTTCCTCCTACATTACTAGCTTACTCTTTTGTGGACTACTCCTCTGCTCAACTTCAAAATGTGTCATTTTCTGGGAAGCTGTCCTGGAACTTTTCTCTATCACCGTCTCTTAGAAACCCTCATCTCATCTCATAGCTTTAAACCTTATTATGACTCCCAAATTTATATCTCCAACCCAGACCTCCCCTGAATTCCAGATTTATACATCCAATTGCTTAAAAAACATATCCTCGTGGATGTCAAACCCAAACTTAACATGTCTAAAACAAGCACAATTGATTTATAGTCAATCCACCCCCTCCCAGTCTCCTCCATCTCAGTGAATGGCAGTCATCCAATTGCTCAATTTAAAAATCAGACACACACACACACACACACACACACACACACACACACACACACACAAATACAGAAGCTATCCTGGATTCTTCTCTTTTCCTCAAACCCCATATCTCCAATCCATCTATCAGTCTTAACTTACTTCTAAATGTATCCCTAAACTATCCTCTTCTTTCTATCCAGCTCCAATGCTACCAGTCCAATGTCATAAATATTTTAACATGTAAATTAGGTTACTTTCTGCTCAAAACCCTTTAATGTCTTCCCATGGCATTTAAAATACAATAAAAAAAAAAAACTCTTAAGCTGGGCAATAAGGCCATACATGACCTGGTCCCTGCCAACCAGAGTTAGAACAGAGTTTCCTGCAGAATACTCAGTGAGTCATGAATGGGTGGGTAATAGATGTGTCCAGCATTATTGATTCTTTTAGTCCCTAGAGTGGCTGGGTAGCTTAGCACAGTCAAAGCCCCCTAGAGCAGTTACCTCCACCTTGAACACCCTTTGTCCACTTATTCCAGTGAATCATGCAAATACTATTCTCTGGGTGCTATGATGTAAAAAGGGTTGGGAAGCACTGGGTTAGAAAATACAAGTGTGAATGGTTGAGGAACCTACTGAAAAGCCATTGCAGTTATCTTAGAAAGAGATGAAAGTATCTTAGTGGTGGCAATGGAAATGGAGAAAGATTTAGGAAATATTCAAGAGAAAAACCAACAAGAGGACTTCCAACAACTACTTCACCATAATCTTAATTATTTATCAGAAGTTGGGGTGGAGGTCAAGAATAACACCCAAGAGGACCAGGTTTGGAAGGGAAGACAGTAAGTTCAGTCTGAGACAATGAATTTAAGGTACCTGTGAGACATCCAAGTGAGATGTGAGAAGAAAACTAAATTGGGCCTGAAGTTCATAGAAGAAGTCTGGGCTACAGATACAATTTTGCATACAGGTAGTACCTGAAGCCATGAGAATGACTGAAATTCCTAGACAAAGAACAAAGAATAAGAGGACTTCGCCGCTAGAAAAGTCAATATTTAGTAAGACTGGAAGGAAAAAGAGGAACCAGCAAATAACACTAAAAGGAGGGACACTGTATCATAGAAACCAAGAGAAGAGCAGTTCAGGAAAAAGGGTGAGATTACTAGAAATCACTAGATGTGTCCAAGTAGGAACTGTGATGACAACACGTCAGAAATGGTTGAGGGCAGGGGAGAGGAGTGCTCCATCACGTGGCCTCTAGGATAACCCTTTTCTAACCCTTCCAACTTAAAAAAGTCTACGGCTCTTTGAGACCTGATCATAAAACTCCATGAAGGAAAACTACCCGATATTTTGTCACAGATGAGCCCTAAGAGTATCCAAACTGTAGTGTCAGGACCAATAATTTTACCTCCTATCTTCAAAGAAGACACTGGGGCT